>NC_088284.1:79369612-79970381 GCF_036013445.1 Caloenas nicobarica | reverse complement strand
TTTGAAGCATGGAGTTCAATCACTTGCAATGACGTAAAATCTATCATAAAAGTATTTGCCTCTGTTCCTGAATACAGATGAATTTTCCATTATTCTTCCTTAAAAAATTGCTGGTTTATGTGGAACATTTGCCTAAATCCAAGCTTAAATACCATCATCAATGTATTCCCCTTTGATCCGATGTAAATTTTGGGCCAAATATTGTTCTGGAGTTTATCTAACATTTGTCTTCCCTTTTGCCTTCTGAGGTACCTGTACAGAGAGCTTTTGTCTGATTTTATTTCCGTTGTCTCATTAAGGACTGTGACAACCTTGAAGTGCTCCCCCCATCCTTAGCAGAACAAAGGGCTATGTTATGCCTTAAATGTCTGTTTTTTGTTACTTTGGGAGGAAAAGATAGGTGACTGTGGAGGCAGGCACCTCGGCTTATCTTTCCCAAGGTTTTGTGACTGATACTTTGGGTGGAAAAGATAGATGGCCATGGAGGCAGAAGATAAAGGTAATTAACTGTGTTGCTGTGAAAGGCCTCATGGCCTAATTGGAATGATAGAGATGAACCATCTAGTGAAAAACAACTACCAGGAGAAACCATGAACCAACAACTACCCCCGATGGGCAAAACAACTCACTTCTGGTCAGTACTGTGAACTTTCCCCTAGCCTGAAGATGCCAGACCCATTTCCAGAAGAGTCTTCTTAATTAGCATGAAGAGTGAAAAGAGGGAGGACATGAACCACACTCTCCTATCTTGCATGTAAATGAACGGAGTTATAAAACGACCTCACACATGGCATGAGGTGGTGGCATGTAAATCTTCAGCACATCCCGTGCCCTCCAGAGGTCACCGCGGGAAAAGATGTACCTGTGGAGTGGTAATATCTTACTCTTTCCTTCTCTCTCTCTAATATCATGGTTTTCCTTGTCTCTCTCTCTTTTCCTTTTTCTTGAACATATAAAAGTAATACCATTGTAAGTTCTGCTGCTAAAGTCTTGCTAAGTTTTGCATTATAGACACTAATTGTTGCCAATCCACCATTTTTAGAAGGGCTTTTGATATCAATGTATCGATAAGTTTTGTGATAACATACTTTTGTCAAATCACTAATCGCTGTAATTTTTATTCCACAACGTGTTTTTAGTAAATTCATAATTCAATTGGACGCCCGGCGTGATTGTCTGTTATTCATTTTGCTTTACCACGCAGAAATACCCAGAGTTAACTCACACCTGATCTCATCTGTTGAGTCAGGGCGCGTGTCACGTTCAGAGTTAACTCATCTCTCATCCCATCTGTTGGGATGGGACAAGGACAGGTCTCAGTCTCCTCCTGTATCCTGTGGTCTAATTCTCCTGGGCATACTAACAGCTTTTTTTCACCCTTTTGAGTTTGATCTTCTTTTCCCTAAAGCTTCAACCAGATCTTAGCACAGTGTTGAAGGTTTTTTCCAGACCATGTACAAGTTGTTAACAGGTGGATGACAAACACATCTCTCTGTTCCTCTACTGTTTCTTGTTTTCTAGGCTTGTAGCATATATTCTTGTTATTGTACTTCAATTAAATTGCTTTTCATTTATAGGTTTTATTCGTTCTGCAAATTCATTTTTCAAAATCATACAGTACTTCCCATGTTTTACTATATAGTGGGTTTCCCGTGGACTTCAATAGCTGTGCAAAATCCAGTTGCAAGATATTGATTTTGATGACAAGAGGACTAACATAAATCAGTAGAATGAACAGAAGGTTGGCTCAAAGAATAAGAAATTTATATTAAAATCTCAACCTTGAAATGAAATAAAATGGTAGTGCAAAATAAAATAGACCACTTAATTTCTTAATTTCTTATACTTTCCTGATACTTTTTGGTGAAAGCTTAATGTAGATTGTAGCCATCTTGGTTTCAGGAAGGGGAAAAAAAAAAAAAGGTAACTTCTGAGTAGGTTTATTTAAAAGCCTTTGAAAATCTTTTCTTCAGTGAGAGAGCTTCTGAAGTTTCTTGTCATTGATTTAGGTAGAAATTATCTATCCATACTCTTATCAAAATTGTAGCTTAGGTACTTAATCTCCTCAGGTGGATAAAAGTCTTTATAAAATTCTCTCCACTTGAAATATTTTCTAGAACTATTTCACTGATTTTATTTGAGGAGTTGTTTTTGGTTTTGGTTTGGTTTTGGTTCTTTTTGGTTTGGTTTGTGTTCGTTTGTTTTGTTTTAACCAGAGTGATTTACAATAGTGTTGTTAAAATGCATATTTTAAAGCAGCAATCCAGACTTAAGGTTTTCCCTGGGCTGCAGTCTTCATAATCTCATAGAATCTAATTACTGACACCTGTAGAAGTTGAAAATTTGTCTTGGACTTATTTGAGAGCACTAGTTTATGAAAGACTTTCAAAGACATTTGTGTAAGTCCAGCGTTCAGGAATTTCCAAATACCTGACATATATTTAACACTGATATCTATTTAGATTATTTTTTCCTAGGTTAAACATGGTGTTTTGTTAATTAAAACTGAGTAATATTTCTGAAGGTTTTGCTAGAGAGTCTTTTGAATGCTGTGAAATTTACACATTAGAATTTTCTTCCAGCAAAGCCATAGTAGCCCCTTTAGTTATTTTTGGCAGAAACTGTCAACCTTTACCTACTTTAATTCTTCTTCCAATAGCAGAACATTTACCAAGTTTTGAATTAAAAATAACTGTTTGTCATTTTAAAGTGTTTGTCATGTCTTTCGCTAAAATGGGAGGAAAATTCATTAACTCAAAAATATAGGAATTTTTAAAATTTTTTTTTAAAACTACTGTTGTTTACTAGAGCTATTAGAATGAGCTGTATTTTCAAAGAATCAAATATTACTTTTGGAGACTAAATTTGTGTTTATCTTTGTCTTTTGGCTTTTCTTCGTGTCCTTAGCTTGCACCACCTTAAAGACTGAAGAAAATGTGCCATTCATTATTGATCTCACATGCAAGGATAGAGAAGAAGATAAGTTGAATTGCGATGCACCTCTTGAAAAGCTGATCGTGGCATCTTACTACAAAATTCATAGATGCCCATGCAATATGGCTAGGTTTAGCTAGCAGTCTTCACCATAAAGTACAACACATAAAATATATATTTTTGTTGTTGTGCTTTTACTTAGCTTCATTTCAAGCTGTGTGATCAGTGCCTTTGAATTCATTGTTATGCAAATGAAGTGACTGTGATTTGCTTATATCATCTTTGTATTATTTTATTTCATTCTCAGAAATGAACTTTCTTTTCCACAGAATCATAACAACTGCAAAATTTTTAACGTTTCAGATAAGAGCTCTATTAACATTAGGCTATGGACCATAAATAATAAACATTTACAAAGCTACGCAATTATGAATCTTTTTGTGTTTCTAAATGACACTGTAATTGCAGGCTTTGCATCATGGTGAGATGGTTCAAGAAGCATTGAAAAGTGTACCCAAAATGCTTATCCAAAATTATTGCATTCATGCTGTACTATCGTTGGACAGCAACAGGTCTGTGAGTATCAGGTGTCGATTCAGAAAATTAAGTCCTTTTCATCCTGTTAGGTTCTGATTCCTTTTTAGAGGAAGAGTCTCTAAACACTGGGTAGCACGCAGGTTTGTAGATGATACAGATGTGGCTACATAGTATACATTAAAAAGACTAATCTTAAGAATTCTTTGAGAGGTGTTGAGTACAAGGAGATTCTACAAGCTTATAGTTTTCTGTTGTTTAATCACAATATATCTATGTTAGTCCTAAAATAATGTCATTAATCTCTGGTTTCTTCCTAATAATGAAATAATTTTAGAATGTAAGTATTTCATACTCGGGAAATAAAAACCTCACTTTATTTGCCCAAACACTCTGAAGGAGTTAGGTAAACTACTTCTTCTTTCAAAGGTTTTCTGGTGGTCATAGCTTCAACATATCTCTCTGTAAAGATCCTTTCCATCAGCTCTGACTTTCATTATCAGAGAGGAGTTACATTTGACGAAAACCGGACCAGCAGAAACACAGATGACCTTTTTTTCTAGAATAGGCTTTCTATATTATTTTAGAAATGGTCTGTGGAGGTATTTTCACACACTATCACAAATAAAACTTCACATTTGATTATGAACATGACATTTTTCTTCTGATGAAGGTATTGAGGCCAACAGCACTTGGTCAATATTGAACACTTTCAAAAATCCCTTCTAAACACATAACTGAAGAATGTAGGATTTCTTGGTCATACTGTGTATCTTTTTCTGTATAGCATAAAGATTTGTGCAGTTATTTTATACTAAAATAAATACTATCCTTAGATATAGGAACTTAAAATGCTCCAAAGCAATTACTTTGCTGTCATCATCTTAGAGCAAAAGACAGCCTATACTTAACAATGTCTGTTCAAAAAAGTGACACCATATTAATTAGCACCATGATGAAGTACATTGTCATAAAGCAAGGCAAAACAAAGATGGTAGAAAATGTAGTGAGAAAGCAACTCACAATCCACTAACTGAAGAAAATTATAATGTTCATTTGGTCAGAGTCATAGACTATATTCAAGAATATAATTAATAAGTTGGCAAAAATTATTTAATAATGCAGTTATCTGTGCCCCTATGGAAGAATTCCCTAATTGAAAATGTAGCAGATAGGAACCATGCAGACCATAGAGTTTTATCGCTTTTTCTTCTAGAATAACCAAGACTAATTATGACATAATTGTAACACAGTTAAAAATTTAATTTTTCCAAGGACATTTTTCACCAAACTACTCCATTTAGTCATGCAAACAAATAAGCAACATATTCAATATTTACCTCTAATAATTTATATATATATTTCTAAGGAAATCACTAACAAAACTGTCAAATTTAAAATGTTAGTCATAGAGACAGAAAAGATCAAGTCATGTGCCTTACCAAGGCTAAAAGATATGTTAGTAAAGTTGTGTATTCTAGGCCATGCCTTTCACAATATAAATCTTCCCTTTTCTACAGAGCTACCTCAGCATTTGTGTCTTAGTTAACAAATAAATTATTACCAAAATTTAAGACACATTTCTCAAAATCTCGGGAACAAGAATGATAGCATTAGTTGTGCAATTATTATTTTTAATAGAGCATGGCTGATATGCTGTGGAAAAGTGACTTTATGTCAAAGATTCTGGTGTTGAGCTGTTTTGTGTAGAGTTTTTTTTCTGTATGCTGTGGAAACACGTTGAAAACAAAACCTTATTGTTTCTTCCAAATACAACACATATGTAAATCCAACCCAAATGACCAAATGACATCTAAGACTTATGAGCAGCAGATGGCAGTAGGATATTTATTGATTTTATAGTCTGTTGCCGTGGATCTATGTTTCAGTCTATCATTTATAGAAATTGCAGAGAATATGTGCATATTAATTAATGAATGCTCTAAATCCTTTTTCTTTTTTTAGCACTGACATACGTCTCTTGTCTCCTCATCCTGGTATTGGAATTTCTCAATCTAAAAATACAGGAAAGGTGATCTCTCTAATAAAGATGTGTACTGTTGTAGCCATTGTATACGCTTTTATATCTCCTTGTTTCTATGTTTTGTAAGATAAGATATCTGCGCCTGTCTTACAAAGCACTTTCAGAAGTTAGAGGGATAATATAGGACAGGTCCTTACTTTAGGAAACTACTGTGCCATATGTAGCATCACGAATACCCATGGATTTCAGCTACTGCTAATAGCAGCTACAATACGTGGAGGAAACAAGTGACTGGAACTAATATATCTGAGAAGAAAGATGGTATCAATAATATGAGTATATTTGTTGAAATGATACAAATTCACTCTAAACAGTCTTGCCCAAAATTCCCTGTAATTTTGAGTAAATTACATTGCTGCTCAAGGCTCATGTGCTAATGCTTCGTGAGTATACAGTTGAACTATAGAATGCAGAAATAATGGTAGTAGCTTACTGTACAATAGATGTCTTTTTAAAGTCATGACTGCAGAAGGGAAAGCATTAGACAAGCATTGATTTTTGAAGCGTGACATTTTAATTAGATAAAGGAAATGCAGAAGCTTTTTGAGGAAGGACAAATAGCATTTGTGTTTCATATCATTTCATGTAAACATCTTTTCTCTGGAATTTTGGTGATGACGGTATTTTTCATTATAGATGAAGCTATTTCATTTCTGTCTGTTCTCTTAAATTGCATTTGGCAGCCTCTTTTGGTTATAGCTATTTGGGAAGAGTGGAATCTTAAAGAATCTGCAAAAGAAGCAACATCCAGGTCACGTCTACCTGCTGACAACAATCTATGTTAGAGTATGTACTGCCTGTCTCATAACAGAGGAAACTATGATCACTTTGACAAAGATTTCAGTTAAGAAATATGCTCTGTCTAACTTTGGAACACTTAGATGAAAAGTGACTGAAAAGGCAAAGTAGCACTTTATGGGAAAAAGTTCTCATTGGTGACCACTACTTTTCAAACTGTGGATGTGTGCTGCTTTTAAAGCCCCAGGAAAGTGTAGAAGAATCTGTTTTAAAATACAGTATATTTGACAATCATAACTGTAAAAAGCACAAATGGTCTTGAAATCCAAAGTTTCCTTCTGAACACTAGAAAAAAAATTACTTGGTACAAATACATGCTGGAAGAGATAGCTACTAAGGTCAAATTTGAATTTAATGATGTTCAGTGTAACAAAGATAAGTAAGACTTTTTTCACACAGGAGTTCCACACTATGGTCATCAATGGATCTGTTAAGAATAACGACATAGGTCAATACATGATGTACCAATCAAGTTACTCCTGATAATTTCTTGAGTAATTACCAGAATAAAGACAGTGTATCATACAAATTCTGATTTTAGTATAGTATCCTGGATGTACAGTAACTCGTTTTATAGATTCTCATTTCACTTAGTGGTATACAAGGTGTTTCAAAAAGATGGACCCAACCTGTTAAAATTATACAGAAATTCACAAATGGTTTAATGAGTTAACAAATTTTAGTAACCTTTTTATAAATACTCTATGTTCTCTCCACCTGCTGTACAGACTGTAAGAGTTTAATACATGGGCAGTTCATGGTTTCAGAGATCCAGTGATTTCAAATTGGGTTCATCTTTTTGAAACACTGTGTAGTTTAATACTTGGTGACAAGGGCTTGAATAGACCTTACTGCCTGACAACCTCTTTTATTTCAAGATATTAAAACGGGTAAGTGAGATGACGTGGATTTATATTACTCAAGTTTCAATATCTAGAAAAAGAAGTCTGCAAGTCCCCGATTTAGCTAAGCAGCTCACATAGATGTTTAATTCAAACTCCCTGAATTCAATAGTCACAAGATAAGATGAGGTGTGAGGCTGGGATGGTCCATGGGATTCAGTTACACAGATGAGAAACTAAACAAAGTTGATATAACAGCTGCTGAAGTTTAATCTGTATGTTCGATTTTGTAAAGCAGATGAGTGTAGGTTTAAATCCAGCTTCTATGGCCAAGGAACACTTCCCTTGCTTAGATCACAGAACATGAGGAGTAAACCATGGCCTACATCGTGAAGAGCGAAAGAGGTCACTGACTTGATGGAGGACTTCTGGAGATCCCAGGCCTGATTCTCACATGAATGGGAATCCTGCCAAGGCTAGATCAGATCATGTGCACTTGTCTAGTCCAGTCTTGAAAACCTCCAGGCACTGAGAATATAAATAAAATGAAACATAAGCACTTCACAATTTCATTCATCCGCACATTTTTTTGAATATGATGTCTAACATTATGTTGGTTTATGGAACTAACTAGTCAAATGAAAATATGCTGAAACAACATCTGATTTAATTGTGAGGAGGAAAAGGCATATACTTCATTTTGTTAACTAGTATTGTCACAGCCAACCAACCAACCAAAGCAAACTACTTTGACTTCATCCTGTCTAACATTGAAATGGTTGTTTGTTTACCCTAAGCCCTCAGAATTAATGGCAGAGTCAGGTCAGATCTTAATTTCCAAAGTGCCATGAAGTTTTATTTGAGTTCCTAGAAATCATAAATTTCTGATGACCAGAAGCTCACAAATAACTTATGAATATTGGAAGTAAATCCTAGGTTATGATTCATAGCATGTCTGTAAATTGAAGTATATTGATTCAGTAAGTGCCTATTATTATTTTGGCTTTTCAAATGTTAAAATCAGTGCACTCTACTTACACCAGATCTGATTTCTTACAAATGGAGTTACTTGTCTCTCTCACTGATTGAGAGTGCTCAATATTAGAATACCTTGTGACACTACTTGATTTCTGTAAAGATATGCAATCACCCCACACACCTTACACACAGTGTAAAGGATCTGTAACTACTAATAGCTTCATAAATAAAATGAAATAATTTCCAAAGACTGGAAAGTTATATCTTGAAAATTAATTCTGATTGAATTGCAATTGTATACTGGCCTTGTTTACCCATAGTTTTCCATAGATATTCAATATGTTATGTTTTACAAAGCACGAATGTTGACAAAAAGATTTCTTTAAAAGTGTAAACATTCAAACCATTGTTAAGACATATTTCAAGTTTACAGTTTACACAGTGTTTCGTATAAACTTGCATATTGAAATAATCAAGCATTGGAAAAGAGTCAATATTAAATAACCATGTAACCAAATACAACTTGAATGTTATGGCCATACAAGCCATGTATTCTAGTTTATTTTCTTGACAAGTTATTATGGACAATACTGCATAAATTGTCTATTAGACTGTAATATTCACTATTTGCTTTTCATTATGTTTGTGTATGTTCTTAAATCTTTAATCTAAAAATAAGAATAGTATTACCCATTACTGTAACAATGAAAATAGAGCAGATTGTCAATTTTCAGGAAAGAGCCGTTTGGTAATTATTATGTGCTTAAGAAAAACTCAAGTAATAATATGTTGGACAGCTCACATCTGTTTGTGAATGCTTTGTAATATGAGGTGCACAAGTGGAGATGTCTTTCATTCTCCAGGGATGCTGGTTTCTGATTTGTATTCAGGTGCCCACATCCCTCTGGCTTTGCAGACTCTCATATTGGAATTAAGTACCTACATATCTCTGAGGAGGCTGTTGTCAGCTATTTGAAGACAGGATTTTCATCCTTTAAAATAATCCTTATAAACAGTTCATTCAGGTTTCACCAGACTATTCCTCCTCCACTTTTTGTGAGCAGAGTTTTTCTCCAGTTACTGTGAGCTGCTTTCCAAAGGTGGCGTGTAATTGTTAATCAGACAGGATTTTGCTAGTGCAGGAAATCAGTCACAGCCAGGGAGCAGTTACCAGCTTCTGATAATAAAATTTCCACGGGCACTCAGGACAGAGATGGGTGTTTTCGCACCTACCATTGCTGTTATGCTACAGCCATCATCGCCTTCCCTGCTAGGACTGGCTCACACACTCACACATTCTCTTCTACTTCTTGTAATTCTGACACTAAAATGACTTTCAGTCCCACTGGCCTTCTATTGTGGTCCTGCTGCTCACATTGCTATCGTATCCATGATTATCTTCCTAATTTTCATTACATTATTTTACATGTTTGTTCGCTAAATGCTCAGAACCTCTGAAATTTGTCCAATGTAAAACTGGAATGTAAATGTTTTACATTTTTAACAGTAGTACTGTGGGAAAAGAATACTTGAGATTTTTGTTTTGGTTTGGTTTGGTTTTTTACTTACTAATTATAGGATTCTAATGTTGAGATATAGTCCCATCAGCTTAACTGTCCAAACAGGGCTTTAAGCTTCTGATTTTAACATGCTGTGCTTAGATGATACATCTTGTAGCAATGTCTAGCTTTTTCTAAAAAAAATAAAACCCAAAACCAAACAACATTATTTAGTCTAAGTGATCCTCCTTGCTTATTTATTAGCATAGTAAATGTATGCAGCACGCTAACATTTTTGTTCGCTTATAACACTTACAGATGTCTCTAAGAAGACACAGTAGGTAAAGCTCAGGGCTTGTTAATATCCACAAGTAAATGGGATCTAAGACAGATGTTATTTGTAAAGTGGGAGTGACACTGGTAGTGAGCAGATGACACAAGATAGATGAAATGCGGTTATGGACACTTGCATTGTAACAAACATCTGACAAACACAGCTGCAGTGGTGGTCTGCAGCTGCAGGAAGATGGAAAGGTCCCCAAAGCTGAGGACATCTCCAAGGTCAAGGAGAAAAAAACTATTAGCAACTGAAATAAGGAAGTCATTAAGTCAGCAGAGGAGACAATTTCCTTGAGAAGGCCACAGAAAAATCCCGATTAAAATCAGTCAGGGGTATTGTTGTGTGCCAAATGATTTCTGTAGTGGTAAAAGGCTACTTCCTTGAGCCTTCTTGTTTTCTTGAGATCACAACAATTAGAGAAGAGGGTTTTTTGTAAAGTGAACTGTCTTCACCATCAAGTGAGTTTTTTAAAGGAATTGCAGTTCTGTAACTTATTTCTTTCACTATTTTTTCCTTAGGTTTATCATGCCTACAGCATTAAAATAGGCAAAATGTAAAGGCAGATAGTTCATGCAATATGTTAAGAAGGTAGTTGTTTAGCATTCAGGGACTGCTTCTACCAAGCTCAAGATCAGAGCATCCTGACACGTAGGAAGTCAAGGAAGGGAGCCAGGAGACCTGTTTGGTTAAACAGGGAACTGCTGGGCAAACTCAAGTGGAAGAGGAGAGTTTACCAATCATGGAAGGATGGGCTGGCCACTTGGGAAGAATATAAGGCTGTTGTCAGAGGATGTAGGGAGGCAACTAGGAAAGCTAAGGCCGCCTTAGAGTTAAACCTGGCGAGAGGGGTCAAGGACAACAGAAAGAGCTTCTTCAAATACGTGGCAGATAAAACTAACACCAGAGGCAATGTAGGCCCACTGATGAATGGCGTGGATGCCCTGGTGACAGAAGACACAGAGAAGGCAGAGTTACTGAATGACTTCTTTGTCTCTGTCTATACTGCCGGAGGCTGTCCTGAGGAGCCCCGTACCCCTGAGGCCCCAGAGGAAGGCAGGACAAGGGAGGAGTTTGCCTTAGTTGATGAGGACTCGGTTAGGGAGCAATTAAGCAATCTGGATATCCATAAATCCATGGGTCAGCCTGACCTCCATCCCGGGAAAGTGATGGAACAACATATCCTTGGCACCATCTCAAGGCATATCAACGATAAGAGGGTCATTAGAGGCAGTCAACATGGCTTCACCAAGGGGAAGTCGTGCTTGACCAACCTCATAGCCTTTTATGAAGACATAACCAGGTGGATAGATGATGGCAAAGCAGTTGATGTGGTCTATCTTGACTTCAGTAAAGCATTTGACACCATCTCCCACAGCATCCTCACAGCTAAACTGAGGAAGTGTGGTCTGGATGATCAGGTAGTGAGGTGGACTCTGAACTGGCTGAAGGATAAAAGACAGAGAGTCATGGCCAATGGGGCAGAGTCTGGTTGGAGGCCTGTATCTAGTGGAGTGCCTCAAGGGTCAGTACTGGGACCAGTATTATTCAATATATTCATCAATGACTTGGATGAGGGAAGAGTGCACTGTCAGCAAGTTTGCTGATGACACCAAGCTGGGAGGAGTGGCTGACACGCCAGAAGGCTGTGCTGCCATCCAGCGAGACCTGGACAGGCTGGACAGTTGGGCAGGGAAAAATTTATTGAAATATAACAAGAGCAAGTGTAGAGTCTTGCATCTAGGTAGGAACAACTCCAGGTTCCAGTATAAGTTGGGGAACGACCTGTTAGGGAGCAGTGTAGGGGAAAGGGACCTGGGGGTCCTGGTGGACAGCAGGATGACCATGAGCCAGCACTGGGCCCTTGTGGCCAGGAAGGCCAATGGTACCTGGGGTGTATTAGAAAAGGGGTGGCTAGTAGGTCAAGAGAGCTTCTCCTTCCCTTCTACTCTGCCCTGGTGAGACCTCATCTGGAATATTGTGTCCAGTTCTGGGCCTCTCAGTTCAAGAAGGATAGGGAACTGCTGGAGAGAGTCCAGCGCAGGGCCACAAAGATGATTAAGGGAGTGGAGCATCTCCCTTATGAGGAAAGGCTGAGGGAGCTGGGTCTCTTGAGTCTGGAGAAGAGGAGACTGAGGGGTGACCTCATTAATATTTATAAACATATAGAGGGTGAGAGTCAAGAGGATGGAGCCAGGCTCTTCTCAGTGACAACCGACAGTAAGACAAGAGGTAATGGGTTCAAGCTGGAAGACACGAGGTTCCACTTAAGTTTGCGAAGAAACTTCTTCTCAGTGAGGGTGACAGACACTGGAACAGGCTGCCCAGGGAGGTTGTGGATTCTCCTTCTCTGGAGACATTCAAAACCCACCTGGACACCTTCCTGTGTAACCTCATCTAGGTGTTCCTGCCCTGGCAGGGGGATTGGGCTAGATGATCTTTTGAGGTCCCTTCCTATCCCCAACATTCTGTGATTCTGTGATTCTGTGAATTCCCAGGATGGAGAGCCCTCGGCTTCTTCTTGGTGAGTGATTATTTCTTCCAGATTTATCCTTGAGTGAGCCCTTGCACCCAGTGGCAAGTGATTATTTCTTCTGGATACCCTTGAGTGAGAGACCCTTTTTTGGAGTCAGTGCCTGCACGTTGTGGATCATCAGTCTTGTGTGTTGTTGTGTAGTAATAATATCCCTGACTTTTACATTGAACCTGCAGTTTGTTAAATGTTACTGGAGTGTTGATTGATTTTGGATTACCCCTGCTGCTCTGCATTCGTTTCTGTTGTTTGGTTTCAGTCGGTTTTTTGGTTTCAGTTTCTGTTGTAAATTAAAATTGATTTAAGCTTATCATTTGCTTGGAGTGGTTTTGGGGGGTGTCTCTGTGACGTATGTGCAGGTGAGATCAAAAGAACATCTGAAAAATGAAAAACTCTAAATGTGAAGTTTCTTATTAAAATATTATCCATGATAAGGCCTTTAAAATAAAAAAAAATATTTTGATATACACAGATATACATACATAAATATGCTACACACTATATCATCCTGTATTTTAATATTTTATATTATATACTACATGGATATTTACATCCCTTGAATAGATTTTTTTCACTTACATAAAAAATCTATTAATATATTGGTTGGATATAGAATCTTCTCCCTTTATATTAAAAATGCAAACAGAATATAAGGTAAATAAACAGGAGTGAACTGTCAGCAAAGAGAGTGAAATTGTCTTCTCTGGTCCTACTGACAAGCTTGAACTAAACACTTGCAGGAGGGTACACTAAAGACTAGTGTTTCCAGGAATGATAAAAAATTAGACAAGTTTGTTACTATTGACGGTTAATGACATTCAGGTTAGGACATTTCACTCACATGTTTATTTGCAAAATTTATTATGTCCTTCAAAATACTATGTTTTGTTTTGTTTTTTCTTCTTTTTATACTGTCCCATTTAGTGGTCAACCTCGAATATATTAAACTTTGAGAACAGCTCAAGCTACTGTTCTATTAGAGATTCATACATACATTTAAACAAAAGGGAAAAAGGAAATTAAAATAACATGAGCAGAATTATTTCCTGATGAACATCTGGCTACATGTAGATTATTACTCTAGAGAATAATGTATATGTATATTAAAGAAATTTTTCTGCTCCTCAGTTTCTCAACGACAGAAGACATTATAATTCCCTTTTTTTCTTTTTTTTGCATTAATAGTGATTTATTCCTTCTGCAGAAGATGAAAAAATATTCTATATTATCTCCTTTTCCTGGATTTTTTGCTTTTGTGATACTTCTCCTCAGCAGTGCTACACCATGTGAACTTTTAGTCTTTTCATCATGCTCTAGAACAGTGAGCTAAAAGACCATATAAGAAACTTTATCATGTTAATTGAAAGAATATGTGGCAAAGGTGCAAACAGCCTCAAGATTTCTCTAACTATGGAAGCTACTAAATCATCTTCCCTTTTCTTATTCTATGAATTTTTATGTTGCTTTGCACTGACAAAGAAAAAAACCAAACCAAATCAAACCAAAAAACCACTACACAAATAAATAGCGGTTACAGAGCAGTTAATCTGAAAAATGTATATTACATTAGTGGTAGATATAGTAGTCAAAATGCAATTGTTCTAAGATTAGAAATTGGACTGGCTATCTTCTAAGCATAGCATTCTCTATATGAATAGTGACATTTCTTGTTTTTCACATTCTCCATTTCTCTACCTGCAACCTGGAGACCAATTATTGACTTCAGATTTACTCTCAAAACAACCAAGTCATTGAATCCAGCTATTTCTATAGAGGAAGTTTGCTTTCTACTGGAGTAAGTGCTTTGTAAAGAAGAAGTAGAATATATATTTTTATAGCAAAAAAGTAGCATAGCATGATTACATTATCATTGTAGGCACCCTAAGTCTCAGCCACATTTTCCAGAAAATAACAACAAATTCTGTTTATCATACATCTGAAATGAAGGCCTTTCTCAGTGTTATTGCTGTAGTAGAAGTAACAGTATAAATAACTGCCTTCTAGAAATGAATGGAAATGATGACAAATGTGCAGGTTATAAGGATAATAGAAACAAAAATGAAAGAAATAATTTTTTGTGTCAAAATAAAATTAAAGAAGAAATAAACCCAGCTTCTTTAGGTAATAATAATTATATTTACTAGAAATCATTTAATCAGCTGTCATAATATAATAACATACATTTTAAAAGCTTTTCATTTACCTAAATAAACCTATATCATAGTTATATCTTTTTACAGGAAATGGCTGATTTTTTTTTAAGCTTTACATTGTTTTATTTTAAGGTATTAGTGTCACTTTCAGATCATATTTACTGTCTTCTCTGCTTCTGATTTCTATAAATTCCAGCACTAAAGTAAATGTAATTTCCTTTGGACATAGCTACGCAAAGCTTTGAAAAGAAAACAGTTGTAAACCAATCTGAATGTTGGTAGCCAAGATGAAAAAAACCATTGCTGGACATTATGGGGCTAGGACACCATTCTTCATGTCCAGTGAGTAACTCCTATACAGTAGAGCCCATTAGTAGCAAAGTCTAGAAGATGATCACCAGAAAGTTCTGTGCTGTAACTGCTAAGTCCTCTGCCCACCTCCCGTGGCATTATGAAGTGAAAATCCAGAGCAGCTGCAGCTGAGGTCAAAACTTACTCCTTACTGAAAAATGCTTTATTAAAACTGCCTTGGTTGAAGTAGAATTAGAAAAATCGCAGTGGTAGATGAATGAATACATGAGTAGAGAAGCTTCTCTTTGTCCAAAATATCAGATAATTTGAAAATCCCATTTTTAGTGTGATATGTCTAGGACAAGGTAATAAAATTGCTACTAAGCATCTAAATTTAACAGAGCTCCTAAGTTTAATAGGAATCTCCTTTTGTGTTTGTGGTGTTTTTGAAGTCAGGGCAGAACCTTTTTAATCTCCTCTGCCATTCCCACAGGCACAGCAAAATGAAAACCAGATGCTAAAACACTTGATCATATTATCCAAATGGCACTGTCCATCCAATCAAAAGTCATTTTTCTTCCTCACAGCTGGCCACAACTTTCTGTTCAGCACTACAGAATTCTGCTGAAAAGGTGCAAAAGTATTCATGCAGTTCATACTTATGTCCATAAAGAAAACTGTGAAAAATGTTTGCAGTATGAACACCTGAAGAAAATTTTCAGAAAAAAAAATTTAAAAATCATTGCTTCTTAGCAGTTTGGCTAGCATGTTACTGATTGCACTAAGCATAAAAATAGGGACCTGTTTGGAAGGAACCTGTGATCCCTAACCCCATCCTCCGGTTCTCAAAGCAGGACTAACTTTTATCAAGTTGCTTTGGGCCTTACAGAGGAAAGTTGTGAATATTTCCAAGGATGGATATTTCACAACCTCTCTGGGCAACCTGTTGCAAAATTTAACCATCCTCATAGTGAAATCACTTTTCCTTTCATCTTATTGTAATTTCTAAAATTGCAGTTTGTGTGCCTGTTATTTCTTGCTCTGTCATCAGGATCTGACTATCACTACATTTTGAAATGATACTACAAAAGTTATGTTAGATTCATTGTAAGGCAAATTCCTACTAGTCAAGAGTTTGTACGAAATACTTCTGATTCTCATACTTTTTTTGAAAAGAGGAGGAGAAATGTGAGAACCTCCTGCCCCCTCCCTTCCACATGTTGGAAGCAATACATGCAGGTGATTCAAATGTGCTGAAAAAGGCAAAAGAGAGTTAGAAGTAATTGAACCAGAAGAAGTATCAAAACAAAAAGAGAAAATGAACCCAGCTGAAGTGGAAACTGAAGGAAATAAATATAGCAAAGCTTGTTCAGTAAACACAGTTATTGCTGCCCAATTAAAATTTTGCAGCAGAAATATGTCCTAGTTCTCCTGAGAGTGTATCCTCTGTGTGTATGCATATATACTGTCTTGAAAGCTAAAGATCTTAAGGCAGTGTGCTTTTGATTGATGGTTCTCTGATTACCAGGTAACCAGCAGGCATCTTGCAGCTTTCATCTCAGCATCTCTGATTGCCATTTTGAGGAGACTTAGTGGCTGCTGTCAGATCATTATACCATATTTACAGTTATATTTGCATTATCACTGTCACTTGGAAAACTAGCTTAGAAAACAACTTTTTTTTTTGGTGGTGGTAGTTTATAGTTGCATCATTGTTTGCTGCTCCTGTGTGAATGAGCTCATTGCCATCTTGAATGTCAAAAGTGGAGTTCTGGTCTTCTGTCTATTGTACAAAACTTCTTATGGGTTTTGCATAGATAACTACTGCTTTATTGTGCCTAGCTGCAAAGCATTGAATAATTTAATGCCATGCAACTATACAGGCTGAATTTTTGCAGTCATTAAAGTATTATTATCTTCTACCATCTGCCTGTATCTTGTTGATTTTCCACTTGAACATTTCAGTAGATAAGGAAAATCTCAAATGTTCCTTAGAAAAGCTGTGCCAGTGGCATTACTCGCAGTACCAGAAACAACAGGAAAGGACCCAATGTTCTTTGAGTTGTGCTGAAAACTATGGCAAATGACAGAGGAGATTGACTTTCTGAATGGAATTTTTTAAAAGCTTTATGCGCAGAGCATTAAGATGATTTCCTGTGATTCTTTTCTGAGCTTCATGGCTCGGCATCATAATGGCTTATAACAAAATGAGTAATCCCCTCACAAATATCTCATGAGGAAATAATAGCTCCCATTATTTTGCACAGACGGTAAACTGCCAAGAGACTGGCTCAAATTTTAGTTAAAGAAAAGGAAACTGAGAATGTATGTTTCAAAGTATGGACATTCATTACTTCTTTTTTACCTTCTTCTTAAACGGAACCATTATCTCAGACCTAATTGGTTGTGTCGGTAATAAAAATGTTTACATCTGGTCGCAAAGAACCATAAAATCCACAAAAAAAAGTTGTTAATACGTTTCATTTCTATTTAATTTGTGCCTTGATCATCATGATATTTCCTAGCGGAAGCACACAGTCTTTATTTTCTTGTAGTGGTTTACTCTGTGCGAATCTCTAGCTACTGAGGAGAAGAGTTGCTCTGAGCCCTTTTTTCACTCTTTCTTCCTCAAGATATAGTTGTATAAGAAAACAGGCCAGAGCTGTACTCTGACCAAAAGTCCAGATGGTGTGTCCTGGCTGAGGTTCAGGTAACAAAAAGAATGACTGTGCTTTAAGTTCATTCCGCGAAGCATCACCTACAGATCATCCTAACCATGCTCAGTATGGCTCATATGTTCATTTGGAAGAGTGAATTATCTGACAGACATCAAAACTGTGCTAAAATATGGACTGCCATGGAGCCCACACTAACCCATTTCATGCAGGGTTACTGAGGTATCTTACTTGCACAGTGTATTTTAAGTTTACATTTTAATTTACTATCACTCAGTTTGTTATTTATTCTTGACCATAAAGAGCCATGATTCATGTTGTTCCTTCTCAATTCAGTGGAATTTTATGAAAGGTAATTTTGAAATTGAAGGTAATCCTGACTTATTCCAATAAAAAAAGGGTACAGCAAATTGCTTCTTCTAACTGTTTCTTGTAAGACCCTCACAGTTTGGTAAGGTTTGGGATACCTTGCCCTCAGGAGCCGCAAAGGGGATGTCATACAAAAGGCAGTAGCTCCTTACTACACATAGGGAAAGCTCTTCTCTCACCTGGAAAAAACCAAAAACAGAAGGGAGGCATTTAGTGCTTCTCTTCCCAAGTAACCGCTATGCCTGGTGAAGCTTGGCTTTCCTGGACATAGCTAAACACCTGCCTGCCCACGGGAAGTGGTGAATGAATTCCTTGTTTTGCTTTGGTTGAGCGCGCAGCTTTTACTTATTAAACTGTGTTTATCTCAACTCGTGAGTTTTCTCACTTTTACTCTTCCAATTCTCTCGCCATCTCACTGGGAAGGGAGTCAGTGAGTGGCTGTGTGGGCCTTAGTTTCCAGCTGGGGTTAAACCATGACAATGGATTTAAAACCTCCTTGGTGATTTGGAAGCTGAATATGAGCATTGGTGTACTTGAAGAATAGCTCCTTTGAAGTTGAGAGTGATGTGAAGCTAAGCAAAAAAGAGAATAAGGCTAAATGGAGGATGGAAGGAGAAAAGGGCCACAGAGATGCTGTGGTTTTATATTTATCTCTTTAAAGCACTTAGTAACTAAAATGTATTTATTATTTTAAGCATGCATGTTGCGTTAAACTAGGAACATTTTCAAGAGCTGGTGGGACATTGCGGTGATTGTTATTGTACAAAAGACAGGAGAAGCCAATTCCTGTTCTGGTGAGTGTAAAACTGAAAGGACCTTCTCTGCCTCTGAGAAAATATTCATGTTTATTTACTTTAATATTATTGGAAGCCTGATGTCCATAAATCAGGTCAGTCAGGAAAATACACATTAATATATTGCAGTATAAATCTCACTTGACCAGCTTTGTTCTGATTTTTTTTTGTTTGGTTGGTTTTTTTTAAATTAATATTCATTATGTCTCATTTTATTTGTGTTTACTTAAGAATTTTGAAACATTGGAGATGTCATGCAAACATGCCATAAGAAAATGAGGATCTTATTTTCTAGGGAGATTTTGTGAATTTTGCCTTAAAGCAAAAAAAAAGTACTTCAGAATTTTTCAAAGCAAGTCTCTCATACCTCATAATCCAGCAGTCTGAGTTTAATCATAGAAGGTTTATTTTTTGTTTGTTTGTTTGTTTGTTTGTTTGTTTTCACTGTTGTTTTGTTTTGGGTTTCGTTTATTACTTTCATGAGAGAAATAAGTAGATATAGACATGGAACAGGATATCTAGCAACATACATCTAAGTGTCAGGTACTGATATTTGCTTTTTTTGTGCTTCTTGGATACCTTCATTATGTATACCTGAATACTAGCATATAGAGATCTCCTACAACAGTAGAAATAAATTAGGCACTACCCCTGGGTTTTAAAACATGATTTGCATAGATGGGACACGAAATGTTATTGCTTTCCTACATGATGTCTCTCTAGCTTCCTTCAAAAGATGTATGCAACAATGAAACTCTAGCAAATACAATTACAGATTAAGACCATAAACCTTATAATGCTTGTAAGTTGAAAAAACAAACAAAGCTTATATTTCATAACTTTATTAATCTCCCTGCTCAGCAGCACTAGTTTTCAAAAAAATATGAACCTAGCACTCCAAGTCCATTAATGGACTGAGTACATAAGCATTCTTGTCAGCTTAAAATTCTTTTTAATTATTTGGATATGTGTGTGAACAAGGGCTTGAGGTGTGATTTTACCCTTTCCATGTGATCTGAGAATCTAAATTTTTTAAAAAAAAGGATAAAAAATGAGGTTTTATATTTTCTTATACCTTCCGAATTTCATGAACAGCACAAGTGTATATAATGCTATATGTCCACATTTCCTTAATTGGAGAAGTGGAATTTTAATTTGTTACCTTATTCAGTGTACCACAAACTTCTCAGAGGTGCAGGTAAATAATTTTCTTGTTTTTCTTCAGTGCTAGGGAATCTTACATTTATTGAAAGACTGCAGGATGCTGTGAATAGAAATATGATTTTGTTTTCCTCCACCTCACAGGTAACCGTAGTCTTGGCAGAATCTAGACAAAGAAACTGCAAAATTCTTGGTTAAAGCGAGATGAAGCACCTGAAGTTAAATGAAAGCTGCCAGAATAGATGAGCTGGAACTGTAGTTGAAGCTTTTGATTTGGCACCATACTGAAGAGCAAAGATCACATTGTCTACTGATTGAAAATTTCATGAAAACAGTATTAAACACCTACTAAAAAATAATTACACTTACATAAACAAACCAACACTATACTTACTGTATTTCAGAGGAAAGTAAGCTAGCTATTGGTACACCAGTAACTTTTTGTACAGTTTCTCAAAGTGCTATCTGTGCAGTTTCTTTAAAGATAAGTTCATCTTTAAAACCTAGTAATTAGCAGCAGCTGTTAAACAATCTTCATCTTTGTTTTCAATTAAAGAACATCTTGGTTTTCAATTAAAGAACAATAGTCACCTAATAGTGATATCCATCTAAACGATATTTTAGTGGAATTAGCATTAACCGAAATCCAAGTTAGAAATCAAGTAATGAGTACAGAAATAATTTATGTAGGTCTTTGTATAGTGTTAAAGCCTGAAGATGTTTTAGCTTAATATTCAGCAAAGCAGACATGAGGTGTTCTTTTCCCATGTCATTTTAGAAAATTGATTGGAAAATTATATTTTCAGTGAAACTGTGCAAATAAAAGGCTGTTGTTCTATTAGTTTACAAAAGGCAATTTCTTGAAAAAAACAAAGCTTATGTTCTTAAGCTGTTCTTGATTAGCAACACCATTATATTAGAGCTAGAGCTTAAGTTTAGAACACAGTAATCTTTGTTTTCCCTCCAATTCTCCCCCTCACTCAAAGAAAGTTGGTGAAAGTAAGAACTTTTGCTAAGAGTTTTGTTATGAAGAAATGTTGATCAGGGCTAATATTTTATCTAAAGTTTTCACTTTGGTGTGTAATAAAGTGTGTGAGAAAAAAATCTGTGAGGAAGTTGTTTCGGGTATTTGCAAAATGCAGCAATGTGCTAAGAAAAGTAATTGCAAATGACACTGACAATCCCCAAAATAAATATTTTCCTTTTAGTATTTTACATTATAAATCTGAATGTGAAGGCAGGTTTTGCAATAATGTAGTCCATGTGATTGACCTCAAACTATTGTTGTAGAGGTGGAGATGGTTGAGGCTTAGAATTTAACACTTTTACTCTGATGGCAACTTGAGTCTTTTATTCTGTTATGGCTAAACAAGGCAAAATCTTGCTGCTAGCCTACAGAATGAAAGATCAATGGCTATTTTTCTGTAATCTCCATTCAATTGCTGAAATAAAGAGGAAAATTCTTTCTCCTATGGCTACTCCATTTCCTGTGTTTCTGAAATACACAAATGCCCGTGGATAGTCATAAGATTCACAGCTGTATACTCCAACAGGTGATGGTGACCACAGAGGACCTTGAGATTTATGCATTCCATGGTACAATAAAGAAGATTTTGTTTTCAGAGAGATACTAGCCTAGCTCTTTTCCTTCTCCCTTTTAATCTACATTACCTACACAGATTTACACGATGTTCTCCCTTTGCCTCATGTGATTTTCCACGCTGATTTTTCATGACTGAACTGTAAGACTAGAAGCAAATGGGAATCTGAGCAGACTAAAACTACTAAAGCTTGATTAAAATGAGGATAATTTGTGCTTCTCCATTTACAAACACAAATGTAGCAAAAATCCTACATAAACTTACATATCTTTGTACATATCTTTGTACAACCTACGGTCAAGGTTTTAGTATTATAGAATATTCTAGGATTTTGTGATTAAATTTTTTATTGCAGCTTAATAGACCTATGGTTCAGTAGCAAAAAACTCTGAGTGTAGTTTTCTACTAACTAAAAAAAAAGTATAATTATTTCAATGGTTAATGGTTTTGTGTGGTATTTTTTCAACTGCACTATTATTTTCATAATATAATTCAACTATGGTTTACAGGTTAGCTGCAATCACTATTTCCTGCTCAGCTAATTTTTATAACATAATCAAGTAATCTCATATTTAAATTAATTCAGTAAAATTCCACTTTCTCATTTTAACTATGTCTAGAAAATGTGTTAGAGATACTAGGTTAAAATTAATTCCTTTTCTCAGTCTGTTGTGGTTACAGTAAAAAACTTAATTTTAAAGGAAAGGCTTGTTTCAGGGATCACTTCTACCACAGACTTCTCTGCTGATATCTGCAGCTGACTCTCTAAAGCTGGTGTACCATCCCCCTGTGCTCTACCAGCAGGTAGAACACTTGAGGCAATAATTCATGGCGTAAACGTAAACAATGTGATCACTGCTCTTAAACATGTTTATTTATAACACATTCAAGCAATTTAGTGATTGCAGTCTTCCTCTCATTTTTCATACTCCCACCTTCTTTAACTTTGGGTCTATGACAATGGGCCACCACCCTCCAGCCCATCGCTCATGCATCTGTGCTCCTCATCCATGGGCAGAGTCATCAGGCAGGATCCAGACTGCAGCTTCTCAATGTAACTCTGACTTCTCAGGATAGGGAGAGAGAAGTAGGCAAACTGTAAACTCCACATAAATCTAGATCGGTTCAAGTTGTAGTGACAAAGGCATCCTCAATTACAGGCTACCAGTTTGCTCCTAGATCTGTGTAGGACTATGCAAAATAACTTTATCAAAAACATGCATAATAAAACCCTACCACTGCCAAATAACATTTAGCTTTTCTTCATAGAAGTGGGTAAGGACTCTTAAGTAAGAAGAATCCTGCCAATCCTAAGCTGCTAAGTTTAGGCTAAATACAAGTTAAAAACCTCCATTAGCATGTTGTTAGCTGCATAATAGAGGTAGACATCTTGCATCTATGCTTCCCACCTTCCCAGCAATTTCACTGACAGTCAGTGTCAGGGTTATCAGGGTCTAGATCCAGCTACTCGGTCACTTTTCCAGTGCTAGCTATCTTTCCCTATTCTGATTTCTTGCTGACAAGGATATGTCAAGTGATCCCCTTGGGAAGGACACCAAAGAAGAGAGATTCATTTGCAAAGAATAATTTTGTGAGCAGCACACAAAAAAAGGCTGACTCAAAATGCATTGCACTTGCAAAACCTAGGAAAGAATAGTATACTTTTTGCCTTTCATTTTTTTTTGCTGTACATTTCTTTACAGGCTCATCTAAGAGGTAATTTGCAGTATTTTTGATTTCTATATTTCTTCCCAAATCCAGGAAACCTCCAGCGTAAAACTACAAGAACAGAAAGAAAACCTCGTTGCTGAACTCTAAAAGGAAATGCAAAAAAGCAGAACAAAATCTTAGGTGAAAGAGCTGGACAGAGAACTTGTGTTTTTGTCTAAGGTCCTGGCCAGAGAAAGAGTTGCCACCAGCACACCCTGAGACAGCTGTTGCTGCAGATTTCTTCCTTGAGGCATATTTGGGCTTCGTGCCCAGAGGATTAAAGAAAGACAAGCCAACATGTCTGGAAACATCTGGCTTTGACATGAAAGGACCATGATTATCTGGAGACAGAACAGAAAATGTGAGTGGAGCATCTGCTGGGGAGAGAGCCTGGCAAGAGGACATGGTGGAGAGAGTTGTGTCACTGTGATGTTGCAAATTCTTCTTGTCTATAAGGTTATGTGCAGGTTGTTTTGTGTATTATTTTGGTTTGTCTTAGGTTTTATGATTTCTGGTTCATTAATTTGATTTTTATTATATACTGAATTTACAGAATAATTTACTGGATTAAAATATTTTTATTTTTCTGAAATAAAAGAGTAACAGAAACTCTCCTGCTAACTTTGGAATTAAGAAAGGCAGTGTTTTTCACATGTGTTGTATATCACAGTAAGAAAACTTTGTATATTTACAGAGGGTGGGTGTTGACTTACAGAGAGAAGTTATCCCATCCCACTTAAATTCACAGTTCACTCATTCTGCTATTGAAAATACGAGATGGTAGTTTGGGATGACTGAGATCTTATCTAAATAATCTCTGTATGTTTCCTCATTGAGACTGTTGTCTTCCAAAACAAAACGCAATTCCTAATGGAGGGCAGCCCTCAGGGAGGAGGGTCTGTTTTGAATCGGTACTGTTCTCAATTCTGTGGTCAACAAAGGACAATTGCTGGACAACCCTATTTCCACAGAAAATATAACATAGGCTGATGTGGTTTTTTGCCTGGAGTATCCAAGGCAATGGAAGTATCTTGTTATGGGAGAAGGAAGAAGAGGATGACTGACTAAGGACGGAACAGCAAATCCTATCTGTGACAGGTTTGGACTGTGCAAAGGCCATCTGCTGAAAGAGCAGGTTCCGTTATGGAGGGGTTTTAGCTTTTCTCTTAATGTTGTCATGCGGCCTGTAGGTAGTTTATATCCAGAACACCAGTGGAAGTTGTTCAGTTCCAGAAACCACATCAAGAAAAAACTTTGGTGCTTTCAGTAATGCTTTTGCTTCCAACGACAAATGACAGAGCCTGTGCTAGGTGGCACTGACAATCTCTGTTCTGTATATTGCAGTGGCAGACATCCTCACTCCAGATAGATTTCTTAGCAAGACTGTATGTGACAATGAACATGCTCTTGATGGAGCTGTGTATGAGTATTTCAGGCTGAATCCTGGCACGTCCTATTGGTGCTCTCTAACCAGAACTGTTACTCATGGCTTTGGTGCAGAATGTGTAGCTGACTTGGAGGAGAGATTGTAGGATTTCGTGCCTCCTTTTGCACCTGAGCAGCCAGGAAAGGTAAGTGTACTGCAGACTAGGTGATCTAACCCTGCATACCAATTTATATTATTGCAGACAGAAGTGTAGTATAATTGACACACTTGAATTCACTGCCACAATATTCACGAATAAAAAGTGCAAGATGGTCACTTGGTTCAGTGACCTTAAGTCTGAATTTAAAAACCAATATTAAAAGCTAGTGTAGATATACCTCTCTATTTTACTGTCCAAAGCCAGAATTTACTAAGTACAATTCACCCCATATCCTTCAAATCAGTGAGGATTTTCTCTGCATTTGAATGGGATCTGAATAGCAATTACAAGCAGGTAATTACATTTCTGCATCATATACGCTTGAATCCCTAGCCTAACTTACAATTTCTCTTCTTCATAATTTATTTTGAATTTCTAGAGGACACCTGAAGTTTATCAATTTAGTATAGATTGATTGATGCTGCTTATCAAAAAAAGTTCTGATTATAGAGTTAACGTTATTCTTAACACATATAAATACAGCACAATTGCTTTCCCAGTCCATAGTGAAGTATTGGCAGGCTAACACTATTCTATTTTATGGTATTTTGACTTAGTATTCAATTTGTCAGATCATTAACATTTCAGATAATCTGCGACATATAAGATACCATTTATTTGTGTTAGTACTTGGTCTCCATTGACACACAGCAGATGCATGAGACAAGTCATTCTTTAGATTGTCATATTTTTTCTAATTTTTTGTGAAAAGCCTAAAATTTTATATTCACTAGTAGCTCTATTATTACATGATTTTTTCACATGCCAGAGTAAATCCATGGGTTAATTGATATCTACACAGTTTCTTAAAACTGTGCACAAATCTTGCATGAAATGGATAATTATTTGTAGGTTTGAGGTTCTGAAAAACATGCAAATGAATTTTCCTTAGACTTCTGACATGGTACCTGTCTTTAGAAAGCAGAGGCAGAACTTAATATTCTTTGGAAGACAGTAAAATGATTCTACATTTATTAAAGCTGGTGCAAGTGTTTAGTAAGGGTGAAGAGAGGGGAGCCCAGATCTGAGATGTTCCTGAACAATACAGTTGTAAAAGAAGGGCTGTTTTGGGGGTGCTATGGTTGCACCATGAGGAAGAATTTAGATAATGCTTCCAAATTATTAACTGAAACTACTTTGACATATATGATTTTATCAAAAGATTTTTGTTTGACTTCTAAATTAAGCTGATAACAACCTGATATAGACAACCATCTATAATAAAACCCTGCAGTTTGTCCAGTATAGTTTTGAGCATATTACATTCTTATCTTAATCATCTATGAAAATTGATAGAAAATAAGAGAATGGTTAACTGTGTCCTGGCAGAGAAGAGAGCAATGCCAATGAACATGCAACTGCAGGTAACATTCAGCACATATATAAAACGCTTAAAAAGAAGACTGGATTGATGGTGTAGGGTTGGCAATGGTATCCAGTATTGTTCTCAATATGCTAGAGGTGGTTTTCATCAATATTAAAGACAATTAATATGAATTTAAGATACATATTATGGATATGTATAGCTATGAATGTGTGTAAACGTGTCTGCTATAAATCATGTAACCTGATTGACTTTAGAAAGCAGGAAAAAATAAACAGTGACAGAACAGGTAAAGTGGATGTAGATCTAATGGGTTTTTTTAAGCACTGGTTATGGGTGAAAGTAAAGGCTGGTTTAAATTATTATAGGTTTGATTCTGCTTTTCTGTTTTGGTGAAAATATTTCAAGATGTAACATCAGGTAGAAATTTAATGCTTGTCTCTAAGACTTTTTTTTCTTTCTTTCTTTCTTTCTTTTTTTTTTCCCCTGAAAATCTTTATGAAGTTATTCCTTTGTTGACTTCATGCTTTCCATCACCTAGCCTAGTCTACATCCTTCTTTTTCTGACTTTTCTTGGGAATAAAATCACTTCACTCTCACAACACATTGATCCATGTCTCTAGTTTGTAGTGCAGCACAGATGCAGGTTCTGTTTTCATATTTCTCAGTTGTATTGCAGTACTGTCTGTTCTTTTCAACATTTGTCTCTAAAAATTTCATCGTTACTCTTTACCATTTGTATGTTGAATTTTGGAGATGTTATTTCGTCGTTCCAGACTTCTTGGAATGGTAAAAAAAATAGATATATATTCACAGTAAAATCCTGTTAAAACATCAGGATCATAACATTTCGCTAGTTCATTTTATTACAAAGATTTAGTTGACTTTAGTGCATTACTTACTCTATGTCTTAACAGTAATTGTATATAGTTGTGTTTAATGAGAGTTTATCAAAAGCTCATCATTTGTGTCAAAAATTTTCTTTACTTCCCTTTCATCATGTAACTTTTTCCCAGCTGGACTTGTAACTCTTCTCAGTTTTGTCTGCCAATAGAAGGAGCTCCTGCATTAGGCAACAAGCTAAAGCCCCCAGGAGAACCTTTCCTCTGATTCAGACAGATGGATTCTGAATTTCATACTGTGTGATGTGTACAAAAATTTTGATTACAATTTTGGTACAAACTAGCCAGTCATATTGCAAACAAACCCTGTGAGATTATTGCCAGATAGGAACATAGCACTGTTTAAAGGAAAGCCTATTCGGGGAGAAAAATAATCAGTTAGGTTTACCTGCTTGTATCTTGTCAAACTGCAGTGACTGGAAGTGCTCTGCTGCAGGGGGGTGGTCAGTGTTGCCCCTGCTCATCGTTATAAAAGACATCTCTTGACTGCAAACAGAATCTACTGAGTGGTATTAGAAAAATGCTGAAAATCAGAATAACATATAACTCTAGTTCCTGAGGATTTTAAAAGTGATGCTGGTATGAATAGGGGAAAGAAAAAACATGTAGACTCTGTGGGGAAGGGGAGTGATGCTCCTGGAAGAAAGTGAAATAGGCACTGATTCAGCAAAATATATTCCAGTTTGCGATAGAAAACTTCCATAGTTAAGTAACTGATAAATGTTGTCAAGATGTTCTAAGGGACACAGAATTTTGACTATTCTGTTCTGTCAAAACAGATGTATTGTTTAAGATGATTTTAAAATAGTTTCATGGAAGAAAACTGTACACCATCTTGTTTTCTGAAAATCTTAATTTTACTAATTAGACCCATATTCTGATTTACTTTCATTTTCAGGACATACAATTATCTTTTCTTATCTGCTTTTATTTTCAATATTATTTTCATTAGCTGTTTTCTCATTCTTTTCACCCAGAATTTCATAATGATAAGCAATTACTACCAGTACCCAGCGTGCTCTGTGTTATCTTCCAAGTCATAGAAAATCTTCACAAAATCTGTGACCTAAATACTGTGATTTGATTGGAATGTCAAATCACCTACCACATAGAAATCGCTGTATTGTCCAAAGATTAGAACACAAAACATGCACTCTGATGTCATTTTCCATTTTGTGTTGGTTGTAAATTTAAATTCTAGGATGTGGATGTAAATGATGCTGGAATGAATCAGCAGGGCTTGTGCTGTTGGCTTGATTGTGGGGCCATTTTAGTCCTCACACAACCAAATTTTAGGTTTCCCTTCAGATTTTGTTGTCACCACCTTTTCCAGAAAACCTACTTTTTATTCCTCCTCTCTTACAACATCTCTCTGAAGATGTCTTAATGAAACCTAACCTCTACTACACCTGACTTTTACTGTTTCTAAAAAAAACCCCTTTTTTCTTTTTTTCAAATATTAAAGCCCTTTATGAGTTTGTAAGAAAGTGATATGCGAGGTGAATGCATTAACTACGCAGTGACTGGGTAATTAAAAACAGTAATGAGTTGGTGACTGGGGTAAGGAGCTGAGGCAGCATTCTTTGCTCTCATGCTCTTCTTGTCTCTGCATTCCTGTACAAAAGTTAGTATCCTTTGCTTTTTATTTTCCATTCATTGCTCCTTGTCTGAAGAGCTTTTTCTCCCCCCTATCAGTGCAGTAGCGCAGGAGAGAAAATAAAAGCCATAAAACATGCATTGCTTGCCAAAGTGTAATGAAACAGAGGGCATTATAGAAGAAAAATCCCTCATGTCTTGTTTCATATGGCATTTTGCCTGCATGAGAGTGAATGATCTCTCTTACTGAAACACCTGGGGTAAAAATTTAATTGTCAAACAAAAAAGCTGTAGCACTTGCTTCCAGACATGAACAGACCGGAACCTTTACTCGCACTTAGGCTGCATATCAGAGACCCTAATATACACTTACAGCTTCTAAGGATAGATGGAAAAACACTGAAAAGACAAAATGCAGAATATCATACCAGACCTAAGAGATGTAGTGGGATCTTGGGGATTGTACTTCTTCATTTTTCTCCATATATCTTCCTTTGGCTTTGTGAAGACAATAGAGTTATGAAAATCTCCATCACAGGATATAACTTCTAAATACTCCAGGGCCAGATTCTCAGGTGAATTTATTTCTTTTATCCTCCATCTCATTCATCCAGTGTAAAATGACCAATAAATTGGCAGCATATGCCCGGTAAAGCATTCCCCTGGTATGTGGAGAAACTGTTGTTCATTGCTGATCTGGTCTAGATTTGTTTCTCTGCTTGCTGTCTTCCTGAGAGAGAAGCAAAGCAATGATGTGGCCAAGATATACTCCATCATAACTCACACTTGAATGACATCTATTATTCTTTTTTCTCTTCAATGTATCTATCCCATACTACTTCACTGCAGGATAGGGTTGCACTCCTATTCTCTGTCTTAATAAATGAGGAGCTGAGATACAGAAATTGCAGTCTTCAGCCACATCAATACCTAGCACATTGAAAGCAACAGGTTACTCTGTGGATCTGTGAAGTTTTATAAGAGTGTAACTTTGAATATCTTTGTTACATATGTACCAATACCTTTAAGCTTGCTTTATATACATAAAAGTTTGCCGCAAAGCTCAAGAAAATTCTATTTCAGCTAATTATTTCTCTCAATTTCTGTAAAATCCAGAATGGAAAAAACACTTAGCAGAGGGGAAAAAAAGACTCTGCTGCCTAGTCAGTTTAGGTCGGTTGGTTATTGTGACCCCAGACTGATTCAGGTACATCATGCCTCTAAACATGGAGACTTTTACAACGTTGTGTTGAATCTGTGCTATCTGTGTCAAGAGATCAGAGTTCAAGTTCCTAATAAACATTCTCACAAATTATTTGAAAAGTTGTGGAAAATCTATCTACTGGATTTAGTTTTTCATATAGAAGTGCATGAGTTCAGTGCTGCTGTTACAACACTGCAGTTTAACAGCAGCCTGGATTTGAGAGCCTATTAATCTCATGATTACAATGCCAAGCTTACATGGGAACAGGGACCAATTACCTTCAAGCTCAGATTTTTTCCTCAGTCACATTTCAAGTCTCTGGCAGCAGCTTTCAATCTTTAGATTTGCTTTAAGGCAGACCATTCTCCCTGCTACCCTCTGGGCTTAACTGTGCACATCGATATCTTTCTGCATAGCAGAAATACCTTCATGATCACAACTGGTGACAGGTAGATGTTTCTGCTTCTTCTGATATCTCTTGTTGTACCTCTACACCTGGTCCATGCAGGTAAGGAAAGGAGGTACTGGTAAGCTATTGCACTTGATAGGCAACTCTGCATACAGGATTTGATAGGTATCCCTGTATATTTTACAGTTTTACTGCTGCTTTGTAATTATCTTCAATCATACTGAGTCTTGTTTGATGAAAATGCAAACAGGATAACATATTCACAACATCTAAAACACACAACATAGACACAGGTGTTTTTAAATGACATAAATAAAGAAGCTCAACAAGGCCAAGTGCAAGGTCCTGCATATGAGTTGGAGCAAACCCAAGCACAAACAGAGGTTGGGCAGAGAATGGATTGAGAGCAGCCCTGAGGAGAAGGACTTGGGGGTGTTGGTTGATGAGAAGCTCAACATGAGCAGACAATGTGTGCTTTCAGCCCAGAAAGCCAACTGTGTCCTGGGCTGCACCAAAAGCAGCTTGACTAGCAGGTCGAGAGAGGTGATTCTGCCCCTCTGCTATGGTAAGACCCCACCTGGAGTCTTGTATTCAGCTCTGAGGGCCCCAACATAAGAAGGACGTAGACCTATCAGAGCAAGTCCAGTGAATGGCCACGAAGAGAATCAGAGGGCTGGAGCATCTCTTCTATGAAGACAGGCTGAGAGAGTTGGGGTTGTTCAGTCTGAGAAAGAGAAGGCTCTGGGGAAACCTTATAGCAGCCCTCCAGTACCTAAAGGAGACCTACAAGAAATCTGGAGAGAGACTTTTAAAAGGGCATATAATTATAGGATTAGGTGTAAAGGCTTTAAACTGAAAGAGGATGGATTTAGATTAGATAAAAGGAAGAAATTCTTCCCTATGAGGGTGCTGAGGCCCTGGCACAGGCTGCCCAGGGAAGCTGTGGATGCCCCATCCCTGGGAGTGATCAACGCCAGGCTGGACGGGGCTTTGAGCAACCTGGTCTACTGGAAGGTGGCCCTGTCCGTGGCAGGAGGATTGGACCAAATAATCTTTAACATGACTTCTGATCCAAACCATTCTGTGATTCTGTGATTCAATGAAATAAAAAAACAACCCCCAGCACCTTATGTATTTATATTAAACCTGATTCAGAAAGGTCTAATCTCCTGACAAGCTGCAGTCAGGTTTTCAGTCTTTGTACATACCATTCAGAGAAAGATCCTACATAGGAGAATCTGTCAGAGAATCAATTTATAGTGGGAGTTTCTCTTACAGAGTCTCCAGTAAAGAATAGTTTTGGACCACACTGTTACATTGCTGTTCAGAAGTCTCATCCTGTAAATACTCATGTTGCTGGAACTTCGGTCCTACAGAGACTCGTGAGACATTCATGTTGGTGAAACTGGAAGAGGAATCATAGACACCATCATAAATCCCAACAGTTACTATATTGCTCCCTTATTCACCGATCATTCTTTATGATCAGAGCGAATACTGTTTTGCTTCTAGGATATACAAAAGCTTCTCTACTATTATAACAAGGGTGTAATCTTCTATACTGTTCTGACCACTAAAAAACAAAATTCTTGCACTAATAAGCAGTAACATTTCCCTTTGTGTCTGGTGACTCATCACCATATTTCTGTGTCAAAAGTGTCTTTTGCTGAATTTTACAAGCTACATCATTAGCCAAGATATACCGCACCGATGTTTAAATATAACAAATGTACTTCACTTATTAACAACTAGTTGATATCAAATGTTACACTAATTAATTATTTGGGGTGAAAATATGCTCAGGGCTACAAATCTGCAGAATATTTTTAAAGCATTCGATACAGAAGCATTTCAGTGAAAAAAAAAATAGAAAGAAAAAAAGAAACAACCAACCAAACAAAACATTCCTGTTGTCAGGAGAGTTAAATTAATAGTTAACATCTGTTTAGTCCGCATGTGGTAGGATAACCTCGGACACCAAGTGCTCATCAAGTTGCTCTCTCACTCCCTCTCCTCAGCAAGATGAGGGTAAAAGTAAAATGAAAAAGCCTCTGATCTGAGATAAGAACAGGGACATCACTCACCAACTACCACCATGGTCAAAACAGGCTTGACTTGGGGAATGCTAATTTAATGCACTGGCAATTGTCATCATTTAACCCCAGCTGGAAACTAAGGCCCTCACAGCAACTCACTTACTCCCCCAGCATTGAAATAGGGGAGGGAATTGGAAGAGTAAAAGTGAGAAGACCTGAGGGTTGAGAAAAAGACAGTTTAATGGGAAAAAACAAAAGCCCCTCATGCAAGGAAAGCAAAACGAGGAATTAATTCACCACTTCCCATGGGCAGGCAGGTGCTCAGCCATCTCTAAGAAAGCAGGGCTCCACCATGAGCAATGGTTACTAGGGAGGGCAAATGCCATATTCTGAATATTTTCTCTTGTTTCTTCTGCTCCCAGCTTTATATGATGAGCATTACATCGTATGGTATGGAATATCTCTTTGGTCAGTTTGGGTCAGTTGTCCCAGCTGTGTCCCCTCCCAATTTCTTGTGCACTCCCAGCCTACTCACTGGTGGGTAGTGTGAGGATCTGAAAAGTCCTTGGCACCGTGTGTAAGCTGTGCTCAGCAAAAATGAAAACATCCCTTTATAATCAATGCTTTTTTTCAGCACAAATCCAAAACATAGCCACATGGAAGCTACTATAAAGAAAATTAACTGCATCACAGACAAAACCAGCACACCACTTAACAAAGACTAACCTAAAAACACCTCTCCCCAGCTTTCCTTTCTTGCCAGGCTCATATTCGCTCCTGACTCTTCTACCTCCTCCTCTTGAGTGGCACAGTGGGACAGGGAATGGGGGTTGTGGTCACTTCATAATGCATTGCGTCTGCTACTCATTTCTCCTCAGGCTCTTCCTTTGCTGCAATGTGGGTCCTTCCCATGGGACACAGGTCTTGCCAGGAGATACATCCACCTGCATGATGTTATCCTTGTGCAGGGCCCTTCGTGGGCTACGGAGTGGGTATCTGTCCACCATGGTGCTCCTTGGGCTGCAGCGAGATAACATACATCACCATGGTTTTCTACACAGCCTGCTCCAGTGCCTGGATCACCACCTTCCCTGTCCTGCTTCACTGACCTTGGTGTGTGCAGAGTTGTTTCTCTCACATTTTTCTTTCTACTCCCTATCACAGATGCTGTGCAGTGTTTTTCATCTTTCCTTAAATATGTTTTCACAGAAGTGCCACCAGCATTACAGATGGACTCAGCTTTGGGCCTCAGGTTCTTCTTGGAGTTGGGTGGAACTGACTGTGTCTGACAAGGGGCAGCCCCTGGTCTCCTCTCCCACAGGCCGTCCCTGCAGTCCTCACTCCTCCCACCCGTCTGTGACAAAAACCGTGACATAGAAACACAATACACTGGAGACAGAAAAAGCCTGAAACCCACTTTTTTGTAGACTTTGCTGTTTTCTTCAAACAGCAGTTCAAATATCTCTGCAGGTGACGTTCTCAGTCTTTCCCTATACGGACTGATGAGAATGTGTTAAACTGTTTATAATTTCTGCCGTTGAAATTACTTGCTTCTGTGATAATATCAAAGTGGGATTCATGCATATATTGAAGAAATTCATATTCTGAAAGCATGTCTTTTCTTGTATTTGTCAATAGTGAATTTCCCAAACAGACCTACTGACTGATTTTCTTGATGCTCATGAACATTATCAATACCACAAATATTTCAACTCAAAATTCTTCCATACTTTTTTTTTTTTTCCTGTTAAAAATCGTATTTGAATATCTTGATGCTATGCAGCATTATGTCCTGGAATGGTGCTGATTTTTTTTTTTTTTAATGTTCTCATTCTAGACATTTTCCGTTTTCTTAGTTGTGTGGGTCATCATCTTTTACAGCACAGACCCTTGGTCTCTGTTAAACATTATGATCTAAATGTAAATCCTTTATGCTTTGTGAAAAATAATTATTTATTTGCTTTATGCAGAAATCTATACAGTCAAATATTTAATGTGTAACCGTGATCAAAACTTATACTCCAGAGGGTCTGGATCACTCAGGGGTAAGACACTAGGCAGTTTATCTCTAGGTAGCTAGTCTGCGGCTACTCCAGGTCTCACTGAAAACTGACTCAAAGCTGATGTCCAAGGGAAATATGTTTATTCAGGGAATCTTCAAGAGATTAGATAGAAAATGTAGGGAACTATTTTGTTCCTCTCCTGGTCCTTTTCTCAGTTATGTCTACATCCTTCTTTACTCTTGATGACTGCTAATCTATTCAACTGTAACTACAGGTTGCCCCTTTCTGGACTTCTCATTTCATTTGTGAATAAACACTAAATCACTCCACTTACTATCCGAAAGTTTCAAAAATTAATTCCTTTGTCAAGCAGAAGCAAGCTTCCTTAAAAGTCCTATATGTATTGTCTTCCTTTTCCCTAAACCAAGTGGTGTCCAGAAGGGACAGAGTAATGTTTTCAAATGCTCCAGATTGGTGGTAGGGGAGAAAATGTTGCCCAAACATTTTTAGAAACGCAAATCTTCAAGTACAGTTAAGGAAATATATAATTTTTTTATTTTACGGCCTTACAATAAAAAAAAAAATCATTTGTGAAAATATATAACAGACATTTTAAACACATGAGGAATATATTATCTGGAACTTAGTAACTATCAATAGTAAAATAAGATAAAAATGTTAAGGGCAATATGATATTCTGTTTGCTTCATTTGCTCCAGCATTTCATGGCCACAGGTTGTGTGCATTGTTAATCTCCCGAGAGAAGGCTAAGGAATTTTTTCTAATCTCAGAAAGTTTTGACTCAACACTTTGTTTTGAGGAGAAGGAAATAAAAATATATAATCTACAGCAATGGCATGCAGACCTAGAATGAGATCTGGTCCGTAAACTCTTCACTCAAAAATCGTAGATGCAAATGAAATCGTCCCTATATACAACAGAGAGGTTCATTCCCAGCTCACCTCCCTGGTCTAGTGTTGATGTGAAGTCTGAACTAAACAGCTGAGAGAAGAACTGGAGACGTAGGAAAGCAGGACAGGGCAGACAGATGGTCTGTTACACAACTCATGCTCTCAAAAGCTGCTTTCTTAAATTTGCATGTGTTCAAAACCCGCTTCAACCTACCTAAGCAGAGCCAGTATTTTATCACCGAAACAAAACTGCATCCTCAAAGGATATGATGGCCTTGTTAACATGGATCTTTGGGAAAAACAACAGAGCATTTAGACACTGTATTTCTAGGCTGTATTATGTTTATCTTAAACTGTCATCCAATCTCATTTTAATAAATATTGCATTTGTTTGACAACCAAAACATGCATTTGTTTCTGGCCTTAAATGTGTCCTCTGCTTGGACTACTGACTTAAGGTTGTTAGTCACTTAAGTTTTCATGATCCCTTACTTAGATTAAGTGAGCATCATCCAAAGTTCTCTTGCTAAAGCCTTGAAAAGCTGTTCAATCAGAAGTACGTGAATCCTCTTGCTCCCTGGGGAGGTGGCACTGCTGTTCTGGATTAAAAACACTTGCAGAAGTAAAGATATCCAAACAGAAATTGCAGAGACAAAAGGCAATGACAGATTAAGAAACCTAGGTGTTGCCCATAACAAATTCATTTTGAGGCAGGTTTGGTATCCTATATGGCCAGGGAATGCCATCAGTAGTAGGTCACTGATGAGAGACACATTGCAGAGCTAGAAAAGGAACCATGCCACAGTCAAAAAAAAAAAAAAGGCTGTTTGGGAAGCCAGAATAAGACAGTCTTTATCCAGGAACATAAGAATGGGAAGAAGTAGTAATGCAATATTGTTACTGAATGGTTTTTAAAATGTCTTTTTGGCCTTTTTTGCAGATCCAGGCAATACTTCATTTTTTTTTTCTCCCAGAGTCAAGGTAGAAATTACATGAATGGTGAGAAGTTTCTTTTTTTTTTTTTCCCAATTTCATATGTATTTTTAAGACATTGATATTATTACAATATCAGGAAACTCACCATCCAACACATTTTGGTAGTAAAAGATTTTTTTTTTTTGGTATAAAATATTGTCATATTCTAAAATTCAGGACTAGCTTAATCAGGAAGTTTCTGAAAATAGTACCTGATTAAAAAAATAAAATGAACATTTTAAGTAGTCTCATAATCATGTGTTATTGATGAATCAGCGTATGTGATTTTAAGAATATAATTTCTAACAGTGCAAATGGAAATGCTTATTTTTTCCTCCAAGCCCAACTGCAAATATTGCACTAAATAAATTTCTGTATGTATGTGTGAAAAGATCAAGGAAAAGACATTGGTAATTTAGTTTTCTTTGGTGTCTCTGAGCTTTCTTCTTTCAAATTCCTAATTATGATGGAAATTCCATTTTGTGTCGTTGAAATTGTATTAATCTGATAATAACAAATTTGCTTGACAGTTGTTATTTTTTTAAGCAATAAATCTTTATGCCTTATTGTATCTTTCCAAACTCCATAATGGTGAATGACTTCATGACACCCAAACTGAAAAGTGTCCCTATGTGGCTTCTTTCTCTTGGCCTTTGTCACACTGAGGAGTAAGATCAGCCATAATTACAAATTAAATGAGCCAGTCTTGCTGCACTAATCCAGTCCCTTGATATTACTCCTTGCTCCGTTCCGAGAGCCATATGGACATGTAGCAGGTTTTTAACAACATTCACATGCTGCTTCTCATCACAAGAGCTGCAGAGTCATCCTGAGTAAAGGGGATGTGAGGCTTGCTGTGCAAGTTTAATGTGGTTATTCCGTTTCTCTTAACCCTGCAATTGGGTTACCCTTGAGAAACTTGTGTGAAAGATTTACCTACTTCTGGGAAAACTAAACAACCCCCCTGCAAAAAAACCCCAGGCGAACAAAAAACCAAACAAAACCACAAACAAACAAACAAAACCAACACCACATTATGCAAGAGGCTGTGTTTTTAGCTTCTGGAAGTCTTGAGACTCCAAACGAATAGAATTGGGTAAAAGTTGAGAGGTTGAAGAGAAAGAAGAAGGCCAGATAGAAAAACTAACAAGCTCCAGAATTTAGAGTTCCCTTGAAATACCTATTAGATATTGAGAAACCTTCAGAAACATGATTGCAAAGTTCTCCAACAGGCTAGAGCCACCTATAACTGTATATAAAGTCATGTATTCTTTAATTTTTTTTTTTTTTAAGTAAAGGAAAAGAAATTATCGTGATTATCACATCTGAACAATCAGGAAAACAAGACCAGTAAGCATCTGTCCTGCACTTTGGACTCCTTTATCGTTGATATTGAAATCATGTCATCTGTCTGTTTATAATCTTAAAAGTTTGCTCTTAGCAGTTATCTTCCCAATTCTTACCCAGCCATGTGGAAACCTTTCCATCTTTTTCTCAAACACTATATAGAACACAAGACAAAGCAAAAATAACAGGAATATTAATCTTGCTGAAAACTAACATAACCGTGGCCAGCATCAATTCACTTTATCATATGTAGTATGGGCAAATATCTTGAATGGGGAAAGAATAGAACAGACTCCTAAAAGTCAAAGCGATAGGGTAAGTCCATTGAATTTACTTGTTAATACTGACCTGTTCATTCAAGGTGAGGGAAAGAAACTTGTCTTTAGCTTTTTTGAAATGTCTGGTACCTGAAGACATGAACATCCCATGGTTTCTTCTTTCTGACTGCACTTCATCCAAGATACTCATATTCCTAATAATGAGTCGGCAGTTCCATAGTCACACTCAAGCGCAAGCGCAATGAAGATGAAATTCGTGTTGTGATTTCTGGCCTAGTAAGGTGAATTAAAAACCAAGAGTACAAAGTGGGAGCAAGCCTGGAGAGGTCACAGTGAACAACTTCACTGTTTCATAGCAGGATTAGCTGATGTAAGAGGGAAACCAGTATGAAGAGGTTTTGAAAGTCAAAGGTAAAATACCTAAAATGGGAGTGCACAAAGATAGGAACCCATCCAGCTAACTTTGACTGATTCTGAAAACTGTATTTGTTCTCCGGAAGGTTTCCAGCCAGATACAGGCATGCCAGTCATCTATATAAACAGTCAGATATTTCCAAAATGCAATTTAATAATCTAGTTATGCAAGTCAGTACAAACAATAAAAAATATACACTCAATAAAAATGAAAAATAGTGACCTTGGCATACAGTAAATACATAAACCTGATACAAAGTGGGCTTAGGTAACTTTCTGAATTGTGTACAAAGTCATTTATGAAAGAACTGTAAAATCATTGTAGCATCACTTCTTTGTAGCCTTCTATTTGTGTGTTGCTTTTTTTTTTTTTTCCTGGACAACAGGGATTAGTCTTTTTTTTAAAAGAAGCTCTAATAAAATCTATGTGGTAATAACTAAAGAATAACTGTTACTAGAATCTAGATCTAGAAGTGTAGTTAATGATTACTGCTTTCATAGCATTTAAAGATATTTGAATTATTTATTACTGTATGTGAGAAGGATTTTTTCTTAATAAGCCATCAGTGAAAGACAGTGAAAGTGACAAGATCCGCAGCAAATTTCCACAAAGATTAAGTACTTGAATTCAAATTATTTTTCTCCAAATATACCAAACACACATATGACAGCTATGTGTATTGATCTGTCATCCTCAATGCAGAATAGAGGTACATATACCTTTTTAAATTATTTTGTTAATTCTTTTTCATTGAGCTGTTCTTGTACAGTGTGTCTTACTGGCTGTGAAGTGCAAGTAAACATGTGTCTCCAAAAATCTGCAGTCGAACTTCTGAAACATTTCCAAGGATTTTTCACTTTTATAGTGTGCAGACTTTTGCACTGAACAAAACTGGCTTTTCAAACATTTTCAGCATGAACACTTAAAGTACATAAATACAAAACTAGGGCGTTGTAAATGATAAAGCGTTATCAAGGCAACAGTGACAATGAAATGAGCAATAAAGCAGGTAGCTGACTGTCTGTAAAAGTCCTTCAGAAAACCCAGTGCACGATTATTTTAGAAGTGTACTCTGGAATGGATGTTTTTAAGACAGGTAATCTCTGAAATAACTTGGTTCACTTCTGGTACTGTTGCACAAACTGTCATGCTCAGGTATGGATGCCCTTTCCTTCAAGGAGATAAGAAGACTGATGTTTGAATTTGTAGTTCTTGTTTCTAGGTTAATCAGCCAAAGTAAATGTGTAGGATTCCTGACAAAATCTGCAATTGAACAGAGAATATTCTTACTGGACTCTATTTATTCATTACAATTATATATATTCATTGAGTTGGTGTTTTGTCATACTACAAAAGTGTCATCATTGTTTAAACTTCTGAAGTCTTTTTTAGTTTATTACAAACGTGCTATCATGCAAAAACCATTTCCATCCGTACTTTTGTGTTCCACTTCTGCTTACCTGTATTCATTCAGGGTGATTTCTAAGAAGATGATATAACCAACAAAAGCTAATGCTATGAACTGTCCATTGAAGGAGGTTTCATCTAAATTTAACTATTTTCACAAAAGTTTTTCCAGTGTGGAATCTGATTCTCTGTGTAACCATTCATAAGATACAAAAGGAAAGTAAAACTGGCTGATTTAAATCAGTGTAATAGATTTACCTAATAAATAAATTCAAGGCAATCTATTATTGACGAAGAGGAGCGGCAGTGGAGGGTTAAGCAAAAATTATATCCTACTGTTAATCAAGAACTTAGAGTTAATGGAAAGGGGAGGGGGAGAAGAACAAGCAAACAAAAACAAAACCAAAGCAAACCAAACCAAAACAAAAAGCAAACAAAAAGCCACCAAACCAGGAACATGTAACAACAAAACTGGCATAGGTTTTATAGTACAGAATCTTATTTCTGTTATGGACAATAATCAAATCCATGTATACCTTCACTTTTAAGTTGCTAATGTTAATTTTTGCTTAAATTCTTGATAGAAATTTGTCTTAGCTCAACTCAATTATAAAATATCAAGAAAGAGATTCAAAATGGTTTTATTTCATCAGCCTGTGTAATGACTTTGTAATACTAAACTGGGATATGATGCTTTTGGGACAAAAAAATTTGCAGCATCAGCCACTCGAAGGTTCTAACTCTGCAATTTCAATGCAGAATTTATCACTTTTGTCACTGATGTCAGCCATACGTCAATGCCTGCTCATGCGACAGGGACTATCTGAATATTGCCTAATAATTCAAGGCCATAAAGACAGTATATTTAGCTCTAATACTAAGTTATTTAAAGGTATAGGCAGTGTAGTAAGTGGATAACAAGGTTGTTGAGCTGGAGATGTATTATCTATTTACAAGGGTTACTAATGACTTTGTAACCCACAAGCAGTAAAGACATAATTTTTTATCATAGAAAATGCATAGTGGGCAAAACCAGGCCAGTCAGAAAATAAAAAAAGGTCACCTGTAAAAGAATCTACTGTCCTCCCATTCCTCACTAAATGGAACAAAGACTGTCCAACAGCCTTTAATGGCCCTTCCACATAGTCTATCTTCCTATCACACCTCTCCCTCCTTATGAGCAAAGAAACCTTCACAAAGGGCACAAAATGCTGTAACAGTATTTTTGTTTTATAAGGGAGAACCTTCATTATTATAGAACCACAGAAGAGCATTAGAGAATTACAGAATTCATGTTGGAAGGGACCTCAGGATTTCTCCTCTTTTATCTCCTCCTCAAAGGAGGGACAACTTAGAGATCAGATGGGGATGCTCAGGACTTTTTCTAGTTATACTAGGAAAACCTCTGAGGCTGAGACTGCACAGCTTCCCTGGGCTACCTGCCCCACTGCCCAACCTCCCCATGGGGAGAAAGTCTCTCCTTGTAGCCACTCTGAACCTTTCTTCAACTGGAGGTCCCAAAACTGAACATCTGTCCCCTTGCAGAAGGTTTCCCTTTCCAGGGCAGGACTTTTTATTTGTCCTTGTTGGGTATGGTATGGCTCCTGCTGGTACCTTCCTCCAGGCTGGGAGAGTCTCTCTGGGTGGCAGTCCTGCTCTCCAGGACATCCACTGGCAACCAGGTTTGGTGTTACCTGTAGACATAATGGGATAGATGACTCCACCTCCTCTAGGTGATGAAAATGTCCTTCAGATATTCCACTTCTTACTGGTTTCCAGGAAGAGTATGACACCTTGAGTGTCTGCCTTGAGAGTAACTACCCTTGGAGCCTGATCATTCAAGCATATTTTTGCCCAAGATAATATTCGTTATTCTATAATACATACAAAATTGCATCATGAAATCAAAGTAAAGATTTAATGCTATTAGTCCACTCATAGCATAGTTCAAAATGTCAATATTCTTTTTTAGACTATTTTATTTCTCCTTGCTGTATACAATTACACATAGGTGAAATAAAAATGATAGTCTGTAGCATATAAAGTATTGTTTTAAGTTCTGTGAATTACTCACTCAGCTTCTATTTTTGCTTGATTCAGTGCCAGTGATTGCTTTTGTTTTAGAAGCCGCTACTGTAAACCTAATTGACAATATTGCTCCCACAACTATTCATAAATGCACGAAAATATTTTTTCAATGTCATCTATATTGTACCTTCAAAGTGCACCTAAAGTTCCCTAAATTCCTGACGTTTCCCACGACCCAGTTATGTTTGTCCATATTACCTTTGCAGGCAGCTTAAACTCAGGTTATATCCAGGGTGATATAGATTTGCAGAGGTTTGTGACTGACAGCATCATAGTTCTTCCAGGATACTCAAACTGAGAATTATTTATTCACTCCCACAAAAAGGGAAGGCGGAATAGATGGAGGCCACACAGGGTTTTATGTGCTCCTCTATCCTGGTTTTAAAGATATAGCTCCTGATAAGTTGCCAAGAAGTAACCTTGGTCTTGAGAAAGTGCAAATGTGGTATAGACATATCTAATGATGAGGTGTTCTATTACAGTAAAGAAATAGAAATTTTGGGGTAGCAATTTTTGTTACTAAAGGAAGAAGTAAATTGAGAGCAGTTTTATCTGTAAGTTCATACTGAGAGAAGCCTAATACAGTTTTTCTCTTAGAACACCATAAGAAACATATAATAATTGCCTGATTTTTCTAGTATTGTTGTGATGGTCAAAGGATGCAGACTAAAACATACACGATGTTATGTATAAAAAACAAACATAAATACTACTGCAAAGAGTATTTCTTTGGAGAAGATGATCAACATTTTTCTCTCTTGTGAGAGAAACCGCATGCTTAGGTTTTATTAGGATTTGAGTGTTAATCATTAGATTTTTAAAGATTTTGTTTAATCACATGAGAAACAGTTTCAAAGTTTAGATTTTTCTCTCTTATAGCAGCTCTGTATTTTTCTTTCTAATTTTTAATAGTTTTAAAATAAATATTATATCCCACAGTTTTTAAATTTTCATGAGAAATCAAAATTTTTCTTTCTGATGGCAAATAAGTATCTTAGAAGTAAAATGAAACAATACACTTGCTTTCTAAGAACAGTCACTGACTTCAAAGACTAAAATGTTCCAGACAGATGGAAAGTATAGTATTTTATTTCATGGGACAGGTAAATTTTCCTTTCTGGAACATGAATGAAGTTAATAGAAGCAGCAGCAGATATTTTATCACTGCCATTGGTAGGCAAAGTATTAATTGCTGTCACTGTTCATACTATGGTACCTTGTGCAGTACAAATTACATTTTTCTAACTTCAGCACCTTGATCAAAAACTACCTGATCACAGCTCATATTAATCTGCTGCAGCCAGCACCAGTCTTGCTATTCCGAATAAACGCTAGGTCAGCAGCCTGGACTTCGGAAAGGCGGGAGCAAGCTTATCAGGGAAATGCACATGGTGAGGTCCAGAAGCAATGACAATGTGAAAAATCAAGTTAACATCCAATAAAAAGGCATGCACATTGCAATGCTGTTGCCTTTCAGTCGATTTGTTCCATGCTGAATCAAAACAGGGATTTCTATGTGTCTCAAGTGCCCACAAGCTCCTGGTAATTCGTCTGCTAGATATGTGAACTTCTATTAAATGGGCAGATACAACACACATACAAAAAAACACCAGTGTAAGTGGTAGATATACAAAATAGTCTTCCCTTAAGAAATTAAGCTGAACTGTAAAAGCACTGTATTTAATAAACAGCTTTATGTTCACTTACAGGCTTGCCTTCTGTTTTAATGTGCCTGTTCACGCTCCAGTTGTGCAGTCACACTTTCAGCTGCTTATGAGGAAAGTAAGGTGAGTTCACTCAAACTGAGCCATGTCGCTGAAATTTGGGTAATATCTCCAGCCTAAGCAAATGCTTAATTTATGAGGATTTATCTACCAGGTCGCTAAAGAAATGATCTCACAACACTCAGCCTATACGTTTTCTAAACACAAAACTGTTGGAGTTGTTCTTTAAGAGGTGCATTTTGATCTCAAAAAGAACTGTCCTTCCAACCACTTATCTTTAAGACCATTTGAAAATATTAGCAAAAATATTGAGTTGATTTACAATCACACTAACAATACAAGGCAGAATAGTTTAACGGTTTGAGAGGTCAATTAATCATAAACTCTGTGGAAATCTGAAGGACGCAATCTAAAGCTGTGCAAGGTGAAACCACTTAATGTAAAATTTCAATTATCCACTTGTTGAGGTAATCTGTGGTGAAATATTCAAACCTACCTACCAGAGGCTGAACATCTCGATTTATATGTTTGTGCTCATACATATCTTTCATATATATATATATATTCATGAGATGTCATGAGGTGTAGATATATGTTATCCTTGTATCACTCCACAATATAAAAAGATTCATCCTGGTGTCCTACATTGAAAACTTTTACATTGAAGTTTTAGTTTATAGTAAAATATTTGCATCATGATAATTCTGTTGTAAAAAGTAGAGTTTTCTGATGCTGCCTGTTGGTCCATGTCTTCCTTTCAGGAGCAGGTAGTCTCACTGTCATTCATTCGTGGATCATCTGTCTCTATGTAGCTGAGGTGTTCATGACTTCATAATAAAATTGAAACACATTTTAGTTTTAATCTGCTCTAGAAATTCTGCAGATTTGTTAATAAAAGCTTTAAATATGTTGCCCTTAGTCAGAATATTACAGATATGTCAATAAAGGCCAGTGTCACTGAGCATCTGCAAAAGTTCAATTTAATGGGAAAAAAAGTACTTCGGATAGTCTGATGAGAATGTAGTAAAATAATTGCTGAACAAGCAAACAAGTTCTTTTTCAAAATTAAGATTACATTTTGTCTCCTTACAAGGAACTCAGCACAGCACACCGCCAGTTTTGATAGCGCATTCAGGCTCTACAGACATATGCATTAATAAAATATTGAATTCTAACTAAAAGATGTCAACAAGACAGCTATATAGAATAAAAAGTCTCAGCCTAACTGAAATAACTGTGTGAATACCCACAGACATACTTATTTTTTTCATTGCTTTGATAGGTGTTAGTTCCATCAAGCTACAGAAATTAATTGCAGGAGCTCTTGTTCCTGTAGGAAAATAACATCAGATCTAGATTCAGAATTCTGTATTGCCAGTAAGTACAGGCAAGAGCATTCCAGGAAATACAGAAAATGAGCCTCCCTCAAGATAATGACTTACCCCTCACCTGTCTCAACTGTACAGGGCAATAGGAAATACTATTAATTCTCAGTGGCATGTTTCCACTTACTAATGTTCCTGGAGCAACAAGATAGCAACTTTACTCTGCAGCATTACTAAACTTCCTGTTACTTATTTTCTTCATCTGAGTTCAATCAAACTGCATGGTCTAATGCCTATGTCAAACTAAGAAACTTCAGGGAAAGCCACTCATTCGTAGAGTGCTGAGAAGGCAATTCTTATTTCAGCACAACCTAGACAAAAAGTCCCTGGTTTCTTTTTCTTTCTCCTCAGTGTTCAACAAAACCTTGTGAGATGTGCATGCCAGGCTGTACAAGCTCCACAGAAGTCAAGGCCACTCATTTAATGAATGCTGACTATGCAAGTATTGGCTCCATAACCTCTCTGATCTACTTTCGTGAAACAACTGATGTTAAAACATGAATTTGAAGCAATATGTGCTGCTACTCTGCTGTTTCCCTGTTTAAAAATTAACAGGAGCTCATGAATTTATAACCATTAAGAGGCAAGCTGCTACTGAAATGTAATCGAAGGTTTAGATTTGCAATGAAAGGCTTCCATCTTGCATGTACAGAACAAAAAGAGATTTTGCTTCAAGAAGTGACCCCTGTGCTATGTTGGAGGGTTGTGCAGCAACCACAGAGGAGTCAGTTCAGGGGTGGTGTTATGTGGAAGTACACTGCAGATTTTCCTCAGGAAGAATATATAACAGATTTTACTTACCTAGCAAAAAAGTTTAAAAAAAAGGCAAGAAAAAAAAGCTTTCCTGTATGTATAAAAACCTCTTGTCTTAGACCCTTGTATATCTTCAAGTTTTGCTAGACCATGTTCTTCTGTATGCTCTATTTTATACCGTAATACTATATTTATGAAACAAGGAGATGATGTGCTTAGCTTATGGTACTGGCAGTTTTTACCTTGAACCATAAATCTCATAACGTAGTAAAAAAAGGCTTTAAAATTGTTATTAAAATCTGGCAGTTCTATTCAAATATTCTTCTCTGAATAACAAATACTCTTTGTTCCTGCCCACGAGTTACTTTGGAGAAAAAAGGAGCTATACTCGAGCATGCAAAATAATCCAATGGCAGTTTTAATTCTTCTTGATTCTTTTTTGCAAGGTAAACAAAAATAAACCTGAGCAAAAAAATGAAATAATGGTATGTCACAACATAATCTTTCCATCATATGGTTTTGTGTAAATGTGAGAAAGAAGGTATTGTAAGAAATATTCTATTCTTACTTCAGATATTACCTATAATATCATATTAATGCATGTGAGATGTTGAGCTTTAAATTCCACATTTATATTAACATCAATTCCATTTTTTATGATGTCTCAGAAACCAAAACAACACTCCTTAGGAGGAATTCTACATTATTTGTGCTAAAGGTAATGTATGCATTCTACTGCAAGGTGTACCCTCTACTTCAGCAGAAGTGCCCACCTAACTGAAAGATACCAGTCTTTGGTGTGAAGGAGTGAGTTTAACTTAGTTAACAGTTTGGCTAACGTATCACAATAACGTAAATGTTGCCTATCTTATTTACAGTCACTCTTTAAAAATTAATTTTGGGATTTTCACATGCTGAGCAACGACTTTATGTGGAATAGCTACACATGTTTTAAGATATACCTAGTTAATACATCCTAGATTAAAAAAAAAAAACAAAACAGGAACTGCATATGCCAAAATGGAAAAGCCCGTAATGTTTCCTTGTGTAAGACATGAAAAATAAAATGTATCTGAAATGTGCTGATTTTTTTTTCCTTTGCCTTTTTTTTTTTTTTTTTTTTTCCCCTTCAAATTGGAGATTAAAACAAGGAAAACAACGACTTGGTACCATTGATCAAATCATGCTTTGGGAGCAGACCCTGGATTAATAGGTTCAGGAATGTACTTCTAAATTACAAACACCTGTAATGATCCTCCAAGGACAAACAGGGCACTCTGGTTCAGTGAGCAAGTAATGAAATTGCTGTATAGCCTTACTTATCAGTGTGCAAAAGGGTGATGGTGCTGCAGGACAGACTGTCCAATGTCCTGGTAAACCACTGTTGCCTTATCACTGTAATTTCCCCTATCTGTTCCCCCCAAAAATCCTCTTTGTAATTTTTATATTCACTTTTCAAAATCAGACTAATTAGAGTCTGTCACTTTGCCTTTTGTTAATTTATTCTTACACACAGCTTGACATTACTGTGAATATAGATGGTTCTAACAAGAGTGTTTTTCAAATCCTAGCTGTAATAGATATCTTTGTCAAATATCTTTTCCTTCAAGGTTTCTCTGATAAAATTAAGTCCGAGTTCAGAATGAATGTGATTTGTCTGTTACAATGCACTTACTGTCCCTCTAGATCAATGCAATCTTTTTTATGTTTTCATGTATGAACATATAAACCACCTCAAATCAAATCAAGACATTACCTTCTTCCAAAATTCTTTGTGATGTGAAGCCAAACATTTTTAAAAGCTAGACATTGTCTCTTAAAAATATGAAATATCTTAAACACCATTTCACTATTTAATCTAACCAAAACTAGAAACATGGAGCTACAGTTATGGCAGTCAGCTTTTGTTTCTTCATAAACTGTTTAATTCACTGAAGACTGGATCCTTGGTACAAGAGTATTTTAATCTGTTATTCTTGAAGAGTAGTTGGGAAAAAAATAGATATTTTATGAGAGGAAGCTTTATCTGACCTGGATTTCTGAGCATTTTTGAACCCTCTATTTCTGTCCCCTAAGAAGAAAAGCACGTAGATCTTCATCCTATGCAGAGTTGAAATGGTCTTTACATGGCAGAGTTTTAAACTGGAACTACATTCTGAAAATCAGGGGTGGTATTATTGCTGACTAAATTAACTCTAGTCTCTACAGACTGCTGACCTTCTGTGTTCATTTTAGAGGGCTACAGGAGTGGGTCCTTTCTCTTCTGGACCACCTGCACTATGTGGTGTTTGGGTTTGTCCTCAGAGCTGAGTCATGGTGATATCAATTGGTCCTGTGGACATAAGGAGAGACTCATAAGCATTAGGGTATCAGTATAGACAATAAGAAAATGCAAGATCTATGCACTAGAGAAATTTTGCATTTCAAGTACCCCGTACCACAGCCCCAAAAATCATAGACTCACAGAATCACAGGATGGTTTGGGTCAGAATGGACCTTTAAAGATTGTCTGGTCCAATTCTCCTGTTATGGACAGGACACCTTCCACTAGATCAGGTTGCTCAAAGCCCCATCCAACCTGGCCACAATCACTGCCGGTGATGGCACATCCACAACTTCTCTGAGCAGCCTGTCCCAGCGTTTCACAACCCTCATTGCAAAAAATGTCTTCCTTATGCCTAATCGAAATCTGCCCTCTTTCAGTTTAAAATCATTGCCTCTTGTCCTGTCGCTACAGGCCTTGATAGAAACCCCTTCTCATCTTTCTTCTAAAACCTTTTTCTGTTTTGAAAGGCTGCAATAAAGTCTCCCTGGAGCCTTCTCTTCTCCAGGGTGAACACTCCCAACTCCCTCAGCCTTTCTTCACAGGAGAGGTGTTCAAGCCCTGTGATCATTTTTGCAGTCTTCCTCTGGACCCACTCTATCAGACCGATGTCTTTCCTGTACTGGGGACCCCAGAGCTGGATGCAGCACTGCAGGTGGGCTATCATGGGAGCAGAGTAGAGAGGAGAATTACTTCCCTTGACCTGCTGGCCATGTTTATTTTGATGCAGCCGAGTGTAGAGTTGACTTTCTGGGCTGGAAGTGCACATTGCCATCTCATGTCTAATTTTTCATCCTCCAGAATCCCTAAGTCTTTCTCTGCAGGACTGCTCTCAATCCATTTATTCCCCGGTCTGTGTTGATGTTGGGGATTGCTCTGACCCATATGCAGGACCTTGCACTTGGCCTTGTTAAACATCAAGAAGTTCTCATGGGCCTGACTCCTCAAGTCTGTCAAGGTCCCTCTGCATCACATCTCTTCCCTCTAGCATAACAGCTGCACCATTGAGCTTGGTGCCATCTTCAAAATTGTTGAGAGTGCACTCAATCCCACTGTTCATGTCATTGATTACAATATTAATCAGTATTAGTCCCAGTACCGACCCTCGAGGGAAACCACTCATTATTGGTTTCTACTTGGACACTGAGCCATTGACTGAATCTCTTCAGATATGGCCATCCGGCCAATTCCTTATCCACCTAACAGTCCATCCATTAAACCCTTACCTATCCAATTTAGGGCAAGAATGTTGTGGGGGATGACATCAAAGGCCTTACAAAAGTCCAGGTAGAGGACAACTGTAGATCTTCCCTTGTCCACTAATGCAGTCACACATTCATAGAAGATCACTAGATTAGTCAGCCATAATTTGCCCTTGGTGATGCCATCTTGGCTGTCTTTAAGTCAACAAGCCTTGATTTGTTGGAGGTCAAACTTAAATTCTTAAATACTTGTCTATGCAGGTATTTGTCAGAGAGAGATGCTTGTGTTGATTTTAATAAGGAATTGGTCAGTGTATGCTTGGATAATCTATTAACTCTCTAAAGATCATCAGCTGTGATGTTCAGTGTTAAAGTGCTGATGTATCTTTTTAAGTAGCAGTGATATAAGTGCACAAAGAGATGCAAAGGACATCACTCACCTCTTGACTGATGTGCATAGGCAAAAGCCACTTTTGCAAAGTTCAGAAATGATTCTCTCTGTGCTCTGATTTTTTGCTTATTTACATTTAAGTTTCTTCTGCCACTGTCAAGCAGACTGAAATGCTGATGCCTTTTGATAACATTCATCATTGCATCCATTTTCTGTAAGAAATTTAGTGTTAATAAGGAAAATAGTGTTTCTGCTTCCACACATTAATGAATAATTATAACTTTTCGTCTGATTTTTATATTTATTTATATCTTTGTTTCTGCAGTCATCTAATTGGATTTCTGTATGTGTTTAACAGTGAGTTCTCCTCTCCTCTCCTCTCCTCTCCTCTCCTCTCCTCTCCTCTCCTCTCCTCTCCTCTCCTCTCCTCTCCTCTCCTCTCCTCTCCTCTCCTCTCATTTTGGCAGCTTAAAGCTCATATGCAATGGCTTCATTTGGAAAATTGACTTGAATATAGACAACTTGCTGAGTATAGATCCTCACTTGGAAACCTCTGTTCTCTCTGGCTTTTTGGTTGCAAGGGTATGATAGATTCACAAAAGGCAGTTTTGCAAATCTTGCAGTATACTGCAGATTGGATTTATAGAAAATAGAATAATGCAATTGGAACTACAATGAGTACACTGAGGATGTAATTTAAAGATGTTCACAAGATGAATCAGGATATACATTTATGATTATAACACAAGGAAATTAGATATTACTATTGATCAAGACACATTTGTTGAGTATAAGCAAAATATCTATGAAGTGTCAACTGGCATATCTGTTTTGAAATATTAGTCTGTCATGTCTATGTAATTACTTCAGTTTACATCAGACAGGAATACTCCTCCTCTGTATATATTACCATATTCCAAGATATACATTTTGTACTTCATGCTAACTTTAATAACGTGGAAAAAACCAAAACCAAACAAACAAACCACTATGCAGCAGCCCATCATAAATAGACAGAAAATATTTTTATAGTAACATAGCGAGGCTGTGTGGAATAAGAAAGCATGAAAATCAGAAAAAAAAAGGTAAAAAAAACCCCCTACATAAAACTGTGGTCATATTTTTTGGCTACAGAATAACTAATATATTATTTCAGCACTCTGGATATAATTAACAAAAGTGGATATCTATTTATAGTTAACCTCCTACCAGAAAACCCTGTAAAAAAGATTCTTTAAAGAAAAAAGTATGTCACACATTCAATATTTACCTTAGTTGTCTCACCTGTATAGGATCCTCACATACACATACCCATCTATTGAACAGAAAGGCAAAAAGAATTTGAAGGAACAAACCCCTCAACTGAGAAGAAGCAGTTAAAATAGTCTAAAAATTAACCATTTAAAAAGCCAACCAAGCAACAAAAACCCAAACCAAACCAAAAGAACCCCACCTCACCTAACTTCACCTATAATTTTAAAAGCTTACAACAATGTCTGAGCAACTGGCTGATGAGATAACAATGAAATCTAATATACCACTTCTGTTAACAGTGCAGAGATTATTTTAGTATAGTTTTTAAACATTTCAATTAATTACTTTTTCATTGTACATCTGGATATGTAATAACATCACAGAGCATGGGCTGACTTTATGCCTAGTTAACCTGGCATTAAATGAAGATTTAGCAGATGTACCAACCACAAATGGAAAGGCAAAATCAGAAGAGCCACATCACAGAATGGATTACACCTAGAAGAGGACACGAGAAGCAACAAGATATCGTTCTTAGAGTATATGAGTAGCATGAGGAAGACGGAGGTCTGGTAGTAAAGAACAATAGCTGTCCACACAGAGCCCTAAGGCTGAAATTTTGACATCCTTTGACCAGTGATTTTGTTGCAACTCTTCACATGTGTATGTTGTATTTATTTATATATGTACATACCCATTTTCATGATATTAAAAAATATATGTAATATCTATACAGTTTGTATAGATCTATGTATAGATTAGGAAAATAATCACAGTGATGGAAGCATTTAGAAGACAAATAATCTTTGTCTCAAATTTCAGAGCAACACTTTGTGGGATTGACACTCATCAATAACACACACTGCCAATGGTTAGCTCTTAATCATTGTCAGAGATTCTCGTTGCTTATGCAAACAAATAGCCCTTAAGAAGCTTATGATAAACTACTTTTGTGTCTACAGTGACATCAAGCTGATGCACATAGTGAATCCTGGTGGTGGAAGTCCTCGATGGCCTTAGTGGCCAGGATGCAGGTGACACAGCTCAAAGTGGAGTGGGTGAACTCCTTCTCCCCTTCTCAGTCCTCAGCCCGCTTCCCAAAATAAAAGAAGATAGCAACATCTGTTCTCAACATAGTTAACCTTGAACTGAAGACCAAGATTTGTATGGTTTCACCGCACATCTTTCCCACTTGCTTGACAAACTTTGTTCTTGAAGAGCTTAACACTTACACATTCTTTCCAGCACTTCCTTTGGTCGAATATACCGTCACTCCATTTGCCCGTGTATGCTTAAATATCAATCATGCATTTATGCTTAGCTGTTTTACAAAATGCTTGCTGCTGGTAATGTAAGCTTTAGAAGTGTTACAGTTTTACAAAATGCTTTGACAAAATTTTGCTGTTTCACTGACTTTACATCTGCTTTCCAGCCAAGCAAGTATTAATTGTACCTTTTCTAGTCAACTACTAATTAATGGGTGAAAAAAGCCTCTGATTCAGATTTTCACTAACAAGATCAGCTAATAATGGAGCTAACAGAATTAGTACAAGTAACAAGGTAGTAGGCAATTTGTCTGCAGAACAAAAAGCCTGGCAAGAGGCTACATAGAAAAGCTAGTTATTTTCCAATGGAAGGGTAGGATGAACAAGATATTTGAAATGCAGACTCATGTCAAACCATTCAAATCTCATGCTACAAGACAGGAAATTGTTGATATACATTTTGCTTATAGCAAGTTTTTGGCTCAGTTTGAAACATGTTTTCATGTTAAAAAAGATAGTAATCTAGTTACATAAGTATTCTGTTATAGAAATGATGCAAAAGCAATTAGAAAACCATACTTATAGTAACTGTAAATGCTTTATATAACATGTAAGACTGTGCAAAGATCAGCAATGTTTTCATTAATTACGTGGGTGACAGAAGGAACAATATTCACTTTTAAATTAGTAGTTTAATAAATCCGAGATGGCTTAAAAAGGCTCTAGAGAATGGATTAGAGTACAAAATGGATTAAAACCAGACAAAATTCGATAGATATCTTACTGCAAAGGAAAAAAGATCTGAGATTATAGTCAATGGCCAGCTGGGTATGATCTAGCAAAGGCATACAGTTTCAAAAAAGCCTATTGTCATATGAGATATTGTGTAGACTGCAAGGTTAGTGAAGTAATTATTCTGTTCAGCTTTGGTAAGGTTTCTTTTTCTTTCTCTCCTCCTTTCATTTAAAACCATCACCCCTTGTCCTATCACAACAGACCCTGCTAAAATGTCTGTCTCCATCTTTCTTATCAGCCCCTTTTAAGTACAGAAAGCCTGAAATAAGGTCTCCCAGCAGCTTCTCTTCTCCAGGCTGAACAACCCCAACTCTCTCAGCCTTTCGACTCCTTTCAGTAGTTTTCTTTCTCCTTTTCAATATACTAACATGTACCCAAGTTTCAAGTCCAGATGAGTAATTACATTAATTACAGCATGGCTGAACATTTACTACAGAGAAAGTTATAGCACTTGCAAAACCTTGCAATGCTTTTCTTCAACTGAGCAGTCATTAATTATTTCAAAATTCATTAAAGCTTGTGCGACTTTGCTTGAGATTCATCAAGATAGCATGACTCTATATTGCCCTAAAATTCCCTCTCAGCTATAATGAAACAGGTAAGACATCTGAAGTCTTATGTTCAGTTGAATCCAGTCAAACAGGATCATCTGTAGATGAATGCAGTAGTAGTAATTGTGTCACAAGTGAAGAAAAAGAAGCAAAGAATGGCACATAGTTAACATGGAATAAAATTGTCATTGTTTATTACACATTTGTGTATCTGATTCATTTAGAAGTTTGTAAAGGGAAAGATACACTGGACTTAGCAGCAATACAGCTTTTTACAAATTGTTATTTTTTGTGATATTAAGATGTTTGTTAGATATATACATAATATTCATTTCCTCTTCTGTAGTGTTATTCATGACTGATATAATGTAAAATTATCCTCTAACAAAAAGTGGAAAATACAATTTTATGTTAGAATGAAAATCCATGGAGAAAAACCATAGTTAAAATTCATGTCCCCAGTGTAGCACAGAGGGCTCAGCTTCAGACTCAACTGTTGTCTTACCAGCACTCTGTTAGTGGAACTTTCATACTCCTGGGAATGCTTGACACTTCTGCTTGAGCCTTATTTCAGACTGACACTTCATTTGATGTCTACCGAGTCGGGCCCTCAGTGCCACTATGGGAAAGTGTGTATGTGTGGGCATTGTACATTTGGAGCCCTATAAAATTATTCTGTGTTTCCATGGCTTTTGTGAAGACAGAATTACCATGACTTTTGCAAATTTTTTCCTGTAAGTTTCTAAACATAAACTCTTCTTTGGATCCTGTGAACTTCCCCTTGTTTGCATTCACGGTTATGCAGAATGAGTCACTGTTTTTACATCTTCAGGGAAATCCATAATGAATCCAAAATCCTAAGTGGATGACAGCACTTTACACTCGTTCTGTGTAGGTGTAAATGGTTGCCCAGGTGCAAGCGAGCAGCAAACCAGAACATGTATATGCATCTGACTCAGTTCCATATTGAAACATAATCAATTTCTCTATCTAGTTAGTGGCAGTTCTAGGATTTTTTTAACCAAATATTTTATAACTTATTTTCTGTCAGCTTTACAAATACAAGTATTAGAGACGGATGAACAGGAAGAGCAATCAGAGTATGTGCTCAAAGAAAACTGCATTTAGGCCCCATTTACTGTACACAAAACAGTCAAGCAACAAAATTTATCACTTAGAAAGTGCAAGAAATTATTGGTGAATGTTATATAAATAATTTAGTGAATAATGAATATGTACTAAAATCAAATATATTGCTGCCAGGACTGAGTACTTGTACCTCCATAATTTAGCCTGGTCTGCTACAACTGCCTTTTAGTATTCTGACTTCAGGTGCTGAGACAATAAGTGCATAAATCAGAAATGTTTATTTTATATCGAAATACAGTTAAAAGCTTCACAGATTAGAGTTTCTAATTGGATGCATTAACTTTAAAATAATTGTTCCCAGAAATTATCTTTTCATATGTCTAAAGTTTGAAGATGTAGTTTGTCGTTCTTTAGTCATGCAGAAAAATTGACCTGTGGTTCAGTCAATCCACTGTGTTGTTGCCGGACTCGAGACACGTAAGTTGAATTTTCAAAGGTTGGAATACTTTAGTGGCTGACTGCCTTTCTGATTTTCTTCCCCTTTTTTCATCCTATAACCTGTGGTTACTTATTACATTCTGTCAGTCAGAGTAGGATGGCATTTATCTAACTCCGTTATTTACTATTTTTTTCAGACTTAGAGGTCTCCTGCTGCTACTCAGGTTTTAGAGAAGTATTTCCCTACTTCCTTCAGCTACACTCTGCAATTCCTCCATGTGATGAAAGGAGGAAATGTATCGCTGTCTCAAACTTAATCATGCTCAAAATCATGATAAATAATGATGATTTTTAAACTTGCACCCTCTACTTTAAAATGTACCTGTCTTTTGTCACCATCATCATGAAAACTGAAGAGACATTTTTCAAGAAAGGAGAGAGTGTCAGGAACGGAGGATCAACGTGCAGCTCACCAGCACAGTTTTCAGCCCTTCTTTATGCCAACATGAGAAGAAAATAAAGCCATGAACTGAGTGTAAAAGAAAAAAACTGAAAAGTTTAAAAATGAAAAGTTAAAATTTAAGCTCCATCTGATTTAGGACTGATGACTAGGTAGTGTCTGTATTTTTCCACTGTTATGGTAGAGAACTTGTCTATACATGTTGATCGTGTCCTAATTACCTATTTTCTTATACTAGATTGTCTGTATATATTTTGGATCTATTCAGGTGTAACGCATTTAAAATGCCTTTGACAGACGGCTGTCTTCTATGAAGCAACTTAAAAACCAAACAGGCAAATGGGAAATTGTTCATTCGAAGAACCTTATGTAAGAATGAATAGTGTACAAAAATGCAGTATAACTTAAATATAGATCATGTCTTACATGTCTTACATGTTGGAATAGCTTTTGAATAAGTATACTGTAATGCTAGTATTGGTAAAACAGCTAGGAAGTCAACAAAGCATTACAGAAAAAGATCTGAAGCAAAACTTTCTCTTGCTATGACTAGAACCAATAAGTTATTACACAAAACATATTCTAAATATATACAAAACCTGCTTTAAAAATACCTCTAATAGTAACGTTTAGAAGTATTTAAAATACAGCTTATATCTCTAAGCACAATCAATACTTACTGAGTAAATAAGCATCCTTTAGACATACATACACCTTATCCTTGGTGCCATCTCAAGGCATATCAAAGGTAAGAGGGTCATTAGGGGCAGTCAACATGGCTTCACCAAGGGGAAGTCGTGTTTGACCAACCTCATAGCCTTTTATGAAGACATAACCAGGTGGATAGACGATGGCAGAGTGGTGGACGTGGTCTACCTTGACTTCAGTAAAGCATTTGACACCATCTCCCACAGCATCCTCACGGCTAAACTGAGGAAGTGTGGACTGGACGATTGGGTAGTGACATGGACTGTGAACTGGCTGAAGGAAAGAAGCCAGAGAGTCGTGGTCAATGGGGCAGAGTCCGGTTGGAGGCCTGTATCTAGTGGAGTGCCTCAAGGGTCAGTTCTGGGACCAGTATTATTCAATATATTCATCAATGACTTGGATGAGGGAATTGAGTGTACTATCAGCAAGTTTGCTGATGACACCAAGCTGGGAGGAGTGGCTGACACGCCAGAAGGCTGTGCTGCCATCCAGCGAGATCTGGACAGGCTAGAGAGTTGGGCGGGGAAAAATTTAATGAAATATAACAAGGGCAAGTGTAGAGTCTTACATCTGGGCAGGAACAACCCCAGGTTCCAGTATAAGTTGGGGAACAACCTGTTAGAGAGCAGTGTAGGGGAAAGGGACCTGGGGGTCCTGGTGGACAGCAGGATGACCATGAGCCAGCACTGTGCCCTTGTGGCCAAGAAGGCCGATGGCATCCTGGGGTGTATTAGAAGGAGGGTGGTTAGTAGGTCGAGAGAGGTTCTCCTTCCCCTCTTCTCTGCCCTGGTGAGACCACATCTGGAATATTGTGTCCAGTTCTGGGCCCCTCAGCTCAAGAAGGACAGGGAACTGCTGGAGAGAGTCCAGCGCAGGGCCACAAAGATGATGAAGGGAGTGGAGCATCTCCCTTATGAGGAAAGGCTGAGGGAGCTGGGTCTCTTGAGCTTGGAGAAGAGGAGACTGAGGGGTGACCTCATCAATGTTTATAAATATGTAAAGGGTGAGTGTCACAAGGATGGAGCCAGGCTCTTCTCGGTGACAACCGACAGTAAGACAAGAGGTAATGGGTTCAAGCTGGAAGACACGAGGTTCCACTTAAATTTGAGAAGAAACTTGTTCTCAGTGAGGGTGACAGAGCACTGGAACAGGCTGCCCAGGGAGGTTGTGGATTCTCCTTCTCTGGAGACATTCAAAACCCGCCTGGACGCCTTCCTGTGTAACCTCATCTGGATGTTCCTGTTCCAGCCAGGGGATTGGACTAGATGATCTTTTGAGGTCCCTTCCAATGCCTAACATTCTATGATTCTGTGATTCTGTGTGATACAGGACAAAAGGTTGCAAGCAAGAGGACTTTCTGGTATCTAGACTTTATCCTACCATGATCTACTAATACTGCCAGAAAGTGTCTTCATGAATCATAGTATCTATTCCTCTTTAATTTAGACACTGTCCAAAAGGATCTCGTGATAGCTTAACGAAAATTTCCTCTTGACATATATAGATGAAAAATCTGATGACTTTTTTTCTCATATTGGTTCTTTTTGTGATGCCTTTCTGTAATATGCAACGCCATAATTTACACTTGTCCTACATAATCATCAGTCCAATCCTTTGCCTTACCTGTGCTTTTTCACAGAATGCGTGATGCCTACCCACCCTCCAGCCTCCCGCCCCTCCCCTTTTTGAAGTAGTCTAAAACATCTCTTATTTCACTACTCAGATTTTGGGAACAACTTTTGATTTTCCAGACTTTTGGGATAGAAAAGGTCTAATTGGCACTGAAATGAACCATAATTTTCAGAAAGTTCTGTCCTGCAAGATTGAGACAAGTCAGTGTAAACACTTGAAAGCTAGCCTGAATGATTAATATCACCTTATTGTAGTTAATATTAATAACATCTTTTTCTTCTAGGTGACATGTTAAATAACTTCTTTATTATATGCTGTAGTCCCAATATATCACAGCTATACTTTATGCACCCCCCAAGTGGTTAATAAAAGACAGTGGTTTTATGACTTTTTTTTATAGAACTATCAAGTGTATTCCCACAGATTTATTTAACTTGGTTCTTTTTTTGTACTATTGAAATATGATAGGCCAAATCTGTCATTTCTGCAAACTTGGAAATTTTTGTCCAAAACTTTCTTTTTCTCCTTGATTGTGCAGTGTAGTAATGATGGTAAAAATACAATAAATTTGTCCTACTCAGACATTCAAACACACATGCTACTAATTTAAAATGATATTTTTTCTCTCAAAACATTAATTCCACTGCAGTGCTCCAACATCAGTAGCCCTGTTACCTTGTGTAATTACATATAATGCATTCAGGAGGGGCAGTAAGTAGTGTCTGACTTTCCAGGCCATTATTTTCCCGAGAAATCAAGATGCCATGGATATCACACAGTTAAAATAGTGTTCTACGCCACCATAATTTTCTTTTGACTTTGACTTTAAATTTCCTCTGCCTTGCAAACAATTTTTAAAATTTCTTTTCATCACATTTCAGAAAAACATAAGAGGACTAATGTTCCTTTTAGAAAATAAATAAAATGTCAATTCAGATCCAGACCTTATAGGTTCCTTTATGTGTTTAAGCCTGTTATTACGTGGGTCCATGACACTTTAGATGAAGCAGCTACACTGAGCATAATCCATAGACTTATTGAGTAGGTGGTTGCCCTGACAACAGAAACACATTTCAGGAAAAAACTTCCCCTCCATCCATATTTTCTTCCGTTACTTCTCATGGTCACCAGAACTATGTGTTTTAAACTTTTAACTAACTATGATGTAATGGAAATCGGGTATGTGAGACCAATGTATTTCAGCAATACGGGTTGTCTTGGCATTGTTTTAAACAAAATATGTTTTATGGAAAGGAGATTAGTTACTTGGAGAACTCAAGAACATTCAAGGTCAACTTCTTAATAATTTCTATAGAATCAGGTTCACCTAATTTTTTAATATAGTGTTGTATTCCATTTTAAACATGGTAATTTACAACTTACTATTTTAATGAAAAGACTAAATGTTTATGCTGCTTCAGGAGAACCATTTCACAGTACATTAACAGTGTTTATATTGGAATTAACAGGAGCACTGCATCTGGCAGGCTATGGATACGTGCAAGTTGATGTGTGCATAGTTTAGGACATAACAAATTCATGACTTTTTCAGCCTGTCAGGCTCTGAAATCAAATTGGCCAATGAATCTTGATTGTGTCTCCTTTCTCTTAGGTGATAGAAAAGATATCTCACCTGATAGGCAATTTATTTTCCAGAGTATTCTTTTTGTGATTTGTAGAGGGATTATCATGAGATTGCACACTTCCTGCACTGTCAGTCAAAAAGGACACTAAATCCATTGGAAGAAAAGGATTGTGTGTTCACTGACACTTCACCACAGAAATCCTCCCAATAATTACTTCTTTAAAAGTACTCAAGTAACTAGTTAAGTTAACTAGCAAATAAAACCTCTACTGTGGCATTTGGCTGTTACTGTAAATCTGAAACTGGAAAGATGTTTTATCTCAGAGAAAATATTACAAAAAGTGGAAGTGTATTAAAGAAAAGGAGTGCACATTAATGAATTATTGTAATCATGGAAAACTGATATTTTTTGACAGTGGTTCATTCAGCATATTATTTTGTCCTGGAGTTCCATTCAACCTCAAACTATATGAAAATTTAACCCAAATAGAAAGAAAAAAAAAAATTAAACAAATTCACAAAGTGCTACTATTGAAAACCATTCATCTCAGGATAAAGAGCTCCCGTGTCTCAGAAGTATGCTCTAGTCCCAGGTTACAGATTCGATTTAGGTGTATCTTTTTCAATTCACATCAAGGTTGTATCATTCTTAATAATATTTAGGTTTTCTTAAGATTGAAGACAGAATAACAGTGACTCTAACTATATAATATTAAATGAATGTTTTAAATTTATTCTGTGCAGGAGGAGAGGCATTTAAGCAGGAAAGACTGCTGCAAACACTGCAGAATAACCTACATCCCAGGCATTTTCTTAAGAAACATAGAACCCAGACCCAAAGTCTTGTTCTAAATTAGACTAAAGAAAGTGAACTCAATTGAAAGAATAAGCCACTCCTCTTTCTATTCAAAATGTGCTAATTTACCCTTGCAAAGATTATATTTTTCATCCAACCAAATCAAATTGGGACTACAGGAAGCACATATTTTATTTTATTTTATAAAATTTAAGTATATCAGTTGGAAACAAGAGAGCAAGAAAAACATCCATACATTTTTACTGAAAACAGAGATCCAATAATGTGAAATGATTCTGAAAATGCAAATAAATTCTCAGATATATAAAAGCATTTCCAACAAAATAAGATAATAAATTTGTGCAAAACAATAGTGACATTTCATGTGAATTTATTTTGAGCTAGTAAGGGAAAATGGTTTCTAGAGTGATAGACATGGTATAAGTTTGATGTTAACCTAAGAAGAAATGGACTTATATGCTTTGTTGATCCAGGAATTAGAAGCATTCTTGTAAGGGTAAGTGAGGTCCTGGATAAGCTTTAGAAAGTGACTAATTTGGAGGTGTTGGGAGCGGTAAAAATAACAGTTTATGAAAAAGATTGCATTGTAATTTTTGTAATGTATAATTGCTACAAAGTAGTTATGATTGTGTTTCTCCTGTTTCCTACAATCAACAAGAAAAGGACAGAAAAACAGAACTATTTTAAGAATAATTTGCTACCTAATTCTTTTTGCTGGATAATTCCAGTTCAGGTTGTATTAGGTCTTACTGAATTCTGTGAGCAACTTCTGGTTATTCAGATTTTTCCTTTGCAATAAGCTTTGATTTCCATTTTCATTTGTATTACTATGATTTAGATATTTGCAGAGGGAGTTGCATATATTTAGGGAGTACACAATAAGAAAGAAATTGAAAGGTTTCAAAGATGGTAAAATGTTCACTGTTGCCTTCACCTATGTGGAAAGTTTTATAACTTAAGTCCTTATCACAGGATTGACTGGTAATTAGTTTATTCATCTGTGAAGCTAAGTGCCCCCACTGAGATATTAAATTCTCACATTTTCTACTGATATTAACTTAAGAGGAAGATATTCAGCCTCTCGAAGGACTGAAGTCATGATGGTGAGACCTACTGAGGTATGCAACCAAATCATCCTAAAAATTTCATCTGAAGGAGGAGGATAAACACTTTAATAATTATTTTTTTTAATCTTTGAGTTAATCTAGTGTTTTTGCCTGGTGCATTTCCATTTGATGTGGTCCTGAACAGAAAACTAGGCAGAAGTGGTAAACTATCCTACATAGTATTTAATAAAATTGAACTATTTTATTGAATTAAGAGAAAATAAATATATACAAAAGTTTTGGTATAAACAAATCAAACCAAATAAAATGGCTCCCTAGGTTGTTGCACAGATGTTAAAACTCCAAGTAAATTCAGTTGGTGCAATAGACTTCAAGAAAATATTCTAATAAAATGTGTGATGCTAGATAGAGACAGGACCTGGAAAGGTCAGAGGTGAAATAAGAAAGCAAATTAAATTTTATTTCTAAATAAGGAAAAGTATTCAGTTGTTAATAAGCAGTAATAGCTAACACTGAGAGAAAAATGAATGCAGTGTTAGTACTGGTAGGTAAAAGAGAAGTGTAGATAGAGTAATGTAAAGAACAGGGCAGAAACAATGTGATAAGAATTTACATAGCCAAAAATAAATTGAATGTGTGATCTCTGGACAAAGCAAATACGCTGCCGAAAGAACCTTGAGGAACACCGTTGAAGTAGCTTTCTTACTTATTGGCAAAAGCAAAAAAAGAAATCAAATCAGTCACATTATTTTGATTCTACAGTTTAAAGGGAGAAGAGATCTGTGATGTTCAGGTGGGTTGTTACCTATCACACAGCAATTCCATCTGAGATATTGTTGAATGAGAAAGGATTGACAGTCCTTCAATGCCTATACATAAAAAAAAAAAAATCTGTCATAATGTATTGCTGTCAAAATAATGCTCGTGAACAAAATATCAAGGAAGGTGAGGAAAGGGATAAAATAAACCACATCAATACCAGTAAAATAGTGTGAACTTTCCCCTGAGCACCCCTAAACACAAGTATACAACCTCAGCTCTTATTTTGGACTCCTGTTTCCCACTCATCTCCCACAGAATTGTAATCCAACATCCTTTAGGGAAATCAATGTCACTGGCTTTCCAAGTGCATCACATTTACATGATGAAGGAAAAAAAACACAAACAAAACTCGTGGACTGAATAAGAAGTATAAGCATGGGAAGAAAGGAAAACTAAATAAGGTACATGAATACAGGAATTATACATCTGAATGACGTTCACTTTGAGATTCCTTTAAAATATGCCACCATAATTACACTTATGTTAAAGCCCTTTCACACTTCCATAGAGGCCACAATGCTTGCGCTATTTGAGAAGCAGTGATTCAGAGTCTACAATAATGCAAATTAGAGTGGCACTTGTCAAAAAGAGCAAGATTTAGCTTTATGAAACAAGGACTTCAGATTAACAACTTGCCTAATGCAACAAATTGTGGAGTTTGAAGCATAGCAGCATGCTGCCAACACAAATAATTCTTGAGAGAAACATCTTTTCAGTGACTTACCTTGTTTTAATATTTTTGTGTACCAGATATATGTAATGGAAAATGACCAGATCTAATTGGAATCATAGAATAATTTTGGATGGAAGACAACCTTAAGACTAATCAAGTCTAACCATAAAGTTAATTCCTTACAAAATACTATACCCCAAGGTAAAGCTGACCTCTGATACAAATTTCAGCTTCCTGCTCATAACTTCTGGATCCAGAATTTAGCCTTTATGTTATTACAAAACATACACTTACTTACAAATACTATTTCAGGGCATTGGCAGAGGTTTTGAAGATAATGTGAACATGAAGACTCTGAAGCTGTGAGCTCAGAAGCATGCCGTATGGTACAGGAAACTGGATCGTACCACCAAAGCAGATAACAAAATTCATTCAGCCGTCTATGCTGAGGATAAAATATCATTCAGATTTCTAATTAGATTTAATATTTCATGTATTGCAGAGAATCTCAAACCCATATACCTCTGTATGCAGGGCTATATACATATATGTGTGTGTACATATATTTCAGCCTGGCCCTAGAGAAGGCTCTGGGGAGAGGTTATTACAGCCTTTTAGTACCTAAAGGGGCCTATAAGAAAGATGGGGACAGACTTTTTAGCAAGGCCTGTTGTGGTAGGACAAGGGGTGATAGTTTTAAACCAAAGGAGGCAAGATTCAGGTTGGATATGAGGAAGAAATTTTTCACAAACTGGATGGTAAAAGCACTGCCCCAGGTTGGCCAGAGAGGTGGTGGATGCCCCATCCCTGGAGACATCCCAGGCCAGGCTGGACGGGGCCCTGAGCAACATGATCTGGGTGAAGATGTCCCTGCTCATGGCAGAGGTGGGACTGGATGAGCTTTGAAGGTCCCTTCCAACTCAAACCATTCTATGATTCTATAATTCTAAGATTCCATGATTCGATATATTATAGCTATACATATATATACACAATATGAGTAATGAATAATAAATAATGAAGTATATATCTATGTATGCTTATATGCATGCATACAGAAGTATGCCTACACATATGCATATACCTGGATAAATTTATTATTTTCTGGTATTTCACTGAAAAATTCAATATGTATTTTCATGAAAATTGTGTACAGTATATATTAACTTATTATTTGATTTCATACTGTTTGGTGATGTTAGGTCTCAGACACTAAAGCTCAGATTCTCAAGGATGTGAAGCTATTTTCCAGTACCTTCTATTGATGTTTTTGTCACCTGGGACTCTAGGTCCTGTTCATATATCTAACCCTGAGTTTCTCAACTACTGTCACGGTGAAGCACCTGCAGACTGTCATCACAAGCTTGGATTTCTTGAACAAAACTAATTCAAATTAATGTCACTTTCATGACACTGAAACATCTGAATGCTGGAAAAAAATGCGTCAACGGAAAATGACATATGAATTGAGATTCATAACTGCTGCACATTTACATTATTCATACTCACCGCTTACCAAAAAAAAAAGTGTCTTCTTCAACATTGAATTATCTCCATGACAAAATTAAATATTCTAATTATTTTATTTTGTTATGCAATTTTATATGTTATTATTTAGATGCAGTGTGCCAAATTTTCTGATTATAATTCTTAACCTTTTATTTTGGCCTCTTCTCACATTCAAGTTCATCACTACATTTAAAAAAAAATAAAAGAAAATCTAAAATAATTTATGGAGAAAGATTTTAATCAAGTTTGTGTGGTTTTGGTTTGGTTTGGTTTGGGGTTTTTTGTGTGTGATTTTTGTTGTTGTTGTTTTTTTCTTGGGTTTTTTTTTGTTTGTGTTTTTTTTTTCCCCCCTGTCCTTTTTGCTTAGTTGCAAGCAGGATTTGGACATTTAAGTACAGGTAAGAAATGCTATTTGAGGTAGTGTAGTGCAACCCTGAGGTTGTAGGAATTATCTGCTACCACTGTGTAAATGTTTTATATCTGGAATATCTACAATGACACCAAACTACTACATTAAGCAGCCAGATTGCTCCCAGGGTGTCTGCTTATCAAAGCCTATCTAAACAAGTCTAAGTTTATAAAACAGGTAATGGTTTGCAGCAAGGGTGCTTGTTGCTTATCTGCGATACAATCTTTTCTTAGATAATTTTTTTTTTCATTGTGTAAACTCTGATTCCTGATCCATGTCTTCATTTCCGCATCAGGAGATACCTTAGGAAATAAACATTTAAAAACTGGTAATTTTTTTATTTTAACACCACCATTATTTTTTCCCCAGTATTCAATCAATGCATGTAATTAGGTTTTCAATTTTCTATGGCTACAATGAAGTTGACTCCGCGCAAGTAATGGGCAGAGTGTCCAAGGAGTTTTTCTCTCTATAGTATGTGGGCAAAAACCACTGCGAGTGCAATAGGAAAAGCTAGTGACCACACAGAGGGAATGTTCATGAAATAAACCAGGTAAGAATTCTATAGTGTCAGCTTCCATTTCTGTTGACCAGGTTAGCAAGACAGATTCTGGAAAATTGTCCAGGTCACTTCATCTAGGGGAACAGAAAGGGTCAAACTGCCTCCCATAGGTCTTCGTGAGCAGTCCTTGCTTTGTCCACTGGGCTACTGTTGGAGCATAGCTCTTTCTATATCATTTTAGTCACCGTGTCACTAGCAGACAGTCACAAACCAGTCTTTGAAATGTCCATAACTGTGCTTGTCCCTGTTGACATGATTCATGGGCATTTTTTGTATTTGCTTGTAAGTGTTATCCTCAAACCATAATGTAAGGAGCTTAATTCCAGAACTTGAATATTTCTCTATAAATCTGCTCTAAAATGGATGACTTAACATCTTTGATTGCTTGTTGCAATGCAGCTTATGAAGCATAATATCATTTGGAGTTTCACAGTCCTGACACAATATATACATAATGTACTGTAAATCAGCCCTGCAAAGCCCTTGAGATAGAAAAATGGCAAGCAGGCATGGGGAGAAGTATGCTTTTCTAACTCCCTCAAGTCTCTCCAGATGGATATTTCATTATGTCAGTTCAGGCAACATAAAGGCTAAGAGCTGAACCATGCAGTTGCTACTTTCAATTATTCACAAATCCACCGCAGAACACACAGAAATTGTTGACAGCCTTGTAGGAACACTACCACGACAGCTCTGCTCTCTGGGTTCAAATTATCTTATCTGGTGGAGCCATTCAGGTTCCTTAAAACAGATAAATTATTTAGTGTTCTGTTTTTACACATCTTATTTGTTGCAGTTGTCCTGCCTCCTTCCACTTTCTTAGAGAAGATTGCTTTTGAGATTTTCTCCTTCAGTTTTGCTAACTTTTCCAGATTACCTAATAAGGAAATAACAATGAATAAATGTGGTCATAAAGCTTTAGAACATCAGCTCATTGATGTTTCAGAATCTACCGAATTTTGCCAAAAAATAGGCTATTGTTAAAAAAATTACAGTAATATCTTATTAACAAGAAGACTACACAAACTCAGAAAATGGACGCATTATATTTTACTGGTTTTATTCCAATAAAATGTGGCTGTTTAAAAGTTCCTCTGAGCAGAGATCACCCTTAGCTTTTGTAATGATATATGTAGCCTCTAACTGGCAAAATATCTTTGTAATCTGCCATGAGAAGTATCATTTATATATCACCTGAAAGCTGTTTTTCAAATGACAAGAAGGAGAAGTGAGAATAACTCAATATTTACTGGAGATAGATGTAGTTGAAATTCTTAATTAAATTCACACGATTTATTTTTTTTATATCTATTTATTAGTCTTCCTTCAGTGTACAATAGAGCTTTTTTCTCATGTTCTTTTTTTTTTTTTTAAATGAGTATCTTGCACATGCTACATGTGCAAGTATTACATGATACACATTCCTAGAGCAACTGCTCCTTCCTCAGAGTATTTCTTTAGTCTAATTGCTGAGTGAAGGCTTCTGCCAGTTGCAATGTTGTGGCAGTTATGGGAATGATGGTAAATAAATCCAGACCTATTTCAGCATTTGATATATTTAGCCAGGTGAACTTCTTGCTAACTGAAAAACCCACAAACCTTTTATTTTAGAAAATAAAGTATTTTTCAATTTTATTTAAAGATATTTGCTTTTTCTTTCAGATGGGCAAGGATGTTTTGTCCTGACATTGTTCCGCATAGTATCACAAGAGACGAGTCTTCAATGCATGCTAGTTTTTATTTTAACTTTACAGTTACATATTTTGTGCATATTTTTTTCTGTATTGCACTGTGTATTCTTAGCCAAATAATTAATTTTCTACTAACATTTTCTTTACATTCATGATCCTTCATGAACTGTTATTACTATAGTTATGCACTTACATGTCCTCATTTTTTGATTTTTTTTTTTAGCATGAAGTATTTATAAGAACATTTGCAGATCAATTTTTCCCCTGTCTGAACAGCTCACCCTTATAACCAACAGTGAGAGTCAGAACATACAGAAAATTCTAAGGCAGGTGTAACCTTAAATGAGTAGAGGACTCTTTATGCCAGGTAGTTTAGTATGTCAGATTGAAAGAGCCATATCTGCAGAACCTGGCCCTCATGGGTTAGAGACAGATAAATGGCACAGACGTATAGTGAAGACAGTTTATGAGATCAGGCTTCTATTCATCTTTTATTCTGCAAGTTGCTGCATTATGAGGACATTGCAGTGATACAGAGTGTGAGATAATTGCACTATTTGGAACAGCTGCATACAAGTCAGCTTTTGGGGTAGAGTGTTAAAAGTTTAATTTTGGCTGAATTACAGCTTTGTCTAGCAGGGCTTATTACTGAAAGAGGATGAAGATAGAGAAATACATGAATTGATTTTGCATTGTATTTCTCCCTGAGATATGCTTTTGTACAATATATATGGGCTGCCCTTTAAGAGGTTATAAAACCTCATGTTCTGTTAATAGAAAATAAGCTAAATGACTGCAAGTATCCCCAGGCTTTTGCAGGTACTATTTTTTAATGCAGAGTAAAAAAATAAGTTTTTTATACTTATGTTCATAAGATACCACTAGAAAACTTCCTGGAATACTTCCCCCTTCCCTCATCTCTGCACTCTACTCCACTCCATGGTTGTTTTTTTGTATTTTGTTTTTTTGGGTTTTTTTCCAATTATATTACCTGTGTGTTAAATCCCAAACTCACCCAAAGTGACCACTGGCACAATTTTAATGAGCTCTTTCTTCTATTTTCTCACCTGTTGTGTAAACTAGTAGGATAGTACGCTGCTATCTGGCTACTTACAGGTGTTGCTCATCAGAGTAAATGAAATTCTGCCTACAATACTAATACATGCACTGTAATCTACATTCTGGTACTCTAAAAATCTTTATTCAGAAAGGTTAACATAGATATACCTACCTTTTTCTGGTTTTGTTTGTTTGTTTGTTTTTCCAGTCTGTGCAAAACACAGTGGCTAAAATCTTCAGTCATGATTATTTGTACATCTCTCTCTGTGTTTATCCCTAAGCATCTCCTGATCTGATGTATTATTTGTGCTTCAATTCCAATTCCTGAGGACTTTTCTTATTTCTGATTAATTTGTCCTAATTCATTTTTCCCTATCACTCCACCTCCCCCAACATTTAGTCCTTTTCATCACATCCTGTTGTTCCTGAAATTCCAGTTATATCCCTAAGTAAAATACATCCCCTTTCTTTCACCTGTATTCTTGTAAATGCCTTCTTCAGCATACAGAATTGCTGTCCCTGGTCAATAAAACCACTGCCTCCCAGCTATAGGATTTATAAAAGGTGTTTCACAGACAGAATCATCCTCTGGGTCAGATACAGCATTATATTTCTATTTAAGCTGTCTGGGTTTTTGCAGGTTGTTTGGGTTTTTTAAATTATTTTTGTTTTCTGTTTGGTTAGTTGGTTTGTTTTGCCTTTTTGTCATTGTTGTTTGTTCTGGTTGTTTGGTTGTTTTCTTGTTTTTAATTTTTTGGGCCCGCTAAGCCACATTCTCTGTTGGAGTAAACTGTGTTATTGTCGTTTAGCTCAGAGAACTATGCTGATTTATTCAGTATCTGGCCTGATTTCTGCCTTTAAAAGACTGAATGTTCTTGCACTATGAACCTATGTTTTACTCCAGCTGTGGACTTTTTAGATGTCTGAAATTAGCTTGAAGATTTCTTATGGACAATGCCTCATTCTAAACAATTGTACTAGATACTATAATTTATTAAAGGTCTGTTACATTAACATCTAAAATAGGAAAATCATTCTAAGCCACTGATGATTGTGCTTATCAGGGCTACATAAATAGTATTAGCTTTTGGTGTAGAGTGGTGGAATAAGTGAGGGATAATTAATATTACTTACTGAATTATATATCTTTATTGGATCAATATTCCTAAATATCAAACTAAGCATTTGACAGTTGAACTGACTGAAAATATGTATCTTTGCTGAAATAAGTTTTCTGACTGATTCTGAGGGAAAAAAATAGGGTAATTCAAAGTTGTTTATTTTTTTTGGTAGCTTTTCCCTATTCAACAGTTCAGGAAACAAAGGAAACAGTTCTCCAGAGAGACCTAGAAAATATTTCACATTCAGTCTGAAACTATGTTATTTACTCCCAAATACTACCTAATTTGTGGTTATCTTCAACAAATTCTATAGTTAAAAAAGCACAGAGGATTAGTGAAGGTGGAAAGACCTATGTTTGTAGGAAGATGTTTGCACCGTTGCATAGTAACCAGATGCACATCTTTCCATCCAAAGTGAGGTTTTCTGAATATCAGTTTATTAAAAGCTGCCAGTGTCACTTTCTCTGTGCAGCGACTGAGGAGCATTTGTTTTCATTTCATATATTAAACAAGATCTTATACTTAGATGTCATCGGATATATTTATCTTTCTTTAAATCTATACCAAAGAGCACAGAAGCCTGAAGATCTTCAGTTCCTAGGCAGAGGCCCCATAATAAAGTAAGAAAGAAGAAATCAAACTTGAAACGTATTATTGAATTCTTCAACCTAATAAATGTCTTTTTTCTGTATTAAAGTATAATTATTTTTACTTGCCATCTTTACCATTAGAACATGACATTTGTTAAAGGCACTATAATATTGGTAATTTTTGCTTTATGGGTCCTTTTTGGTTATATCACCTGCACAGGAGAAGTAAGTGTTGTTTAAGATGATAGTTAATTTTTCCTACTTGTCTTCTGTTAGACCAGTAACAGATTTCTTCTGGGTCTGAAAACACTGCTTTGTAAACTGAAAATTGTTGCATTTACTTATTTTAGAGAAACAATATTTTTACATCATTTCATAGAAAGGAAGTGTCTAAAATTGTTCCCCTGTTGACAGTATTGTGTTGGCATTGACACCACACGTTAGAGGCATCTGACTCCCCTGCTACCAGCAAGGAGACATCTGGTTCATAACTTTTAGCACGGCATGTCTCATGATGTAGCGTTGACATCCCAAATCAAGCACAACAAAAGCTCACGCTTGGAGATCAAAAGCCCATTTGCAGTGTCGTTAATTTCTAATCGTGTATTAAAACCCAAATGAATTGTATTTACAAGAGGATACATGCATTCAAATCAACACACATCTAGAAATAAATGTTCAATTTAGAGCAATTAAGATATTATTCACAGAGGTGTTCCTACCTCAGTCATCAAGGTAATGTCTAGTGCAGCCTGGATACCAAGAAACCAGACCAAGAAAAAAAACATCAGCAACTCATGCCCTGTGAAATGAAGATTAAAGCAAGCCATTGTTCTCCATTACAGTGTTTGATATGGCTTCCTGGGCAATGGCCCTGAGAAAGCTCAGCGTGCATTGATGATCTGAACAATCTCTGCCCAACAGCCTGATATTGCTCCTGTGAAAATAATTTTGAAGCATTTCCACAGAGACTCTGAGATGAAGTAACTCTGATTTCTAGTGTGTTACCCAGTGTGTTCAACTTTCATTTCCTAAATAGATATCTCTCATATAGACATGCAAAGCTACAGTGAGCTGCTGTTTAATTTTTTTTTTTAATTGTTTTATGAGTGATGCTTACCCCATCAGGGCTCCACTCTGTTTAGACAGCCAGCTGAGATGCAAGCAAAGGAAGAAAAAAGGACATCTGGATCTTCCAGTGCAAAGCACAGTGTATTTGCACAAATCCTTTTCCACTGCTATAATAATAACGATGCACTAAAGTCCACCATGAGGAAAACTTACTGTGAACCTCAATATGATACACCTCAGGAGCATAAAAGACAAAGTCTATCAAGGTAACTGTTCACTATAAATTATTGATGTTTTTGTAGTTATTGCATACAATTAAATAGCTCTTACTTTAACCTATAAAGAACTACTACAGGTTTGCTGTGATGCTTAGTTAATTTACAGCTCATTTCACAGTTTTATGTTGTGCTTAAAAGGAACACTCCCCTAAGCAAACAGTACACAGAACAAACACAAGTTTCAGAAATAGACACCGAGAAAACACAAAACATGTTTGTTTTCAGTTGTTCTGGGGTCTAATTTTTTTCCAGGTATAAAGGCTGTTTAAAGGTGGTAAATATTATCATGGCCACAGGTAAGGGGAGGAAGAAAGAAAGGAAAGGAAAGGAAAAGGAAAAGGAAAAAGAACCAAACAAAAAACCCCAACAACTAACAAACAAACCAAAAGAAAACAAACTAAAAAAAGAAAGGAAAAGGCTGTTTGCCTTCAGTCCTGTGAGTCACTTCAAGATCCAGAAAATGGGAAATGTTTGTAGATTTTCAGAAGGACTGAAATATTGCCCCTATACTTTGCTTGCACCCTGCAAATAGACTGGGCATAATCTGACCTGTTAAATTCTGTCAAGTCAGTTAGTATCCCTCTGACTCTTACCCACTTCTATAGATTTGGAAAAATATAGTATTTACATTTCTATGGTCTACAGTCTTTACCTTTACACACTTATCAGTGTGGATGAATTGTTTGTAAAGCTTCCATGGAAGATGGTAGAGTAGTTCAGTAAGTACTCATTGTTGAGGAGGGGAACAAAAAAAAAGCACGTAAAAATCCAGGAAGCATTTTTCTAACCCTAAAGAAGTAAAATTTCAGGGTAAGAGGATGCTTTTGAAGTTACATATGTTGATGTGTATCATTTTTCTGTCATACTGAAATCACTAAAAATATATTTTAGAAGTATTAATGAACATTTCTGCTGTGATCTGAATGGACTGCCCCTCTGAACAGGAACATGTACATTCTCTTTAGGATACATTCAGAGTTTATGAGGAATGAGAAAGTAGCCATTTAAAAAACATATAGGTTTATGTCATTGCCTTGGTTCTTTTACACAGTAGACAAGGTAAATTGAACTTTCATTCAGCACTCCTACCAGGAATATGACTCTTTATATTTTATTGTAGTTACCAGCGGAAGCATTGGCTAACCTATTCTTTATTAAAATCTTCATTTTCCTTGTACTGCAATGCTCCTGGCCTTGGCATATTTCTTGTGAGCTGCTGCTGGAAAATTCTCTGTGCTTGGCAGAAGTCAAGAATTTATGATGTGCCTCTAAGCAGCACTGAGGCAAACGGCAAAAGCTGTTATCCTTAGTGCACTTTTGCAAGGTTATCCGTTAAAATGTGCATCTGATCTGAAATTCCTGTTTGTGTTTCAACACCATTTTGATGCTGCCTTGCCAAAAAAAAAAAAAAAGAAACAGTAGCAAAAAAAGTCCTGTGCCCAGCATGATATTCAGAAGCTGAATGGTCCCATAAAGCAACGATCAAATGTTTCTTATCTGCAAAGCATTTTAAAATAAGTAGAAAATCAAGCATGAACTATCCTTGGCCTTGTTAAGCCAAGCTGTGATGTGTAGCATGCACCTGGACTTCCTTTATTATGCTGACTTTAGATAAGATCAGGACCTGTGTCTCAGAGGTAATGACAGCCTTGGTTCTGTAAAAAATGTATACAACTAAAGTCACTGTCACAGGCACACAGTGAAGGTAAATTCCCACAGGATGTCTACTAAATAATTCTGCATATGAGTCCACGAGGATGACTTTCTTGGGAAGAGTATTTCTGCTAACACATTTTTCAATGACAGAAAGTTTGCATCTTGGAAATAATTCAGTGTTTCTTGCTTACTCACTTTATCATGCTGGCTGTTTATGGGAAGCATTGTGGGGGTGAATTTTAAAGGTTAAGTTTCCTGTAACTTTATAAAAAATGAAGCGGTTTCTGCCACACACAGAAAATATCTGAAGATTTAACTCCATATCTTTATTTATTATGGCTAAAATTGTTTTCCTTTTTCTGTCCACACGAAAGTTCTCTACATGCCATCTGAAGTGTTTTTCTCTCAAAGAGTTTTAAGATGTTATCAAACTACTTTGACTTTAACAAATTACTGCAAGGTAGATGAAGTATGTTTGCTGTTTCTGTGCCTGGTCCTTCTGGCACAGCCTGCTGTAACTGAGGTTTAACCCATGAGTAGTGACTATTCTCACGTGGCAGGATTGGGTCTGTCTCCTAGTGTTACTGTATTTTTAAGAAAGTGTAAACATGCTTCGCTACAGCTTTTTTTAAAGAAGGTTATTTTCAATTCTTGGAGTGGCAGGGGTAGGTTGAAAAGAAAAAAAAAAAAAAAAATCAACAAAGCAGGTTATTTCAAATCCGGACACAAGTTCCCTGACAGGAGTTGAAATCCTCCAATTTAATTTAGCAGAATTTGGCTCAGACCAATTTTTTAATTTTTATTTTATTTTATTTTATTTTTTTACTGAAAATCAAATCCAAGGTTTTTATGGAGGCCTGAAATGCTAAATAATTTCTTCCAGCACTTAATGCAGTTCACTGACTGTCTGAATTATTTTCTAATGAGTCGGTATATCTCTGAAAATAGGCTGCCTGATTTATCAGTCAATGTACCTTTGTTGACAGTTGTTGTCCAGTCCTTTATGCACTGCCATTTTTTATAATGGTTTTCTTCCTTCTAGATGACTATATGTCACAGTACCCTGGCTTTTGGTAGCATACATCTTGATACAGAGTAAGCTATGTTCTGGGCAAAATATATAATTTTCTGGTGACTAATCCGGACTTGCAAAACTAGCTTCAGTGACCATGCCTGTCTTGGTGACCAGGACGTGAAAATAACCTCAATAAACATGCGCAGTATATATTTTTTACAAATAAATGGAAACTTAAAGGCAGAGTGGCAAGTTCTATACTAAGCAAAATACAGTCTGCCTTTTGAAATTCCTGCTAGGCAAATTCTTAGAGGCATCTGCTACAAGAGCAGCATGCTGATTTGTGAATCTTCTGTTTTTGTTTACTTGTTTTTGAAAAATTTCTTTTCAGCATCTTGTATGATACTGCCCCTTCTTTTTTTCTATTTCTCTTCTGTAATCCTTCTGTCAGACAGCAGTTAGCGTTTGATTTCTAATGAGAATATCTGCCATGAGTTATAACATGTCTTTTTCTTAAGCCAGAACCTCTCGTATTTACTCATGCTCAGTATTACGATTGCTCAAACAGCTGTAGTGAATTCAGCTGAACTACTGATGGAGCATGTTTTTTCTCAAAGAAAAAAGTGAAGAATAACAGAACACATCACTATATAATTTCTTTTTTTTTTTTTTGTGAAGCTTTCTGAAATCTAGGTACAAGAAAGGAAATCAGAACACCATTTAGGAATTTTCTTTATAAATCTTTGACGTCTGAGTTAATTCAGATGTTTTCCAAGCATTAAATATTGTGTGGGCATGTGCTCACATTAAAAAATTGGCCCACAATTTTTTTTCTGCCTATGGTGCAGCTTATATCTTCTTGTCTTGTCTTGATCTATGAAGCATCTCCATCTTGTACATGGTTGTGTTTCTTTCTTTCCCTGCTTCACAGCAGGATCCTGGAAGTTAAAATTTGTTTTGTACCTGTGCTTAACTGTTGTTACCAGAGAAACAATGTCACACTATTCTGCGTTTTAACTGGAGCAGACATTAAGACAGATGTGTTTACTTCGGTTTACTGTTTTGCTTTTCTTTTTCAACCATTGCCATCTAATGTCGGCATAATATACAGAATATAGTGTTGGTTTTGTTTGTCCTCTCTGCTAAACTGTTGAATTTAATATACTGCATAACCAGCATAGGAGAAGAAATAAACAATACATATGAGTGGAAAGAGGGTCACATTTTTTATTAATTTTTTAAGCTACTATGAAAAGAAATGTTCAATATTTCTTAAAAAGGTAAGTGCTCTTATGTCCTACCATAACTGTCAAAACCCAAGTGTCTAAGGTTTTGAGGGTATTTTTGCAAATAAAATGCATTCTTTAATATTTTTCTGATCCAAAGCTGCAAGACAACCAAATATATCGATCCAAAAGCCCCTTTCAAGGGAAATAAATGGAGAGAAAACATGTCATGCATACCTGCTGGCAACAGCCTTAAACAAATAATCAAAGCTGGTACAGAAAAGAAAAACTTAAGCTTATTTTTAAAAAAAAGAACTCTGAGGCATTTAAAAGGATAAAAGTTACTGATGTTTTAGACTTCAAGTCCTAAATTGCATGGTGGTGTTATCTCCATTGCAATAACTTCCTTTTTGTAAGATGAAAGCTCTATGAACAGCCCTATTAAGCCAGATGAAAGACCAATATACTGCAGCATCAACATCCTGCTTCCTCTCACGTACTCTGTTGGATATTTGGAGAATAAAGTATAATTTTCCAGTTTATAACTAATTTCCATATCTAGGCTCAGTCACTTGCAACACTTTACCACCTGCAGTACCTGCAGAGATAGTTTCAGGACTGAATTGTTAATTAGATCCCAAAAGATTGTCCGTGTTTTTTCAAATCTTTCTTAAATTAGTACAGTAAGCTGATTACTGCTGCTGTCTGCAGCGGGGGTTGGATAGAGGAAGGTTTGGTTTATGCTACAGAAATAAATGCTGTTGGATGCTGGCAGCAACTGAGGCTGGATGAGCAGGTGGGACCTATCAAGCTGCCTGCACCCGAGGTAGAGGGATGTCACCTCATCCCATATCCCTCTCAGCCCACCCTTTGGGGTCCATTTACCTCCGACAAGCCATGTGTCAGTCCTTTGTGCCGACAAAATCTTTTATACTGGGCATGATATTCTCTTCATACTCAGGCTTATTTGTGTATTCATTTGTCTATTTAGGAACAAAACCACATCATCAAATTTAGGTTAACTTCTTTCCCTCTGTCAACATTATTTCTTATCACCTAACATACAGTGTAGGATAGGATGTAGACTATTGTTTATATAATGTGCACTGTTTCAGTACATTAAAACTGAGCATCATAACATACTTAGTTTCCTATGTAAGAGTGCAGGTCACAGAGTTCTATGATTTTTTTCTTTTTTTCCCCAATTCTACTCCTTCTAGTGTAAAATATATTTGTAAAATTGCACGTTAAAGCATCCTTATTTTCCAATTCAATAGCAGTTTGAAAAAGCAGTTGAAAAACTTGGAAGTGTGGGAAAAAACAAAAATATTTGGCAATATTTTCACACATATTTAGGGCTCAGCTTGTGATTTACTCTCTTATATGTACTCTTCCACTAATTCCTGTTGACCTGTCTTTAACCTGAGAAGTTCTCTAAGCTACAAGATAAAAACGCAATAGAAAGTAAGATTTTATCTGTACAATCTCTTAATAAAGATGCATGAATTATACTGAAGAAGTAAAGTTACTTATAAGAACCATGTTTTTATAATGCAGAAGCTGGTGTTTATATTTAACAGTATCCCCAAAGGATAGCATTGAGTATCCATTACGTGAAATAGGAATCATTTACAAGATTCATTACCATGAGTAGAAACTAATTAATGAGATCAGGTTTTCATATTTGTTTTAAAATTAAGCAGTAGTGTAACATTTTGCACCATTTTGATTTCAATTAAATTTTAACACAGATCACTTTATTTTCTTGCCATTTTTTCCACAGGCTGATTTGAGGCAGTTCTTGAGTGTTTTGCTTTGTTTTGTTATTAACAAAGTATAATACTATGTATTGGAAAAAAATATTTCCAAATGAAAACCTAGCTTTCCACATTTAGGCTCAGTAAAAGCTTACTCTAGTGAATATTGCAGTATCAAATACTGAAACAGATACTCAATTATATAATCAGTGTTTCAACTGTGATTTTGAGACAAGAGAATTTGTCACAGTAAGATCTTTGGTTGTCTAAACACATTATACACAGAGTTCTTTGAATTTCCTCTAGAGGAAAAAAACATCCTGCCACAAGGAGAAAAAGGAGGCTCAGTTATATGTATGATAAAATGAATGTATGTGTTTTATCCAGGTAACTTTGAATGTATGCAAGTTAAATATTGAATATTTAATGCAAAAATACTCTGGTGAAAGGCTGAAGCTATTACTTATCTCTATGTAAGAGCAAAAAATTGTTGGCATATAGTGCAATTCTTTCTCAAAAACAGATTACACAAATATCTTCCTTTAAGTACACAGCCTGCTGGGTAATAAAATGTTGTTAGAATCAACGCAGATTTCAGTCTTCAAAACAATTCGGGGTAGCACCAGCTGTTTGAATGGTCAGATCATTTTAACTCTTCAAATATAATGCAACGTGTCTTTACAGAATCAATAGCTTCTCCAATTACAGCTAACGTGGTTCTCAAAACAGGCTACAAATGCCATGAAATTACACTCCAAAGCACTATTTCTTTCTCTTGTGCCAGATCTTCTTGAGGCTGAATAGCTGGAAGGAGCAACTAATTTCTTACTTTCTCAGAAAATACAGTTTTTTTCCTAGTATTACTAGTAGAAAGTCAGTTTTGCTTGGAATTTTTGCCTTTGTTGTGAATCTCTAAGGAATAAGCAGAGGTCCTTGCTTCTTTGACACAGTTATTTAATGGGAAAAAATTGTCAGTTTAGTCTCTTTGATCTCCTTGAGAGAATATGCATAAAATTCATGTTGGATTCTGTAGCCATTCTCAGTAGAGATGGGAGTGACAATCCCCGGCTGATAAGATGCTCAAATGCATCTGCATTTTTGTCACATCTGTTGTGATCTAGCATGAACCTCCCTTCCTAGTTCTCATTCATGTTATAAGACAGTTCCTCCAGGACCTGTTCATTCTTGGGACTAGCAGAAACACTTTGGATTTACGTTGCTGAGCTTTTAGACACTGAGTAATTCATCACGGGAATGGTTGGTCAGTGTGTGATATAGAGTGAAAGAAAATGAAAAAAAAATTCTTGGCAGAAATAATTCAACAATATATTTCTTTGAATCTCCAACAAAGCAACATAGCGCATCTCATTGATAGATTCTAAGGGTCACCAAGCCAGGGAAGATATAATACTCTCTCCCTGTAGTGTATCTTCTAATTAAAACTCTGAGAAACATCTTAACTTGAATGCTGCCCTGTTGCCCAGTAACACTGAACAGAACAAATTCAATCACAAACAAGAGAGGTATCATTTTCCATTGACTTTACGGGAGGTCTTATTTTCAGCAATGAACGGCGGAGTGAAATGTGAGGATTAAATGACTGAGATCAATGAAGGTCACAAAAAGGCAATTAGCCATAAATGAAACAAGTTTGCATAAAACATGTTGAAAATTCTGTGTTATTTAATCAATTGATTCTCACTACTTGATTCTCACCAACAGAGAGAGTCTCATGGGAAAAGTGGCGACTGGTGGCTCCCTTGGCCACAGTGACCATGAAGCAGTCAGGTTCAAAATCTTTTCTAATTGGAGGAAAACTGCCAGCAAGACCATAACACTAGACATGAGGAGAGCAGACTTCAGACTGCTCAGAAAATTATTTAGTAAGATTCCCTGGGAAGAAACTTTTGAAGGCATTGGGATCCATCAGTGTTCGTCGTCCTTTAAATACCACCTACTAAAAACACAGGACCAGGCAATTCCAAAACACTGAAAATCTAGCAGGTGAAGCATAAAGCCAGCTTGGCTGAGCAGAAATCTTCTTCTTGAAATACAGCAAAAAAATAAATTACATGGTCAGTGGTTGCAAGGTCAGGCAACATGGGAGGACTACAGAGATGCAGCTCACCATTGTAGGGAGGAAATTCATGCTGCTGAAGCTCAGCTAGAATTGAAAGTGGCAGTACTGTGAAGCACGAGAAAAAAGGCCTTTTAAAATATATTAATGGCAAAAGGCGAACTAGAAATAACATTGGCCCATTACTTGATGTGCATGGTCACCTTATTAACAAGGACATAGACAAAGCTGAGACATTTAATGCTTTCTTCACCTCAGTCTTCAGCACCGATGATGGACTTGGAGTCCCCCACAACCCTGGGTTAGAAAACCATGGCTGCCAGAACAATAAACTCCCAATCAATCTGGAACTTGTATGGAATTTGCTACTCCAGCTAGATCCCTACAAGTTGATGGGGCCTGATGGGATTCATCCAAGGGTGCTTAAAGACCTGGTTGACATCATAGCGAGACCTCTCTATGTGATTTTTCAACTCTCTTGGGAATCTGCAGAGGTCCCGGGTGACTGGAAGCTGGCAAACATTGTCCCAATCTACAAGAAGGGCAACAGGGATGACCCTGGCAACTACAGGCCTGTCAGTCTCATTTCTGTACCTGGCAAAATCATGGAGAAGATTGTTCTGGGTGTTATTGAAAACATCTGAACGACAATGCAGTCGTTGGTCCCAGCCAGCACGGGTTCATAAGGGGAAAGTGTTGCTTGACCAACTTAGTATCTTTCTATGACAAGGTTACCAGCCAGCTGACCAAGGGAAGCCTGTCGATGTTATCTTTTTGGACTTCCATAAAGAACTTGGTATGGTCTCTCACAGTATCCTCCTTGACAAGATGTCCAGCACACAGCTGGGTAAACACACGATGCAGTGGGTGAGCAATTGGCTGATGGGCTGAGCTCAGAGGGTTCTAGTAAATGTGGTTATGTTGGGCTGGGAACCAGTCACTAGCTGGGTTCCAAAGGGATCCATCTTAAGGCCAGTAAATGACTTAGAACTTGAAGGATTGCTTAGTAAGTTTGCTGATGACACAAAATTGGGAGGAGCTGTTGACACTCTCGAGGGCAGAGAAGCCCTGCAGAGGGATCTGGACAAACTGGAGAACTGGGCAATCACCAACCACATGAAGTTCAACAAGGGCAAGTGCCGGATTTTGCACCTGGGACTCGGCAACGCTGGCTGTACATACAGACTGGGGGACGAGATGCTGGAAAACAGCTCTGTGGAGAGGGATCTGGGGATTTTGGTCAATGGCAAGTTGAACATGAGCCAACAGTGTCCCTGGAAACCAAGAGAGACCCGTGTCCTGGGTGCATCCAGCACAGCATGGCCAGCCGGGCAGGGAGGGAATTGTCCCGCTCTGCTCTGCGCTGGGGCGGCCTCACCTGGAGCACTGTGTGCAGGGCTGGGGACACAGGGTAAAAAGGATATTAAGCTGCTGGTGAGTGTCCAGAAGAGGCTACGAAATTGGTGAAGGGTTTGAAGAGGAAGCTGTATGAGGAGTGGCTCAAGTCACTTGTTTTTTTCAGCCTGGAGACTAAGGGACGTCATCGTGGTTTACAACTTCCTCACAAGAGGAGCAGGAAGGGCAGGCACCAAACCCTTCTCTTTTGTGACCAACGACAGAACTTGAGGGAATGGCAGGAAGATGTGCCAGGGGAGGTTTAGGTTGGACATTAGGAAAAGGTTCCTCACCCAGTGGGTGCTGGACACTGGAACAGGCTCCCCAGGGAGGCGTCACAGCCCCAAGCCTGACAGTGTTCAAGAAGAGACTGGACAACGTCCTCAGACACATGGTATGAACTGTGGGGCTGTCCTGTGCAGGGACGGGAGCTGGACTCCGTGATCCTTGTGAGATCCTTCCAACTCAGGACATTCTGTGATTATATGATGAGGACTGGGTTAGGGACCAGTTAAGAAATCTGGACATCCATGAATCCATGGGTCCAGATGGGATGCACCCGCGGGTGCTGAGGGAGCTGGCTGAAGTCATTGCTGGACCACTCTCCGTCAGCTTTGCCAAGTCTTGGGAAACGGGAGAGGTGCCTGAGGACTGGAGGAAAGCAAATGTCACTCTGGTCTTCAAAAAGGGCAAGAAGGAGGACCTGGGCAACTATAGACCGGTCAGCCTCACCTCCATCCCTGGGAAAGTGATGGAACACCTTATCCTTGGTGCCATCTTAAGACATATCAAGGATAAGAGGGTCATCAGGGACAGTCAACATGGCTTCACCAAGGGGAAGTCGTGTTTGACCAACCTCATAGCCTTTTATGAAGATGTAACAAGGTGGATTGACGATGGCAGAGCAGTGGATGTGGTCTACCTTGACTTCAGCAAAGCATTTGACACCGTCTCCCACAGCATCCTCACGGCAAAACTGAAGAAGTGTGGACTGCATGATCGGGTAGTGAGGTGGACTGCAAACTGGCTGAAGGAGAGAAGCCAGAGAGTCATGGTCAATGGGGCGGAGTCTGGTTGGAGGCCTGTATCTAGTGGAGTGCCTCAAGGGTCAGTTCTGGGACCAGTATTATTCAATATATTCATCAGTGACTTGGATGAGGGAATTGAGTGTACTATCAGCAAGTTTGCTGATGACACCAAGCTGGGAGGAGTGGCTGACATGCCAGAAGGCTGTGCTGCCATCCAGCGAGATCTGGACAGGCTAGAGAGTTGGGAGGGGAAAAATTTAATGAAATATAACAAGGGAAAGTGTAGAGTCTTGCATCTGGGCAGGAACAACTCCAGGTTCCAGTATAGGTTGGGGAATGACCTATTAGAGAGCAGTGTAGGGGAAAGGGACCTGGGGGTCCTGGTGGACAGCAGGATGACCATGAGCCAGCACTGGGCCCTTGTGGCCAAGAAGGCCAATGGCATCCTGGGGTGTATAAGAAGGGGGGTGGTTAGTAGGTCGAGAGAGGTTCTCCTTCCCCTCTACTCTGCCCTGGTGAGACCGCATCTGGAATATTGTGTCCAGTTCTGGGCCCCTCAGTTCAAGAAGGATAGGGAACTGCTGGAGAGAGTCCAGCGCAGGGCCACGAAGATGATGAAGGGAGTGGAGCATCTCCCTTATGAGGAAAGGCTGAGGGAGCTGGGTCTCTTGAGCTTGGAGAAGAGGAGACTGAGGGGTGACCTCATCAATGTTTATAAATATATAAAGGGTGGGCGTCACAAGGATGGAACCAGGCTCTTCTCGGTGACGACCAACAGTAAGACAAGGGGTAATGGGTTCAAGCTGGAACACAAGAGGTTCCACTTAAATTTGAGAAGAAACTTCTTCTCAGTGAGGGTGACGGAACACTGGAACAGGCTGCCCAGGGAGGTTGTGGATTCTCCTTCTCTGGAGACATTCAAAACCCGCCTGGATGCCTTCCTGTGTAACCTCACCTAGGTGTTCCTGCTCTGGCAGGGGGATTGGACTAGATGATCTTTTGAGGTCCCTTCTAATCCCTAACATTCTGTGATTCTGTGATGATTCAATTGAGGGGGGTTTTCTTGTCTTTTTTTTTTTCTCTTTTTTTTTTTTTTTTTTTCTCTAATATCAGTTTATTTCAAGCCATAACCTGGTAGAGGTAAAATTCTTGCTGGGGTTTGTAGACCTCACAGAAATGGAAAAGGTTAAGGAACTCTTGCTCCCAACATACCTTCCTTTTATATTATAAAGAAAACATAAACATAATGTCATTGAAACCTCATGCTCATTTGAAGCAAAAACTGACAGCCTCCCAGTAGGGCTTCAGGGAGGCTAAAAAGAGGGAATATGAAGTCCCCTTTACTCTATTATTCTAAAAGTCACAGGGAAAGCATTCAGAAGAGAATCTAGAAGGGAAAAAATAACTACAATATTTTATCAGAAATTTCCATCTGATTCAGGAACACAACTTTTGACTTAAGTTGTTGGTTTCTTTTTTAATTGAAGTTGTTTTAAAATTGCTCAGGTTACCAAAACAAGCATGTATATTCTTGCCTTTAACTCTTGTATATCTTTTTCTTCTACTTTTGAAAGGTGTGATAAACTTCCTTTTTTGCCTTAACTGAGCAAGGCTAGCTTTCAGTCATCTACTGATAAAGTTGTCTTTAGCTGTAACTGTCTGGGGAATTTGCATGCAACATTCACAATTTCCATCTTACCTTTCCGAACTTAAGAATTAATAACAGAGAAGTGTCCAGATGCCCAGTAAACTAATCCTATGACTAGCTAGATTGGCATGAGATATACATGTGCTACAGATGTGTGAAGGATGTACCATGATGTGTAAGACATAATACACATGTAACTTCCTAAGAGAACATGCATCTCTGTATGTATGAATTTATTTAAAACATTTCACATCATATGTCCATGAATGTTAAGAGAGACCAAGTATTCCCCACAGACAACACATTTTATAAGACTGCTTTTCATCTTCTTTTTGCTACATATATGCCATGATTTTGCCATTTCTTCTTAGATCCAGCAAGACCTTAGCACAACAAAAAGGCCATGATTTGACTATTTTAATCATGTTGTAAAGTTATAACAATTTAATTTTAAACATAATTTAATTATTATTTATTTTATTTTATTTCCTGACATGACTACTGCTTGTTTTACTGGTATATAAAAAGAAAAAAAAAAGAAAAAAGGACTCACACCCACAACCAACCAACCACACATGTGAAACGAAAAAAAACCAAACAAAACGAAAAAACTCTCAAAACCTATACCAAACCTTTACAAATAACTGTTTGATTCAGTTGAAAATGACTGCATCATTCATTCACTGTGAGTAGAAATTGCCACCTGTTTTGCAATTTTTAGAAAGTTGTGAGCTATTTCTCTAGTATGAAACTCCCTTCTCTGAATAATTATTTCCATTCAGATAGTCCCAAGATTCAGTTTTAAATGGATCAGTGCACTTATTGCTTGGCTCCAAAGATTAAATGAAAATTTAGCTGAGATTAAGTTCAGCTGTTTGTATTTGAAGCTATTTTCCAATGAAGTACTGAAAATAGCTATTATTGTTCCACTAGTGTGGAATGCTGGATGGGTGCTTAGCAAGTTCTGTTACAAAGTTTGTAATTCTCTTTTTCTTTATCTCTCTCCATAATGCTATACAGTTCATTTTGTTGCAGTTTCTTTGACAGGCACGGTAGTTTTGACCAACAAAATCAATACCTAGTGTTGGATCCAGGTATATTCACGGAGCAATTCAGAGAGTTACAGGAGTCTTAAGTTAAGAATTTGCAGAAAAATGCAGTATACCTTGATAACTAGAAACTAATCCTATACCTTAGACTTACCTGGACCCTAGATGGGAGGAACTGGATGTACACACTTATAATGTCTATTAAAGCACTTTGGATCAGAGAGGTGCACATATATTGTTACCATATCTCTAAATTTTCTTGCTCCATCTGCCTCCAGGCTTGACATAAGAGTTTTTATTTCTTCTTCAGGGCAAAATGAAACTTTAATTGTTGTTTCTTCTGTATTCCAGAGTCCTCAGGTCAATGCTGATGGCTCGTTCAAAGGAGTGCTTTACTCTTAGAACTTATGAACTGTCACAGTGATTTTTCTAATTCTTTCCAGAAAAGGAAGCAAAGGGTCAAAACACAAAATATGTTAATACGTTTTTTGGCAGATAGAATTTTTATGTTGTTGTTCTCTCTAGGATAAAAACAACTTAATGGGATAATTATCATTTACATTCGTATTTAATTTCCATAATTATTATAAAATATGTGCAAGCGTGTAAGGGAATTAACCTTGAGATTGCTACAATTTGCTGAAAATCCTTAAAAGTTTTTAAACAGAAAGCGCCTGTGCATGAGAAGATATTTTTGAAGAAAATAGCAATGCGGAACAAAAAGTTGGGTAAGCACAGCGAACTCAGCTCATCTAGCCATAATAGCTAATCATAAATCAAAAGTCTCTCTGCTAGGAGAATCCCACAGGGCACCAGAGTGTGAATATGCAGGTGACCTCTAATCACAGCCTATCACAGAGCTAATTCCCAGATGCCCTGGGTCCTGCCACAAACTCTTGATTATTTGGTCAATTTCAGCTGCCCACACCTCCAAGGGTGAACTGAGAGGATCAGACAGTGCTAGAGATGGATGGGCTTTCCCATATGATGTCCAGGTAAGGCAAGCGTTGCCAGGGGAAAACAATTGAGATTCTGGCTTAGGGTCCAACCTTAGTGAAAAATGGATGGAGAAGGAGAAAGTCACAAGTCCGTGATGTCAGTAAGGAACACACTACTAATCTAAACTACATTTTGCAGCAGAATTATTTTTTCTATGTTGTTCTTCATAAAAAAAAAAAAAGGTAAAATTAAGGCCATCTTTATCCCAGACTTTTTTTTTTTTTCCCACTGGGTCTGAGGGAATAAAAAGTAATTTCAGAGAAAATAACCTCAACATGTCTGTATTTTAAATTTTCCCTTTGTTTCCTTGTGAAATGCAGGTACCAAGCCTGTATATCAACATTTATAGTTTTCCTGGTAAATTATACTTTCTGTCCATACACATCTTCATCTCACTGTTTTTTCTCTTGTCTAGTAATCTAAATTCATACTCCATTTTTTTAAAGTGTCTACAAAAGGTAGTATGCTCTTCAGTGTTATTTGAATACATATTCAAACTTTTCAGCAAGGCTGCAGACTAATGCTCTGCTTTGACTGCAATTGCTCCTCAGTGCTCATCTGCATCTCCAGATTTTCTATAGAGCTTTTGTTTCTGTGGTTTCCTCATTAACAATTCAACTACAATTAGCTGTGTCAGTTTTTAAGTCCTTCACACTAAACAGGTGCACTTCAGTCAAAAAGTCCTCGCAGGACTACTGCAGTCTGGATGGGTTAACTTCCTCTTGCAGACAGTGAAAAATGCTTGGGTTGGCAATTTCAAAATTTAAGTGATAGTGCTCATAACATCAAACGTAGTTGGCAGGTGAAAAAAATCTGTAAACCTGATTTTAAATATAGGCAATGCACACAGATTTTATGAGCAGGCTTTGTGAAAATGAGTTTCCAAAATCTCTTTAGAATAGCTTGTAGATGTTAAGCAGTGTCTTGTTTTGTGGCATTTATATAGCAAAAGAAGCCTCTCTTTCCTTAAAATTGAGTTCTGTCAAATGTCAAGCTCCTAATTCAGTGTTTGGGAATGCAAGGAAAATTAAAACTCACAACATACTCAGCTTATTATAACCTTTTTTTCTGGTAAGGTCTGAACCTTTATTGAATCAGACTGTACAAATATTTGCAAATATTCTGTTTGAACAAAACAAAAAAAAAAGAAAAAAGAAAAAAAGCTTCACAGAATATTTTTAAGCAATTAAAAATGAAACTTTGTAGTGAAAAATAGTAAGCAAACTTGACTATAGATACTCTGTCGTGTTAAGGCATTTTGCTTTTATACTCTCTTTTTTACAAAATGTATAATAGAAGCACATTAATCTACACCAGTTTCAAGTTTATAGTCAAACATTTTATTGCTGTAATTTTACAATGCATTTTTAACATTTATAGCTGAAATATAGTACCCTATTTTCTAGATACTGCAGGTTTTTGAAATAATAGATTAATTATTGGTTCTGAGCCAAGTTAAGGGGGAAGGGTAAAGTTTCTCACTATTCTTACTGTAAATCTAATGAGATATTCTGGCAGCATATAATAAATATATTGCAGCTTTTCTACTGAAGACATAAAATATTTCCAAAATAATGAACTGCTGCGTTGCAAAACAATGACACATTAGAGAACAAAGGTTCTGACCTGCTGAAATGTGATGGCTTTGAGAGAATAAGCTAGAATAAGCAATGGCATTTTCTGTGTTTATCTGGGACAGTAGGGGCCATATTTGACAATACAAATAATCATCGAAATATTGCTTTACTGTTCTATGGCATTGATTTTAAACCAGGGGTTTGTGAACAGGATGTTAATAGGAAGGGCCTATGAATTGGAAAATCTCGGTTTCATTTTAGCCTGCTTACTTAGCTTTAATGATTGCTAAAACTCTCTTATGTACTTTTGTATTCAAGTTTACAAAATTACAAAGAGAGAGTAGGGCTTGGGGCTTTTATCAGTTTTCCAATGTGTTCCTAATTTTACGTTTTTTTACAGTTACACCATTTGATTTGGGAATCAAATTTGACAATTATATGTCTGCTGACCTATAGTTTTAAAATATAGGTATCTACTTTTCACACAGACAAATGGAAAATACAAAAAACAAACCAAAACCACCACTACAATCAACAACAAACACATTTTTTGAGTCAAGTTGTATCACTTATCAGGTCCGAGATTCGTTGTTGCTGTTGTTGTTTTTTTTTCCTTGGTTAGAGTGCCCTAGGTAGTGATCTCTGTAGAGGAGTTGTAAGTTTTATTCTGTGATTATAAAATTGTATGTAAAACAGCCAGACAGCTGTAAGTTAATGCTGCAGGTCAATGGGAAGTGACTAGCTTCCAAAATTATATATGTCCTTTTTTCATGGGAGTTTATGGGCAACATACAGTGTGTGTGAGGGAGGGTGGTGCAGAAAAGAACATTTAGCATAAATCAATTTCCGTAAAAGGACAAACTGAGTCATGTCATTTTTAGCACCCATTTGCCACAGACTGATTTTTTCCTTCTCCATGAAAATTTTATACATAATATTAAGCAATTTAACTAAATCTATGATGTGTTTCTGTTGTGTCCAGATGGCTCTCTAGTAGAGAGCAGTGTAGGGGAAAGGGACCTGGGGGTCCTGGTGGACAGCAGGATGACCATGAGCCAGCACTGTGCCCTTGTGGCCAAGAAGGCCAATGGTGCCTGGGGTGGATTAGAAGGGGAGTGGTTAGTAGGTCGAGAGAGGTTCTCCTTCCCCTCTACTCTGCCCTGGTGAGACCGCATCTGGAATATTGTGTCCAGTTCTGGGCCCCTCAGCTCAAGGAGGATAGGGAACTGCTGGAGAGAATCCAGTGCAGGGCCACGAAGATGATTAAGGGAGTGGAGCATCTCCCTTATGAGGAAAGGCTGAGGAAGCTGGATCTCTTTAGCCTGGAGAAGAGTAAACTGAGGGATGACCTCATTAATGTTTATAAATATATAAAGGGTGGGTGTCAAGAGGATGGAGCCAGGTTCTTCTCGGTGACAACCAACAGTAAGACAAGGGGTAATGGGTTCAAGCTGGAACACAAGAGGTTCCACTTAAATTTGAGAAGAAACTTCTTCTCAGTGAGGGTGATGGAACACTGGAACAGGCTGCCCAGGGAGGTTGTGGATTCTCCTTCTCTGGAGACATTCAAAACCCGCCTGGACACCTTCCTGTGTAACGTCATCTAGGTGTTCCTGCCCTGGCAGGGGGATTGGACTGGATGATCTTTTGAGGTCCCTTCCAATCCCTAACATTCTGTGATTCTGTGATTCTGTGATTCTGTGACTTGATACATGAACCTTCACTGTCTAGGGATATCAAGATGCCAGGGTAATATGCAGAAGATGCAAAACCAAGCTAATAAAAAACTTCAGTCCTCTTAGCTCCCTAAACACAAAGTGAATGGGACCCCTTAATATGGTTAAATAGAACTTTCTATTATTCTCCAACAGAGAATTTACAGATACTGTAGAGCTTTGAAAACACACTGGCCTCTAAACCTCATGGCAACCTTTTTGTTTAAACTCATTGTAGGGTCTAGAATTTATCCTTGGGTAAACCATTTAACTACTGCTGGCCACATACCATAATGTTATTTCCCATTCTGAAGAGGACAGTATAGTAATGCAAAAAAATAATAAGTGAAAAAATACAGACTTTATTTTTAAAAGAATTATTGAATAGGTTTAAGTTTGTCACAACTTATTGTGCTATCTTCTCTCTACTGGTCCAAAATAAAAATATAAAAATAAGGAAAATTATTTTGAAGTAAAAAAGAGAGATTTAATTAATCAAAAGCCAAAAGTGAAAGTTTAATTGCAAAAAGATTATGCGAAAAAAAATGCTTCAATCAAATTCCATTTTTACATGGATGAAACTCAAAAAACTTAGCTAGCTTTAATCTTAGTATGTGCACTGCTCTCCTCTCAAGTCTGAAAAATGATTTTGCAGAAGGATTCAAATAATATGAAGGCTCTTCTTGATGGTCAAGTTATACTTGTTCTTCCCATGGCTAGAGGAATTTTCATGGCAACCTATTCCACATACTGCTTGTGCAAGAGAATAAAATGGTGTCAGCGTCTGGGTAAAGAATTAAAAGCTGTTACGAGAAGAGCTCAGTTTTGCTACAAAAGAAAGGTACAAGGTATGGTCCAAACCTCTGTTAAATAATGAATGCCATTTATAGATATAATTACTTCTAAAATTTCCCATCCGTTTTTGGTCCCTTGGTAGGTAGTTATATAGTTGATGATGTTCATGAATGAAAAATATTTTTCACGTCCTTCTTAAACTAATAAGCAGTTGCTTCATCTGCCATGCGGTTATGAAAAATAAAAAAAAATTCTCCCAAATGTTACACTTCATTGAAGCAAGGAGCATACACAGGTCCTTTACTGTGTGTTCATGTAATTTTAATTTTTTTCTTTAATTACTTTGGAAACTCAACAATTCTGTGTGAGCACTTCAAAATTAATAAAATGCTTTTATGTTTTTTATCGCTAAGACTTAGCCAACTTGAGAGATCAAATGAGTCATAAACTGGAATTCCGTAAAGGCTTTTACTTTCTTCTTTTATCATAACAAGTAATGGAAATTTGTGTCTGTTTAGTTAATGAAAAATATATTTGAAAAGAGTAAACATTCATTGAAGTAATATGATTAAATGCATATAATAATTTAAAATGAGTCATGCTGATTCAGGTCTAACATTACAAAGCACTGCTTCCCAGCTTACTAAACAACTTTTTAAAGTTAACTCTTGTATATGGTTTCAGTATAAACCTTCATTGTTTTTGATCAGTGTAGCTTTTGCAGCTATGTGAAGATTTTATGCATTTTTATGTTACATATTCAATATTATTTATTTATTATTTCCTTGTTTGTGTTTTTATTTAAAAAAAAAAAAAATCTTGACTGTACACCCAGATGCTATTTCATGGGGATGTTTCAAAGGCTGCTTTTATGTTTGCTTTCTATATTAAAATAATTAGTTAATTTGCCAGTAGGTGAGTTCACCTGAAGGCATCTGTACTATTCGGTATGAGGGACTTCTTTAGGGAAAGATGGGTACACTGCACTTCTGCATGATTTGAAAGCTGCAGATGGGTTAAGAAGCTGTTGTTGGCAGAGGAATGTGGACCACTCAGTGTGGACTGAATTTCCTTAAAGCCTTTGGTTATATCAGCCTCACAATGGCAATGTGCAGGCTTCCATGCCAGGCATATTATGCCAGTGTGTTCTTCTACTTTATTTGTATGAATTGAGAAGAGTGAAATGGCAGTTTCAGTTGAGGACATGGAGGAATTTGAGTTTTTTGCTCATGTATGATCTCTGAACACAATTTTCACAATTCAGAATAGGAATTTGGGCAAGATATAACATTTTCATTCTTCAGAGTCACAAAAGTCATCAAATTACCTGCCCTGATTTATCTTTTTTTCCAGCGCTATATGTTCTGTGCTGGAGGTTAATGACATTAATCAAACTTGGATCAGTAGTTCATATTGTCCTAAGAAGTGACTAAAAAACTGCTACAGTAAAAAGGAGCACATATCATTCTTTACTTCACTACATGCTCTCAGTACACCGCATGATCTGAGTGTGCTATCAAATATTTTGAAAAAACAAAAGTATATTTAATATATACTTCACGTTGGTCACTTCTAAGCACAACAATTATATATGATTATGTACAGAAACACAGCTGAGCTACTCCTCTGGAAAACCAGCAGGCTGACAATAACTAAGTTAATTTTAATGTGCACTAAATAGTCTCTATAATTTGTATATCATTTAAATAAATATAATTATTCAAGTCTTTAAAAAGTATAAGTTACAGGGGAGAAAACAGGAAGGAATAAATACAGATTAAATTTGGTGGGAAATTCCTCCCATATAACAGTTTAATCATAAAAAGAGATGATCTTGTGAAGTGAATAAAGCATTCTTCATACTTTACTATCTTATCATTTGCCCAATCGCAGGGCCATCGAACATGCCATAAAGCATGAAATGAAAAGTAGCCAATGTTAACTATCAGCTTGCTATTGAATTATGGAAAGTCCTCTTTAGGCTGACAAGAGGCTTCAAAAAAATGACTTAATTTTCCCTTTACACTTCATATATGAAGAAAATGAAAAGGAAGGATGTGCCATATCAGCTATCTAGTCACTTGAAAGGTGTCTTTAGGTATTAGAGTATCCAGCACCAGCCATTTAAACCAAGCTTAAAGCCAATTTTTAGTGCTAGAGGCAAGGACATTCAACCTTGAAGCTGCAATGCACCAACTACAGACAGCAGAAAACACTCCCTGCTTATTGAGAGAAATAAGATATTGTTTACTGAAAAAACTTCTTTTTTCTTATTTCTTTTGAAAGAAATATGTACAAAAATCTTTCTATAATTCATTGTGTACTTCAACTATGCAACTACAATTGCTTTCTGTGAACATCTTCATAATCTATGATATCTAGTTACATTTATTCACCTTGTTGGCACATACATATGCCTTAATATTCAAGTAAGTTTCACTGGGAAGTTTACTTTTGTCCTGAGATTTTAGTTTTCTAGACAAGATTGATTATTGAAAGTTCTTCAGACTGACAAAAGTATTTTTTCGATGTTTTTCTCACAACTTACTAATCCTTAGTCATGAATCACAACTAATTATGATATGCTTTTTGATAGACACAAAAATATTTACATAAAGGTTTCAAAAATTATCAAAATCACTGATGAATTTTTACTCATATCTAATACTACACTCTGCTTTTCTTATTTGTAAGCTCACTATTTTGTGTATGGAATCAGCATTAGCTTTGGAAAATATTGAATTTGAAATGTAAGTCTTACATTCCTTACTAGTTAGAGATTTTTTTTTCAGAAACAAATTCCACAAAGGTGTTTAAGAAATCAGAACTATAACCTCTCATAAATTCAACAATTTCATGGTGGTTACCTTTTTATTAATTTTATCAATGTACTGATGTAGTACAGTAACGCCAAGATTTTAAAGTGAAGAGGTTATAAAGCAGAACAAAAGTTAAGTTTTTCCTATTAAACAAAAGCATGAATGATACTTACCTTCTTTTCTATTTGCTGAACATTTTTAATTTCTCAGGATTCTACATAGTAAGACAAAATACAGCATCCTGGTAGTGATCATGAGTCACTTGTGGTATTTTCTTCTCTCAGATTTGGAGAAAATATTGTCTAAAAATCGTGCTTTATTTTATACAGGTATCTCAGAATGGTTCTATTGCACTCAGACACTATTTAACCAGTCAATACTTGTACCAGGAAAAAATATCCCCTGTTACACCAGCTGACAGATTTGAGGAGTGGGCCTAAAGACATGACTTCCATGACTTCCATTAGACTTCCATTACCCAAATCCTTCTTCAGATTTGAAACATAAACATCAAAGTTCAAACAAGTATATGCTGAGAATGGTCTGCTCCTCATGTTTCAGACCTAAGGAAGAATTTACATTCCTGATAAATTTTTCTGCCTCTTTCCGGCTTTGTAGGTTGTTCTAACAAAAGATATTACATTGCCTTGTTTTATTGTTTTAGGCCACTGTGGCTACACTGATACAGCTGGTTATACACAGCACTCTGAAATGGGAATCACAAAAACATTTCACGACCCTTTTTCAGTTTCCCACCATTTGATGAAACAATTAACTGCAATTGCCTCTACTACAAACAATGTTGTTAATGAAGTATGTAGTCTAAAACACCGTGTAAAATATAGCTTCACATGAAGACAAAATACTTTAAAAATATCTATTTATTACCTAAAGGTGTAGACGTATTTCAAACAAATTCTACTCTTCTTCAGAGCCTGCTGGAGATAAAACAATAGAGTATCTACAACTGAGTCAGACAAAGGAAGGACAAAATAAGCATGTTCTTATCCTTCTGGCTTGTGCCTAGTGTGTAGTCACACAGCACAATAACATAATGACAATAACTTCCAAGTAAAAACCGAGTCCTATTAAGGCTTTGTAACACAGCCTGTCACTTGAATTAGCTCTGAAACAATACAGTATTGAAGGCTATCCTGTGAAACTTATGATGCCCAAGTATTTCTTATTGATCATTGATTTCCTTTCAGACTCGACAAAATATTCTGCAAATTTCTGTAAAAATTTGTATGGTCACTACAGTTGTTGGTAGAGTAGTAGTAACAACTGGTCCCAGGTTTAAGAAAAATATTCAAACTACTAAGAAACCCTAAATTTTTGTTATTAGTGTCTATGACTCCTTATTTGTTTGCTTGTGTCATATTTAGCTATTTAAACAAAAAATTACTAAAGGAAGTATATTATCAGAAATAAGATTTCCTAAAGATAATAACACTCTGGATCACCATCCTTTTGGAATACTATTCTAAGGTTTCCAACTGATTGTACTTGTACTAATAATTTTGATCCCAGCACAGGAAAAGATTTTAAGCACAGTTATAAAGCTGTGCTACTAGTTTATTTATTGAATAACTTGCAGTTGAGGTGGGCATTTTGCTGTATTATTTGTACAGAGTATTTTGTATAAACATGTTGTGGTATTAGTGGGGCTATAACAGACTGGAAGAATTTTGGACCCATTCAGTAATGGTTTGATAATAGAAAAATAAAATTTGAATAAATTCTACACAGTTATTTAGTTAGGTGATAACAGGTAAAAGACCTAATCTTCTATTAATATCTTCCACATACATTCTTTAGTAGGTATCACAAATAACTAGATCATACTACAGAGTGTTTCAAAAAGATGAATCCAACTGCAGACACGCAGTCATTTCCAGTTGGGTCCGTCTTTTTGAAACACTCTGTACTAAGAAACTGGCTGTTCCTCCAGACTCAATTTTTTAAAGTGTTAATATTTGAAAGGAATGATGACAATTAACTTACCTGATAGCACTAAAAAACAAGCAATCCCTTTACTTCTGCATATCTGTTCATATTACTGTGACATCCTACTGTCTTTTCCAGTTGCTCCTTATTAAAAAAGATTTGTCTGAAGGACAACTATCCTGATCACAAAGCTTTTCTTAATACCTTGGAATAACAAGTACTCATTTCTTTTTGTTTTCATTTGCAGAGGGTAGTCTAGCATGATCATGACCTTGAGCCACAAAAACGTACACAACAGGTACACAAGCAGCAAAAAAAAGTATCATAGATAACTTCATACAGATAGACATTGATGCATGTGTTACTTGGTACTAGGGGATTTGAGAGAATAATAAGGTGCCTGCTTTTACTTTTTAAAGACAGTGACATACAGAAAATGATTGATTACAATGGAGAGAATTGCATAATACAATGTCATCTTGACTAGAAAAATGTATTAAAAATGTGAGAAAGACCAATGGGTGATATATAGCAAAGTAAATATGAGTTCACAGCACAGGAACACTGGAAAGAAAGCAAAAGCTTCTGCTATTTTCAGACATGAGTACTGGAAGAGTTTTTGGTTACAAATGGGGGAGAATAAAGTTGTTCTGCACAGGACTGTCTATAAGTTCACATAAATATCATCATATTCTTTAGTAATTTGCATTGTAGTGCAAATCTTTAGTCCCAAAATAGAAGGCTAGATCCTTAGTCACAAAATGGGACATAATATAAGGCACTGTGGAAAATACTGTATGAATAATAACAAAACACGAGCTTAGAAGCAACCAGACAACACCAGCTGCTTTAATGATAGGAAGTAACTGAGACAGCGGGATTTCACAACATTTCACTGGGAATTACAGCAACAACTATTTTTCTTTCCCTCCTCTAGTGTTTCTGGGGAGCCATTCAAATATTCCATGCAGGAAAAAAATTAAGGATATTTGACTGGCATTAGCTATTTGAGGAAACTTCTCAATGCACTTGTAGTGACTCAGATCTGATAGTTCATGACACGGACTCTTAGAAAAGAGAGAAAAAGGTAACCAGGGTCAGCAAAATGTTGATGTAAAATTCATCCCTTTGACCTGCTCTTTGTAACAAACAATGAATTCTACAGCATTATTTGGAACTGCCATGCATTGGTTAACTTTAATACATACTCCGCAGTGAATAGTAGAAAAGGACAAGGATAAAAGAAAATATGGGAATTCTGCAGGAAGAGGTAGTTTTTCACCCAAACAAAGAGAAGTGACAAACAGAGGGTCACCACTTTCCTTCTAACAGAAGAAAACAGGTCTGCGTCAAGCAGAGAGATATATTTTAATCAGCATGAAAAAGATAGCTGAGCTTGGTGGTAAATTAGGTTACCTAGTGATAATGAGCAGAAGTGAAAGGGATAATAAATCAAGCAGAGTGCGAGTAACACCCTCTAGATCAGATCACAGCTTGGGGAGGATAAGAACAAACTGAATTTTGATGGGGGACATTTTAGCAGAGAGCCAGAATCCATGCTGGAACGCTTCTAAGGTGCCACGAATACTAACTTCATTAGTAACTGAGAGATAGAAATCTGGACAGCCATTGGTAGGTAACACTTTTAATAAGACATGAAAAGCAGATAAGACAGTAGTATACATTGGAAGATTTATACTGTCTATCTGTCCTTTTTGATTACTCATGCACATTCTCAGTATGAAGGAGAAACTTTCATTGCCTCCATAGATTATCAGCTCTTACAGGTATATGTCCTGCCATTTATACACACTAAGCAGCCCTCAACTCTTGGAGCAATTCTCTTCATCTCCTCAAAACTTTTTGTGGAGTTAAGTTTCATTTGGTGTCACTGACAGACTGGAGATGAGGAGCATAATCCTGAGTGAACTCCAGTGATGCTCACCTCTCAGTCTGCAGCCTCAGCTCTTCCACAACAGTAAGAATATGTAAGTATCTGAGCATCCAGGTTTCCAAGCATTGCAGAGAACTGTTAATCAACCTTTTGTACAGTTTATAATGAAGGTTCATTAACTCCTGAGTTGGAATACTCAAAGATTTTCTCTCCTCGCCCATAAAAAGCACTGAGATTTGAACGCTATTACTGATTTGTATTAGGGATCTGACTGTTTTCTGTCCCCACTGTTATGAACATTTCCATCAGCATTCTCAGTAGTCCTCTAATATCAGTCCCTCAGCTGAGAAACAGAATGTGAGAAAGAGAGCAGAAAGATTTACTTATGTATATATTTATGAATGTCTGTATTTTTTATTTAGAAAGGTATTTAAGTATATAATTATTTTAGAAAATCTTTAGCTCAGGAAAAAATATTTGTTGCCTATGAGTAAATAAAATATTGGACAACGAGAAACATGAGCTACAGGCTCTTTTTGGAAGATGTAATCTCAGCTCAAACGGTTTACCCTTTTGCAGGAGTCTTTGTAAAAATTTGCTATAGTTTGAGATGCAGCTCACAAGTAATTCTATATAAATAACCACATTAATGCTTGCTGGAACTTCCATTGTATTTTCAGCAGGTTGCCTGCTCTTCAATCTTTGAGCAGAATTTACCTAAATCAATATGGTTTTATATTCCTTTTTTTTATGATCATACCACTGAAGAAAATTGAGAGCAATGGTTTATGATTTGACAGAAAATCAAGATGTGAAAAGGTCCTTGCATAAGTATTTTCATCAACTGCTCTGCAGAAACAGACTGCATTTCATATTTACAAGTGGTAAGTAAGCTGTTTGCCACTTGTCTTGAAACCACAGAGCTACACCTGCTGTGACCACCTGGTGTTTTAGGTGTCTGATTTTACCAAAAAGTCATGAACTGCTATTATCCTTAACTGCTGCAGAGAAGAAAGACTGCACATTTAGCTATTATTTAATTTCCTCGAACAAACTTGCCAGGGAAAGTTTTAGGGCTTAAGAAAGCAGCCCAGAAGCCATCTTCCAGAAAAACAAAGTCCTACTTTCAACGTATAACTTTTCACCACCACTTCCAACATCACTCTGAAATCTTAGTCCTCATTTTTCTAACTTTATATTGAAGAAGGAAAATAGAAAGGAACTAAAAGTTCATTTTTAGTTTCCTATGTGAGAGTTGTAAACTGAAAACGCTAAATTTTTTCTTACAGGTCAAGAAGTGACTGAGCCTTCAGAAGTACCTGAGGACATTAGGTTTGTGATACTAGTTATGACAGAGGAAAAGACATTGGAATATATGTGAGATCCTCATAGGCAATGACATCTAGTCATTTAATGGGAAAAGAAGATTTTTTTTTTTCTCTCTCACTGTTGTGCTCATCTGTTGATGACAAAGTTCACCCAGAATTTTAGAAAATTGAGGGAAGGAGTACCAATCAGGAGCGAGTAGAGACTGAGAGCTCTCTTTCAAGGCTTTTAAATTCTGCAAGTCTTGTATACTGTTTATCTAGCTATTGTGGACAAAGTGAATCAAAAATCCATTTTCTTTCTTGTTTTTTTGTTTTGTTTTGTTTTGTTTTCTTGCCTCTCTACTTTCTACTTGTTTTAAGTTCCTGGCAGTTCTTGTCTACTTTGAGAAGGAAAGTTGACAATCAATCTAGATCTAACAATTCCAAATACATAGTATTGGCAAAAGTAACTACAAATATCAGGAAGGAATCGTTATTTTTGTGAAAAGTAATTAAGGGAAGGGAACCAATTTCTTATGTGAAAGAATTTGATTATTTAAAATGGATACAATTAGGAAGAGAATATAGACTGTATATCAGGGGAAAACAGCAGTTTTTAAATTGAATTATTTTTATTCACGCCAAAATTTTAGTGCTTATGGTCAGTTATTATACTTTATTGTTCCAATATCAGCAGATAAATAATATTTAATAAAGTAGTGGTAGCTAATCTTCTAAATATCCAGGCTTTTTATTCCATCATTCTTCCTTAGAGTTGTATGTAGGCCTTCCACTAATCTCCACAAAAACCTGAGAAAGAAACTGAAATAGTTTACCAGTAAATCAACTTCTGCTTTCCCAGGGTTGTAATATTTTACTCCACTTAATGTATGTGCTTCCTATCTGTCTCTCCTTTTAAATAGCATTGACCCACAGACCTGTGTTATTGAAGTCTCAACTTTTTCAAGAATCTCTGAACTCCGAGCTATTCTTTTCTTATCTTATCTCTCTGTTGGTTCTTCATTCCTCCAAAATGATTTATTTTCCTGAATTTTCTGTATTGAACTACTTTTAGCTTTTTCCTCAACCCGATGCCTGTTAAGGAAGGGAAACTGGAGCTCACAGAGACAGGTTTAACTTATTTACAGAGGATGAATTCAAGGAAAAAAGTTACCCTAGGATGTCATTATTCTTTTTCTAAGTACTTGTTCTTGGGCCGATGTTCAGTAAACAAAACACCTCTAGCCCTGCAGGGTTTCTATGTTGAGAGTCTTAGTGAACCCCCTTCTGGTCATATTTTAAAAATAATATCAGAAAAAACAGGAAAATGAAACTGGTAAAAAATCTTATTAGAAATGAATACCTAATACCATTCACATGTTGTCAAATGTTTTTGTCATACTTTTAACACCGAAAGTTTCAGATTTTCTGATCTGAAGCTGTTGGAACAACTCAGAAGGAATTAGGTTATCTCTTATATTTGTTAATCTACAGCTATCAAAAATGGTATTGCCACTTAGATTTCCAGAATGCTTTTATCATGTTCTTTGCATAACTGCTCTAAAAATGTCTATGGAAATTAATGAGAGTTTAATGTAGTGTGGTATGTCACAATTTATGTGTCCCTTGGCCCACTAAATGGTATTTACCTTGTCAAACCTGTGAAAAACAGGCATCTCCATTCACAATACAAGTAAATATTGAAAGCCGAAAACACACAGAAGCAGATAGCAAATACCAACTGCAAATAAAACCATTTTTTCAAAATAGAGTGCCATATAGTTTATTGGATTACAGATATATTCTTTATGAAGGGTTTCTACATTTTTTGCTACTCCTGTAATGAATTACATATTAAAAAAGAAAAAAAAGGTTTCCCTTTTTAAAGAATATGTATATATATACATATATATATTTAGGAGGAATGGTGAAAATAAGAACATGAGTTTATAGTAGTGTAACACTTTGATAATGAGACTAGGCTCCTAGTTCACTGTTCTTCTGGCTAATCAGTAGCTTAAGTTAAAACTTTTTAAAAGAGATACCTATTAACATCAAAATGATTAGGAAGATGACCCCAAAGAGATGTCAGATAATTTTGTTACCCAAAATATTCAAAAAGTAGTCTAAAAAAAGGCCCCGTTTCCTGGAGGCTGACAGTTGTTTTCCAGGGAGTTCCAGGTGAGAGCTTCAGGCAAGCCTGTGATCAAGTTTTCCTTCGCTTGGAGGCTGGGAATTTGCAGAGTGCACTTTGTGTCTCCACCGGGTCTGCAGATGACTTCCCTGATCATCCATCCTTGTTACCCTGCCCATGGAATGTAACCTTGCAGAATCTCTGTAGTGCTTGTTGGGCTCTGCAGCCCATACCACAGTGTGTTCCATTAACATGTTTTTTATTTAATTATGCAGAATGATTTTCACATTCTGGAATAACAACTAAATGGTTGCGCAGAAGGTTTTCTTCAAAGCAAGTGTAAAATAGTTTGTGCCAGTTGCCACCTCAGACAACTTGGTAGGTTTTCATTTGACAACAACCTGGCAAGTGCCTTTCTTTCACTCTGGGGAACAGGAGAAAGAAGGTGAAGGGAGGAAAAGAATTTAAGACAATGGCCAATATAAAAAGGGCTGCTGTATCTTTTTATTTCACTGATTTTTCACCTTATCCTCTCCCCAATCCCTTCTTTTTGTCCCTTGGTCCGTCCTCAACTCCAGTTTTATTCTACCATAGCTCTCGGTCTCTTCCCTACCCGTTCTTATACTTCTCTAAGTTTCTTGAAATACATTCCATGATCCTCTTACATGATCTGTTTTGCCATATCTACTTTCATTGCAGGAAGGTATTTTCAGAGGATTCAGTACACTCATCCTTTAGATAGCAATACCAGGTGTACGGTAATAATAATTGTGAGGGTTTAAAGCGTGCTCAGTTAAGAAAGACTTAAAAAAAATACTGCTAAACACTACTGAGTCTGTGCTGAGCTGTACAAGATATTTTTTTTATTTCTTCTATTTTCCCAAGGTGTTATGGAACTGACAAAAATATATTTGAATAGCGAGACTCAGCAAAAGACAAATCTTTGAAACATAGGATTCATTCTAATCAGAAATAACACTCAGAATCTAAGGGAATTAAATTCTAGCACAAAACAAGTATGAGTCTCACACATCTTCTGTAGATAAAGAAACAATACATATGACCTTCTCATGACAGATATTAAGATAGGTAAATTTCCAGCTCAAATAGTTAACATGCATAAGCTTATAAACCATTGAAAAAAGTATAAAAGAGAGCTATTGAATCATCTAAAAGATAAGCTTTGTACCTAATAACATGGCAAAACCTTATTATTTTATTTTAAAAACCCTCCAATAGTCTGAAGTTTGGAAAACAAGCTACTTTCAAATATTATATCCTAGAATGATTCTATGCATTGTATATACTTGTTTCAAGTTTTTTGAGATACAGTCAAGCTAAAGACTGCTATTGCTCATTTATTTATACCTATATTGAAAACTATCAAAAAGTACGTAAGTTTGAAATTTTCAGCTGGAAACTGTTCTCATTGCAAATGAGATTTTTTTCAGGGTCTTGTTTGAGAAATTTTCATGTATAAAACAAAATCAAACAACACATACTGAAACTGTCAAACCATTTTGTTACAACTTCTAAAAACCTGATTATTCTTTTTATTTGTTTGAAAATATATTGTTTTGAGAGGTATTTTACCTCAAAAATTGTTATGTTTGTTAGCATAACATTTTTATCCAGATCCAAGAAACATCCAGATCCAGAGTCTGAAACACATGGTTTCCTCATTGCACATCTTTATTCTGGACTGAAGAAAAATATATTGAAATTTTGGACTCTCCTGGACTCTTCTTGTTTAGTCTCAGCTCTTCCTAACAGACCCAGGGAATTAGATTTTAAAAAAATAAATAATTGCTTGTCATTGCAGTTTATATGTTGAGTGTATGATCTCTAAAACATGACTATACACAATTAAGGACACTATGGATGGGACATGTTCTGCTTAAATAACGAAAATATCCTGTATGTAAATTTTCTGAGCCCCAACTAAGTAGCCATTGCAAGGAGGAGTCTGACTAGTCATGAAAGTGTTTGTGGTAGTGAAAGGCTCTGAACTGCAATGTTGTCCAGGTTGGACAGTTTTCCTCTCTGCAGAGATCTTCAAAAACTCTTCCTCTCTCCACTAACTGCACAGAAACATGAGTGCTTATTTCACACAGGGTGCTTCATTCCATACATAAAAAGTAAATGGATGTTAGATGCATAGATCAGATGGTCTGAATCCTGTTATGCCTTTAATATTTCCATATGACTTGTTGGTACAAACCTACCCTTTCTCTACAGCTTGTGGTTTTATGTCACTAATGCAGAAAAGAGATGATGTAGAGGATAAATGTTAACCAGTTGCAATTTCTTTAGCCTCTTTTACAGACAAATTCATGGTTTTCAGAAGCGGCTTTTTGTTTTATAGTATAGTATGTACCAGTAATGAAAAGTGTTCCTCCCTGGAGGAGTTTGCCTTGGTTGATGAGGACTGAGTTACAGACCAGTTAAGCAATCTGGACATCCATAAATCCATGGGTCCAGATGGGATGCACCCATGGGTGCTAAGGGAGCTGCCTGAAGTCATTGCTAGGCCACTCTCCGTCATCTTTGCTAAGTCACAGGAAGTGGGAGAGGTGCCTGAGGACTGGAGGAAAGCAAATGTCACTACAGTCTTCAAAAAGGCCAAGAAGGAGGACCTGGGTAACTATAGACCAGTCAGCCTCATCTCCATCCCTGGAAAGGTGATGGAACAACTTATGCTTTTTGCCATCTCAAGGCCTATCAGGGATAAGAAGGTCATTAGGGGCAGTCAACATGGCTTCACCAAGGGGAAGGAACTGTGGAACTGTGGTCTGGATGATCAGATAGTGAGGTGGACTGCGAACTGGCTGAAGGAGAGAAGCCAGAGAGTTGTGGTCAACGGGGCTGAGTCTGGTTGGAGGCCTGTATCTAGTGGAGTGCCTCAAGGGTCAGTACTGGGACCAGTATTATTCAATATATTCATCAATGACTTGAATGAGGGAATAGAGTGCATTGTCAGCAAGTTTGCTGATGACACCAAACTGGGAGGAGTGGCTGACACACCAGAAGGCTGTGCTGCCATCCAGCGAGATCTGGACAGGCTGGAGAGTTGGACGGGGAAAAATTTAATTAAATATAACAAGGGCAAGTGTAGAGTCTTGCATCTGGGCAAGAACAACTCCAGGTTCCAGTATAAGTTGGGGAACAACCTGTTGGAGAGCAGTGTAGGGGAAAGGGACCTGGGGGTCCTGGTGGACAGCAGGATGACCATGAGCCAGCACTGGGCCCTTGTGGCCAAGAAGGCCAGTGGTACCTGGGGTGGATTAGAAGCGGGGTGGTTAGTAGGTCGAGAGAGGTTCTCCTTCCCCTTTTCTCTGCCCTGGTGAGACCTCATCTGGAATATTGTGTCCAGTTCTGGGCCCCTCAGTTCAAGAAGGACAAGGAACTGCTGGAGAGAGTCCAGTGCAGGGCCACGAAGATGCTGAAGGGAGTGAAGCATCTCCCGTGTGAGGAAAGGCTGAGGGAGCTGGGTCTCTTTAGCCTGGAGAAGAGTAAACTGAGGGATGACCTCATTAATGTTTATAAATATGTAAAGGGTGAGCGTCACAAGGATGGAGCCAGGCTCTTCTTAGTGACAACCAATGACAGGACAAGGGGCAATGGGTGCAAACTGGAACACAGGAGGTTCCACTTAAATATGAGAAGAAACTTCTTCACAGTGAGGGTGACAGAGCCTGGAACAGGCTGCCCAGGGAGGTCACAACTCCACAGAGTCTCCTTCTCTGGAGACATTCAAACCCCGCCTGGACGCCTTCCTGTGTAACCTCATCTGGATGTTCCTGTTCCAGCCAGGGGATTGGACTGGATGAGCTTTCGAGGTCCTTTCCAATCCCTAAGATTCTGTGATTCTATGATTCTGTGCAATCTCCCTTGTCTCCCTCCCCACTCCCAGCACTTGGGAAGGACACGACAAGATGACTACGTCTCCTGGTGTTGTCCTTTAGACAAGTAAACCATTTAAAAGACACAGCTCATCTTTGTATAAATGAATTTCGTAATGGGTCTTTGAAATGAGAGCAAAAACTGTTTTCTTAATGGAACTGCATAAATAATGGCACTGCAGGTGGGCTAACACATGCAGAGTATAACTAGCACTAAAATTGTGTAAAGTAGTGTGGAGGCTGACTGCTACTTCTTGTACTCATTCACAAGATGGATTAGTGAATTAAAATCTCATTACCTGCATTACATTATGTAGCCTTGTTATGTGTAATTATCAAAGTCAATTTGCTGCTATAACTTGATGACCAAATCTAAGAAGAACTTCTTCAAAATAGAAGTGTTAACAGCATCACAAGATTTCAATTTATAAACCAAGTGCAATTTATCGGTGTCTTCATGTAATTGTTTTTAAATGTCTTTCATTTTGCTGTTATACAGCCAGAAGTCAAAACTTCTCTCACAGAACCAAAGGCAAAGTTGGATATGTGTCTTCTTATGTAGTGTTAACTCCAAATCTCATTTAGGAGACTCAGAATCAAGGAAAAAGAAAGAGAAGCAGAAGATATATTTGAGATCTGATTTTCATTTACACTAACTCTGAGGGCACTTATGACTATGAGGAGGAAGTACATTGTCCTTTATAAAACTGATATTTGAGTCTTTTCTCTAAATTCTGGGAAATCTGCATTGGTGTAAGAAAAGTGCAAGGTCTGAATTCAAAGCAAGACAAGAGACAAGACTGCTTTTTCACCATCATCACTGACTTCTGAACATAACGTTCAGAGAATGAAATGTATTGTCATGGTCAGAATGATATGAGCTGAGGAGAATGACTTATCCTAACTCAGTATTCTCCAGAATATTAACCTTTAGAGTTATTTCTCCTTTAATCTATGAAATGGTGTATTGTCATGTGGAAAACTTACGAAGCACATCTACAAACATTTGTCATAAAGGTGGTTGTGAGTTTTTGGTGGTGGCGGTGTGTGGGGTTTTTGTTGTTCTTCTTGTTTTTTGTTTTGTTTTGGGTTTTAGTTTGATTGTTTGGGGGGCTGTTTTTTGTTTGTTTGTTTTTTGTTGTTTTTAAAATCAGCAATAAACTGTTAGAGTTTCAAGAAACTCTTATACTCAGGTATAAATCTATCACCTGTGAATGCTCAGGAATGAAAATACAAAATGAACACTTCACTGTTTTCTAACAGGTGACCTGGTTGCTCTTCTCAGCAGCTGGTGGGACTGGTGGACAGGTGAAATAGTCTGCGTTCCAGGCTGGCCACCAAGTTTGCAGTCTGCTGCCATTGGAAAACAGCCTCTCGCCCCAAGACTGACTGGGAAGACCTGATTTGGATAAAATGGGTACCCCATTTACTTGTAAAGAAATCATGCTGTCGATATTGCACTCATTACTTTTTAAAGAGCTTTGTGAAAATTTGTCTGTGAAAGGTTCTTAATGTATAAAAAGTTCCGTTTTATTTTTTTCTCATAGACCTTCATTAGGAATTACTGAAGCACAAAGAAGGAGAGTCGGACTGACACTGACAGCTATCTCTGCTAAAAGTTAGTGGAGATAATTATTTTGTCTTTGTCACTCCAGTCTGTAGCTTAGTTTGCAGTGCAGAAGCTGAAGATAAATCCACGGGCTATAGTAGTTATTTAACTATTAAATTCTACAACCTTTACTCTGAGTGAAGAGTACTTTATTTTTCAGATAGTCCCACATGTTTTGTTAGGGCTACTGGGTTTTGCTTGGTGCTCTGGATGAATGTGACTGGCAAACCGTGCTCACCAATCTAACAATATTTGTGGTGAAAGTGCAAAATTATCATAAGTTTTCTAAGGAAGAAGATCTTGTGAAATAGGAACTCATGGTATTGGACTGTATGTGAGCATGCTTTTCGTTGCACTGTTTCCAACACAGTGGTATGGCAGATGGATGTGATCTCATAGATGATGTGCCTAGAAGTTCTCAGAGAAGACAAAAGAGAAAAAGTAGAATTGTTGTTTCCTATGAGAAATGGAGGTAAGGAGACTCTACATCCCATTGACAAGAGGTAACTGGACAACCTGTGTGTGTAGGCATGGAGGCCACTGCATCCACAGCTGCAAGTAGACCAACACACTAGCTGTCCCTTGCTGAGTGGGAGTTTCCTAAAATTTTTACGTAGAGAAATGAGATTATTGTGTTATGAATGGAAAATGTGTGTATGAGAGAAAGGACACAAATCTGTAGACAAACAGGCCTCTAATTCCAGTCCTTATTCACCACACTGTTTTGGCAGGGAGGGAACTGGCTTTGTTGTCTCTGTTCATGATGCACAATCATAGCTAAGATGACTTTGTACAAGAGGTGGTATCCCAAGTTCTCATGCAATCCATATCAAAATACGAAAATACTAAATCTCAGCATTTGCAACTCTGCCCGACACCTTCCTTCTGTACTTCTGAACACTGGTCAATCTCTTCATTTGCTTCAAAAATCAGTATAATTTTGAAACTGTTTTTTTGTCTCTTTGTTTAATTTATTTTAGAAAATTATTCTGAGTTTTCATTTAAAAGAGGAACAAGAGAAGAATATGTCTCACTGTGTAATCACCGTGTCTTGCCAGGCTAGAAACAAAACTTTCCACACACAAACAGACCTAAGTATAGATAAAAGCATTAACTCTGCAGAGAGCCCACTGAAATCACATGTGCAATCCAGAAAGGGGACTAGCACTTCTACAACTACAACCTGAATTATTAAATCTGCATTATTGATTCTTAAAGTATTTTATGATCTTTGTGACAATAGAACAAAATTATCATTTAAACTTATACCTGTAATTAATTTTTATGGACATGTTGGCATAACATATTATTATTACCTACAGTTTCCAGCTAAAATTCATATTATTTTATTTTAGACATGTAGCACAGGCATGCTATACTTTTGTACAGAAAAATGTGAACTGTTTTGCAGTGAATTTATTAACAATTATTGCAAGAATAGCTGTACTAATATTGAATTACAGTACGTATTTTACATCATTAAGCGGTCTTTTCTGCTATAAAATTGAGGTAGAAGTATAACGCCATGCAATTTTGCCAATATCCTTTTAATGTAACCAAACTACCTACTGCTGCATTGTTTATGAAGTGATGAGCCTTGCACTGAATGGAAATTTACATATAATAAAACATCTTAGAAACTGTTTCTTGCATAGTGAGAACAAAGTGGTAGAGGTATAAAAGAAAAAGCTTCTGCTGATGTTTGTCTTGGATGCTGTTTTTGCAGGAGTGTACCCTCATTTCTTTCACTGGAATTAATGATTCATCTCAGATTGAATGAGACGCAAACTAGACCATTTTTCCTATAATGTAAATCCATGTCTTAAATTAGATGTTATGTAGCACTTTGCTTGATAGAAATGGTGAAAGAAACACTGAACAACAGTGTTTTGTAGCTCATATGCCTTATAATATAAATGAATGTATAAGGTTTTACAAGACAAATTTATCTTGCAGAATACCTGGCTTTACTGGTACACTGTTTACAATTAAAGTTTTTTGAACTACTGGCACCAGGTTTGTCTCTAAGGAGTCAGCCACCATTTGCTGTGAGGTGTCTAAAGAGAGATTCCACATTCCTCCCAGGGCATTAAATTTGTAGGCGTTTCCTCTGGTAGTGAAGTGATTGGCCAAAGATTAAACAAAAAGTCTGCCTCGCTTTCATGTTTGTTAATAGGTAAGTACAATACCAATTTATGTAAGTATATGTAGCTATGCAGAGGGCTTAGGGTCAGAGCTGTCCTTGAACACAATCTCCACCCCAGAGGTGGTGTGATTCTATGGATTTCGCCATTTAAATGCTGTCAGGAACTGATAATCTATCTGCAATATCCCAGTGATTCTGCCTGTTGAGCAATTCTGATGGTCAATGAGTTTTAACAAATTGTCTCTTTGACATTTTACCCTGTGTGACCCACTTCTCTGAAGTTCTAGTTTGTCCTAGATATTTCTGGTTTTAGCTTGAGTACTTCTGTCATTTTGCACTTAGTTTTCAGATCCCAAAGCCTTAGAGATATTCATACAGTGAACAGTAAATACATGTATAATATTGAAGATAAATTAGATTGCATCTGAAACACACTTTTGTAAGACATAATTTCAGTGTTCATGCCACTAGACTTCTCTGACGTAAATTGAGTGTGACTCATAAATCGACATGGGTTTCCCAAAACAGTTTTGTAAAAACAATATGTCTATTGTATTCCACTAGTCCTTCTATATAAAAGGTGAAAGAGATTTGATTACTTAAAATAAACAAAGAAATGGAGATGTCAGTCCCACTACTGTCTGCATCTCTAGCTGACATAAAGATACACACTGAATTCTGACCGAATAGCTGCTGTTAATCTACCAGCTAAAAGTTGAAGATTAAAAGGTAACATTCAATTTGGAATATTCCACAACAGAACTATCATCTGTAGTTTTTATTTCATTTGTCACACAAATTTTCCATTCAGTATCCACAGAAGATGCTTTATAAAGCACCATGATTTAGATTCCTTGTGCTCACATATTTTATCACTGTATGAATGTGTATGTATGTATAAAAATATTGCACAAAACACTAAAAGCAATCAGTAGTTTGAAAAATATGAATTCAGAGAGTTCTTAGTCCCTATAGTTCAGCAGCTAAATCTTTAATATTAATACCAAACGAAAGAAACAAGGTACTGCTGTGACTGCAGATGTGGTTGACTGAAGGTCTAACCACATTTTATAACAATTAAGATTAGATTTTATGCCATATAGTTTCATGTCTTTTTTGTGCTTGTCTAGATCACAATAGTGTTCTGATGACACTGATATTAGTCCTTGCTTACATGCACAGCATAATGTCTCAAAGTGTATACAAGGAGAGTGAACTGGTACCTGATTTACATTCCTATTAAATGAAGTTTGGCTTTCTGAACATAAAAGTTTCAAGCGATCTGGCTTTGTTCTTTCATTTTGTACTAGTAACCCTTGAAATATAGTCTTCAAAGCCTTCAGACTGAATGAAGCTCTGCTACATATCTCATTTTCTTTTGGTGTTCATTCGTAAGGATGGTGATGAGTTAATTTGATGTCCATGGTGGAAAAGCCCTGCTGAGATTTGTATCAGTGGAATTCCTGTCAGGGTTTCTGCTATGTGCCCTTGCCAAAGTAATAACTGCAGCTGATTCCCAAATGTGCTCATCACAGATTTTCAACAGTGCATGCAAAATTGAATTATCTTCTGCCAAAGGTAGGTCTCTGGTCTGGCTTGGACTGAGTTACTGCTGTATGGAAAAGGAGAGGAAAATTAGTGTGGGAGTGAAAAGAGGAACCAGAGTCCCTGGAAAGCTGGACCTATCCATTTCCAATGCTTCCAGCAGAGCAGCAGAACAAACAGATGTCGATAATAATAATAGTAATAATAATAATAATGATAATAATAATAAAGCAATACCTTTTGTTTTCATGGCTGTGTGTGTTGCAGATATTGAAGAGCTGTGTCTGTAGGATCTGTTTCCAGAGAGCATCATAAACCAATCATCACTGCATGGACCAACCCCAGAGGTGTGGATGAGTAGGAGCGAACATGTGCTGCATTTCTGAGAAGAATATAAGATATTTACTGGCTCTGTTAAAGGAACTAGGATAAGTTTTCAGCTCTGAATTTTTAGATTTTAGATGTTTGTGCTCTAGTTTGATTCAACATTTAGTCCCACAAGAAAAATAGCCAAAAAAAAGCCAAAGATATAATGAGTATAACTCTATTAAGGAAGGAAAAGAAATGTCATGGCAAAAAAAAAAAAAAAATAGTCCAAAGCCCTACCTAAAACCTAATTCATATGTTGCAGAGTAATTTACACATTAAGCTCTGGTTGACTCTGTTTGCATATGTGCATGTGTGTGTGCTCAGACAGCCCTGTTATTTGGACTATTATCAGTGCTGACAATAGAAATAAATATTCTTATCTGACCCTTACACATGGTGGGAGACTATATAATTCCACCTGTTAGATTATTCACGTGTTCTTCCGTAACTGCTTGAAACACTAACCAAACTTGTTCTGGAGAAAATTCAGCCCTAGTAAACAAGATGAGGAAAAGTCTTGCAATAGCAGAACTGCATGCTTGTATTTTATTTAGAAGGCTGACTTTACTTGTTGTTATGGAGGAAAAAGAAACATGCTAACCTACACAAAATAATATGGTATTCAGTTACACATCTGTTCAGTAATTTTTTTCAGTTCTCTTTGCTAGCTACCTCTTTCTTGTTTTATTTTTTTTTCTTTGCTTTTGATTTTGGTATTTTTGGTTAGGTTTGTTTTTGTATTTATGTAATATGGGGGCAGAAATGAGATAATGTAATAGTCCCACAGATTATGCCTTTTTGCTCAGCACTATCTTTAAAAAAATAAGCACAGTAAATTAAGTAAAAGACAACACTGTAGCCTAAACTCTAAAAGGTGTCAAAATATAAGAAAATGAATAACTGAACCCAGGCTTTTGTTGTTTTTAATGAAACAGTGAGATATGGAAATGAAGATGCTCTTATTTCAAATAATCCTTATTACCTGGGGAAACAAGATATTACCAACTCACACAAATGTATTGCATATTCTCATATAGGTATTCGAGAGGAGGGGATGAGAAGGAGAGGAGAACAAGTTTTTGTAATGGCAATATCCATATTTTGATGTAGATTTTTTGCCTGGCTAGAATTATAATAGCCAGCAGAAATACATTTTGCTCAATGATCTGTACTAACTACACTTTTTTTTTGCTGAAATTGCCCTCCTGGCATTTTATTTTGTTTCAATAATCAGCTCGGAAGAGCACAAAGCCAGAGGGAAATTTTCACAATGAAGCAAATATTGAAGGCTGATCGCAAAGTGATCATTAGCTGTGATGACATTATGGCAGGATGCTGACTTGCCATCATCAGAGACACGGGCTTGCAGTAAATATGAATCTGGATTTATGCTTAGGAGGAAACTAAACCGTTTTCATTTTAAAAAACTGAATTTCTCCTCACAGCACACTGAGCAGAGCATGTGTTTCTGTATCATAATTGAGAGATATATCCAAAAAAGGAGGTTACACCTATATATCATTTCACTTATTCCATATACCAGAAAAATGATGCAGACCCATTCTTAGATTTTACTTTTTAGAGTTAGAAACAATTAATTCACCTTTCCAGAAATATAGTCAAAAAACACAGATGTTATCATACCAAAATACATTCTGAACAAATTTGCACGGGCTTCAGCTGAAGAAAGCATTTCCTTTCAAGTAATCTTTTATTTATAGGTTAGAATTAAATTCCATTTAAATGTTATTTTACAATAAGACAAAACCACTAAATGGCAGTGAAGAATTTTAAATTACTTAGGAAGCAAGGGCCAGCTGAACCACTAACATGATAAGTAAACCACAAAGAAAAGGTAAATCTGAAATAGTACATTTAGTAATGAATGATGTATGCACATTTGATATTTTTTCTTCCTTTAGCATATAGGACATTTATAAGATCTTTAGACCTGTATGGGCTTAGCACATAGGAGGAGACATAGACTTTGGTGTTTTTATTCCTTGGCTTTTGTCCCATTAAAGGAGCTTTAAAAGAGACTAATGTAACCTTAAAAGAGTCACCTTCAAGGTTGAGAGGTAGAAGCATTAACTTCCCTGGAAAACAACCGTTTTGCCTTTTCTTTTTTTTTTTTTCCTCCAAGTATGAAATGCTGATGGAGAAAAAAAGGGGCATTTATCATTCTCAAAAGAACATTCTGTTTGACGGGGGGTGAATGTCTTGGCAGAGTATCTGGAATTCAGCTCTCGGTCAGCAAGGAAAGTTTCTTGTTTTTATTGTTAGGCAGGTGGAGTGTGGGATCTGTAAACCACAGTAAATGACGCATAAAATAATATTGCTTCAGCACAACCAGAAATCGCAATGATGTTGCTGAAGTAGACTAAAGCTCTTTGCAGAGTCCCAGTGTAGTCCAGTGACTGCACTTGGAAAGGTTGTTCCTGCAGGAAGGTGAACTTTGGAGAAGGAGTCATATCGCACGAGATGTCCTATACTACAGATTCCAAGACTGGCTGAGACAGATTCTATCTGTTTTCCACAGCTGTAGTGCAAAATAATCACCTTATAAATCTGCTTGATCATGGGGCACAGCTTCACTGTGGAAATCCACTGCTGCATCTCCTCCTGTCCCTCTTATGATATTTTGTGTTTATAAATGTATTAGTTTGTAATTTCCGACCACATTCACACACACAACTGACGTGTTACTCTTATCTCTCCTGCTCCCTAAACTTTAATCTAGATTTATTTTAAAACCAAGTCCATCACTAAACCCCATTGTGATCACCAGAAAAGTTTGTATGTTGTGATGCCTTGAAGGCTGAGGCCAGGAAAACAAGAATTCATGATGTTCCAGTACATGGCAAATGTGAAAGGTTATTGTGGACTTGGAACAGGCTGCCCAGGGAGGTGGTAGAGTCATCATCCCTGAAGGTGTTTAAAAGGCATGTAGGTGATGTTTTTAGGGATTTGGTTTAGCACCAGTGTTAGGTTAACAGTTAGACTCAATGATCTTGAGAGTCTCTTCCAACCAAAACGATTCTATGATCCTATGATTATATGACTTTTGAGCCTCAAAAATGACCAACTGTAGACATGGTGCTATGTCTAATATCACAACTGGCATGCTCATAGTCCTGAGGGTAGCACACAAAAGAGTTATAAAAACCTGTAGTTTGGTTACATGTGTTATTTTATGCATAACTGGCACAGGACCCATACCATAATTGTGTGTCAATATGTAAGACCTCACTCCAGTTTGCAGAAGACTGTGCCAGACTAATTGAGTTGTTCTGTGTTACTGCCTGATTTGAGTTTGGCTGTACCTGTTTCAGACCTGAGACTTTCTGGCATCCTAGTCCTTCATAAATGTCCCTGTGGTAAACATCTGCTTTGGGCAACCCTCCATGAGCTATGAGAATGAAGTAACTTTCAGCATTTTGGGCCAGATCTGTTCTCCTCATGTGCATATTATGCACACATAGGGAAAGAATATAAAATTCCTCATTTTCCTCTTATCTTAGTGAGGGCTAATGTGTCCTCATTTCTTTCCTATAATTCAAGTGCAATCGACTACAGTTACAGAAGAAGCCATGAGAATTGCTATGGGATGAGTCAAAATTCTTCTTAAAGTCAACGTGAAAATTTAGGGGTTCATATTCTGCTATATCAGTTTACAGACAGTAAATACTCTCTTTCTAAAAAAGAAAAAAAAAGAAAAAAAAAAGAAAACAACAAGAAAAGAAAAAAAAGGGAGGAGTGAGGAAGCTGACCTGTAGGTGGAGGATGGAGAGGACGAAAAACCTGTTATACCTGGGTGACTGAAACTTTTAAGCCATCCTACATATCTGACTTGGCACTGACCTTTCCAGCAGGCTTGTAAATGGCAATTTCCTCATTCATCAGGCTCAATTCTGCAAAGATCGCTGACCTATAAAAAACACAGACAAGTCAACAGTCTGGTAAGTATGTAATTTTTATGTGTTGTTTGCTTCAGAAATATGGGCAGTGAGGATTCAGTGAGGAGAAAAAGAAAGAGCTTTTAGCTGCTTTGAATTTCTGGGAGACGAGAGTAAAGTAGGAAAGACTTGGTTTAGAAGTGTGAATGAGAAAACTAGTCAGTTCTGAAGCTTTTTTCCTGTTTGACAGCACAGAGAGATTTCATCAAAGCTTTCATCAAAGCAACTGGGTCAGACCAGAAACCCATTAGCAGCTGTCACGGTTTAATGCGAGCTGATAACTAAGCACCACACAGCCACTCACTCACTCCCCTCGTGGCTGGATGGGGGAGAGAATCAGAAGAATAAAAGTGAGAAAACTCATGAGTTGATATAAGAACAGTTTAATAAGTAAAAGCTGCACACACAATGAAAGCAAAGCAAGGAATTAATTCACTGCTTCCCATGGGCAGGCAGGTGTTCAGCCATCCCCAGGACAGCAGGGCTCCATCACAAGTAACAATCACTGGGGAAGATGAACTCTGTAACTCTGAAGACCCCTCCTTTCCTTCTTGTTCCCCCAACTTTACATGCTGAGCATGATATCTGTCATATGGTACGGAACATCCCTTGGGTCATTTGGGGTCAGCTGTCCCAGCTGTGTCCCCTCCCAACCCATTGTGCACCCACAGACTACTCACTGGTGGGGGGGTGTGTGAAACAGAAAAGGCCTTGACTCTGTGTAAGCCCTGCTCAGCAGTAACTAAGACTTTCTTTTATTATCAACACTGTTTTCAGTACAAATCAAAACCATAACCTCATACTAGTTGCTATGAAGAAACTTAACTCTATCCCAGGCAAAACTAGCACAGCAGGTTAAGGACACAATGTGCTGTGCTGCATAGCTGTTCAAAATCCAGTCTTCTGTTTTCTTTGCTTTTTCTTTATTTTTATACATGGACCGAGTTCCAAACCATTGCTTGACATTTGACGAATGATAAATGAATGTAAATAACTCCTTTATCTCCCCTTCAACATACTAAAGAATGAACAAAAAACATAGCCGACATAAACCTTCCTGTACTGTGGGGTGGGGGAGTGGTGGAAATCAGATTTAAAATATAATTTTCTGGCAGTACTACAATGAAAGACATCATTGTTTTATACTATACCAAGAAGAAAGTGAAGAAGAAAAAATGAGAAGAAGGAAATTAATTTATGTGTATATATATGTGTGTGTCTGGTCAGAAACATTGTTCCTCATGTCTCTCCCTCCAACATCAGCTGCCAACATGAAGGACTTCAATGTCTTTTGCAATGGCCTTACATGTTGTATTGTTCATACTTGCAATAAGAAGAAGCTAAAATGCTACAAATTTACAAAGACAGATCACATTCTTTATGGTTATTTTTGCTTTTAGTCTCCTGGTAAATATCACTTGCTAGTTTGATGTAGGTTGGATTCTTACCATTTAGCAAAATGGGGTACAATGACTTTGTAAGTCAATTAAAAAAGCTTCGGTCTTGGCTTTGACACAATAACCAAGAACCAATACATAAGAACTAAATATCTAGAATGAAATTTTACTTTAAGTATTTGAACGACTGTCTCAAGCTCTTTGCGCCAGCAAATGGGTTTTATAGCATAGTGGAGACATAATCAGCTGAGTCTATTGTAACAGCTTTACCCTCATTTTTACCATTTCTCAGTTCAAGGGGCTTTTTGTGTAAGGGAAAATGTTAAGAAGCAGTGGAGAATATTCTGTTCTGTGTGACTCTCACTTCTGTTTCATCTTACTGACACCGAAGTTATCTCACCTAGCCACTATGTTGTGAGTATATTCTTTTCTATGAAATTTTGATCCTCCTGTTATCACTCAGGCAGTACTTACCCCATGTCATGCAAGTGTATACAGTATATATGCCTCATATCTTGTTAATTCAAGTGTAGAAGCAGATATTCAAGCAGGTTTTATTTTATTCAAGTCAATTCATATAAATAAAAGTTATTTCAGTGCATACTCAATAACTGTTTTTAAACATAATGATTTTTATAATAACTGCATGCACAGGATATGCAGTAGTACAGTATTCATGCAGAATATTTCGAAGCATTATATTAACTTATATTCCAATACAGAATACAGAACTAGGGAAATAAAGTATTAAACCTTTAATCAATAACAGGCACCTTGCTTGACAGCATTCAATTCAAAATGTAAATACAAACCACAACATTTAACAAACAAGGTATTTTATCAAGTATGTTCACGTCTAGAGTAATTATGCTAAATATTCTAATCACCTTTATAGCTTTCTAAACCTTTTAATTTTGTTTAAATTGGGTTTTAAGTAAGGTATAATTCTTTTACTTTGTTCTTGCTAAGCCTGTTAATGGTTTACACATGTGACAACATTTGGGACAATGAAACTACATAGACTTTCACTAAGCAAAGAATAAGCTTGCTTGGAAATAGTCTAAGTAGCCACAGTTAGCTGTTTGCACAGTACTTCTTACTTAACAAACATTCTTCATCATAAACTATGGCAGACAAAGCTGCAACTAGGTAAATGAACAGAAGTTGGTAAAATCTTGCAAGGTGCAAGAGAATTTTCAAATTACAAAGATAAGTACAGTTATGGTCTTAGAAAGAAGCCACATTGCTAAGTCATTGAACTAATTTGAGGCAAAGTTGGACATTTAAATGCGATTAATTATGTTATTCTATTTGCTACTTTAAAAGAAATCAAGTGGCCTACGACTTCAATAATTCTACTGGTTTTTGATCTAATGACTATTTTGCTTTACTATCTATTGAAATTGCCATACTTGGAGTAGAACTGTATTTTCAAAGCAAATATCAATGGTTCTCTGTTATAGTGGAAAGATATGTCAGATGAGATCTATTCTGGTCAAGATACCACCTGGTGTTTTCTTGATTTTTCACTTAAGTATTCTAGCTGAAGGAAGTGTTAGTATTATGTTTGCAAATGGTCAGTAATAATTTGGAAGACAAGGTTAGGATTCAAAGTGATCTTTACAAATGGGGACGTCATCTAATTACAGAATAGAACTAAAAAAACAAGTGTGGAGTTGTATTCTTAGCAGAAATAAGAAGATATCCACAGACAGAATGAGAATTAACTGCTGAAACATTTGCAAGATTTTTTCCAGATGAAAAAAAAAAAAAAGGGATGAAAATATATATGGAAAGTTTAAAGGGGATAAAAAATGTCTAAGCAAGTGAAGATGAAGGGACAGCACAATGCAGGCCCACAAATATTGAAAATATACCTGCAGAGCAAAAAGATGTGCAGTGGATAAGCTGCACCTTTTTACCTTGCTAGTAAGAATATTTAGATTGAACAGAAGGAAAATTTAAAATAATCGTAAATACAATGGATGAAATCTGTTTAAGGAGGACAGTGAATCTCCACTTTAGGATGTTTTTAATTACAGGTCAGACAAACTTTTCTTAAAAGTAACTTGAGTATGGCTAGTGTTACATGATACAAAAGAATGGGCCACAGAATCTGCTCAGATCCTTTCTAACTCAAGAGCTTTATGATTTAATGTAAAAAAAAAAATTCTATATCGAGAAGCTAAATTCTTGCCTTGTTAATCCTTAATACCATTGGAAGTATTCCAAGTCTTGTCATTCATAACTTACAAAATATTGAATATTGAATATTTAATTATGCAACCTGCATATCTGTAAAATGGTGATTCTATACACGTGCAGATGGGAGATGAAAAAGCTGTTTGGATAGCAGCCTGTGTTGGCAGTTGCACTTTCCTCCCCGCCACGTCCTGAGAACTGGTGTGGCAGTCGTACATCCCCCTCTCAGAACTGGGGCCTTCAATGGGGCAGCTGACGGCTCTTTGTGGAGACCCAGAGTCGCTGGGCAGGGTCGTTAGCAGAGGAGAGGCCAAGTGTGCACACAGCTCAGAGAAGCTGAGAAGCTTCTCGAAGGCCCACACTCGGGGCGGGGCACAGAGAAGCCGAGAAGCTTCTGGAATGCCCAGAGCCAGACCTGAACAGATTATAAATGGGGTTCCCGCCGAAGACCCCCGTTGTGTGGTCTCCTCAGAGCTGCGGGTCTGCCGTGTTGCCGGAGTCCCTCCCCTTAGACAGAGAAGCCATCTAAGGTGACCTCCCGGGATGGGGAGCGCCTCACCTCCGCATGCTGGTGAGTGATAAATTACTGGATATATGCTTTAATAAGTCATTGCCTGGTAGGCAAGTGTAAATTCCTCATCTGGGAGAGATGAGTTTAACTTCCTTGCTTGGTAGGCAAGCGTAAAGTCCTTGCCTGGGACAGGCAAGTGTTTATCTCTTATGGGCAAAACGGGGCAGAGAGGGCTCTGGTTTGTTTTCTTGTGAGTGCGTGTGTGCACGCTGTGGATCCTCATTATTCTTATTTCGCTGCACCCCAAATAATCTCCTAACCTAATATCCGAACCTGTATCTTACGTTGTCAGAGTGCTAACTAATTGTATAAACCCAGTTTCTAATCGGTTTATTTGCAGTACTTTTCCGGCCAGAATAAAGTTTTGTTTTGGACTTTGTTGTCTGCCTAAACTTATTTTGGGGTGCCTCCGTGACACAGGCACATCTTTAAAGCCTTTAGTCTTTGAATTACTGGGAATTTTTTTCATGTTTATGATAAATCTTATCTGTTATTTGCATAAACTAAGAGGACAGAAGCAGAAAATCTGTCAGGTAATTGGAAAAGAAGTAAGGAAATTGGCTGAATATCTTGGTTCATGGGCACAGGATCAGAGGTGCATCAATTTCTCGCTTTGATTCTAGGCTGCATTTCTAAACAGCATGTGCATTTTTGTCAGGTTTTGATTTAGGTTTTATGTTTGCGGATGGGTTAATGCAAGACTGAAATCTTGACTGGGACCTCTGACTTAATGTACATCTATATGATGTACAAAAAAATGGTATTCAGTTATGGATTTTTACAAAGGACATCCAAAGTTTTATATATCATAGTTAGGCTGGACATATTATTCATCTGGATAATTCTCAGCATCCATGCAATATAGGTATTTTTAATGATGTCCTAACAAACAGCAATAACTATGCCAAGCTGAGTGGTGTGCACACTAAAAAAAAATATGTTGGACAGACTGAAATCTGTTCAGAGCTGGAAATTAACTGAAACTAGTAAAACAGAAATATTTCAAACAGCATGTAGCTCCTTTTAAGGGTAATTTTGTGAGAAAGGCAGTTTATTTTTCCATGGTCCTCAGAAGTATTGAGATACTCATAGTGCCCTAGCTACTTCTGCAACATCTCCTTTTCTTTTAAAAAAGCTTTAGAAACTCACTATCACTGTTCACATAGCTGACAATACACTGATATGAAATCTCTTGAAAAATCCCATTCTTATTCTGAGAAGTCCTACATCTGAGGCATAATTCCTTCTCCTCATGCTTCAAGAGTTTTGAGTCTTACTTGTAGCTACTTTTATGTATTTGTAATCATTTATAGGTTTTTTTTGGATGAGCTGTTCAAAAGTGCCTCAATGTAGACTTTGGAAGGCAGTAACAATAAAGACCTTAAAAATGAAGCAGGACTGGTGAGTAATCAGGAGTATATGAAAGGACAAGAAGTGCTGCAAAGTTGAAGAGGGAGAACTTCGAGTTTGTGTATCTAGCTAATGCTGGTGTGCCACTGTGAGAAAAATACAAAAAGTGCTCCAAGACAGGGGTTGCTCCAGATCTATTTAGTTATAGGTCAACTATTTATCTTGCACCTTTAAAATCCGCATAAGCTTAACACTTTTTTTTAAAAGTGAGATGAATTATAACAAGTAAAATATAATATAGGTTAACTATAGCGTGAAATAACTCTAGTCAGTTCAGAACAGAGGTCAAATGTAGTTATGTAGATTTACATGCAGGCTTTTCATTTGTTTGTTTCACCAGATAGGTGGGACGTGCACACTGAGGACTCAGGGCAATATCCTTCTCTTGTACAAGCAAGCAGGAATTTTTCCTTTGACTTCAGCGAGGCCGGTCACGTTGAAGGAAATTATCAGATCAGCAGTTTTGACCTGACAGAAGCATATTAGATGGAAATAAAATAGACAAGAAAACAACTTTTAATTAACAAATATGAATTGTTCAGAGGATATGCTGACCAGGTGATTTTTTTTTTCTTGCTTGGTCTAATGAAGAAGTCAAACTAAAGCTACCCTCATCTTGACTTTAGAGCATGTCCACCTTTTAATTGTGCTCAACACAAAGAGAAGCAGCAGTCTGAGTTTGCCAGCTTTTGTTATTCAGCTTTTTGTAAGACCTGGTCTACAGCTATGCCTCAGCTTTCTTGTTTATTTTGTTGAGCATTTCATTCTGTGTTTTAGACCTTTTTTTTTCTTTTTTTTTTTTTTCCCCCCCATGGACTGATCAGTCTCTTAAAAAATTCACCTGCTCCTGATCTTTCCCTAAAGCTAAGTAACAGTTCCAAGAACACCTCCTGTGTCGTAGGCTTAAAATGAAAAATCAGCCGGGAAATAACAAGATTGGAGGAGGACTATTAAAATAAAAATGCTTGTGGCAGTGGGGTAGGGATACTAAGACACAGATGGCTAAAAAATAAATGAAAACAATGTCTTTTCTTAGAGAGAAAAGAGGAATCAGTGTATAACCCAGTAGGATAATATGTTTGAGGTAGATGGAAAAAAAAAATCAGTAAAGAAGCACAGTACGAATAAAAACCATGTTATATTGCGTTCCAACATCATCTAAAGAAAAAAACATCTTTCAGAGCTGGGATTTTCATTTTGCTGTTATTCTGAAATCCCCAGAAAGAGACAGAGTCCCAAATGACAGAGTAACATGAAACATGATATGGGATATTAAGAAAGGGAGTTGATTATGTTTTATTATGTACTATATGCAGTAAAGTGGAACTTAGCTTGAGTTGCTCACGGTAACACCCACACCTGTCTGCAGGGCTGCAAAGTTGTGCCAGAGAATTTATAGTAAATATACAATAATGAATATACTATAGGAATTAAAAGAACTTATTTCCTTTCTATAAAATGATGTATACCATAACACTGACAACCTGTATGAGATGGTTCTCTTGGGTTTTTATGGTTCTAGCTGTTGCCTCAGAACTGCAATGTGAAAAATGCTTGGCATCGTTACAGCACTTAGAAAGACACTCTAACCAATCTTACTGTGAGAATTCTTATGTTCGGACAAAAATTGATTCTAATATAAAGTAAGAACAGAATATAATTGAGAGATCCTTTTGATTGTCATCAAATGCAAGTTGTAAACAAACAGTGCTTTCTGTGTGCAAGAACATGATATTTTGTCCATAACATAGAATGTCTTTAACATCAGGAATTTTTTTTGTTTATGGTGCATTAACTGTAAACACAGGCTAGTGGTTGTACACTTGCCATAAAAAAAAGCTATGACATCTGGAATAATGTTGTCAGTTAGATGTTGTCAACTGACACAGGGCGACAGAAAGGTGAGAAATGTTCTATGTGTCATTGGAATTCCTTTTTGCAGATTCTTTATGCTACAGTCAATTACCTGAAAGAGAGATTTAATTAGAGAATGTTGTGTTTTCAAATTTGGCTCTTTCCATGTGCCATTGACATTATTTCAATACACTGGGAATGAAATCTTGGCTCAGTTGAAATACATTTCAAAACTCCCATAGATTATAAGAGTGGCAGAATTTCAGCCAGCAGGATTACAAACAACATTAATCCCCGAACATATATATTTTTTTAATTGATGGGTTACCTAAGTGGTATGTGAAAGTTAAATAAAAATAGCAGGAAAGACACAGCAGTTTCTGTGGCAGTAAGTGGCTGGGAAGAATGGAGAACAAGAGTAAAACCAGTCTTGAATGGCTGGGAGCGGAGAATAGTGCAAGTATGCCATGAGTAATATCTGTGTAAATCTGAACCAGCACTAGATACGTACAAATATGTAGCATTAGGGAGACGAGTAGAAAGAAGTGTAGGATTATGAAGATTTTATTATGTCTACACATTTTTTTTGTCAATTTTCTTTCAGAAACTGATACTCTAGTTGGACTGTGTTGTGCCTCTGTTACCAAGCTTCATCAATCAGAATCTGTGCTTTAAAATTGAGTCCTATGGGATGCTTGAATTATGGTCACCATCTTGTTTACTGCTGTGGACTGACCTCAGAAATATTTTGGAACTGGAAGTAGAAATACCTACATGTTCAGCTAGTGAACCAGATGTCGTGGTTTAACCTGAGCTTGCAAAATAACCATGATAGCCGCCTGCTCACCCTTCCCCTCCCACCCCTGAACAGGGGAGAGAATCAAAAGGCAAGGGAGAAACTTGTGGATTGAGGTAAACGTGGTTTAATAAAATAACAAAATAACACTGAAATACTACTACTACTACCACTAATATATAAAAAATAGAATATCAAGTAAAAGATGCTCAATGAAATTCCTCAGGAACTCTGTCCACACCGAGCAGCCAGTCCCGGGAAGCCGCATCTGGTCCCGAACAGCTGATTCCAGGGAGGGAAGAGAGAAAAAGGCAGAGAGGCCCAGAGGCCTCTGCAGGATGGCAAAAGTCTGCAGTAAAGAAAGTACCAAACAGAACTCCCTCTGAATAGGTCTCCATCCTGGCTCAAATCAATTCAAACATAGCTGTAAGATCCTGGCCTTCCTTAAACAAAAGGCATGATGCTAATGGCATGGGATGTTCTCTCTGCTCAGTCTGGATGTCAGTCAAGCTCTGCCCCATCCATGCCCACCTTCCCAGCTGCCTCACACCTGTAGGCAGAGCTCAGAAACGTCCTTGGCTCCCAGGCAACAATTAAAAACTTTAACTCTGTCCCAGGGTGTTATCTTCTTGTTCTCAAACTAAATCCAAACAATGACTATGCTAGCTACAAAAGAGAAAGGTTTCTAACTGCATGAAGAAAATTAACTAATTTTCAGTCGAACCAGTACACCAGATTTGAAATAATGTTCTTTGTAGATCCATGGGGACAAATAATGCAATGGACAAAAAGTCCTCAAAAAGAAGACTATTACCATATTACCAAATTTGGTATAGGTATGCTTTAAACCTCTGGATAGCAGGTCTATATTAACATAATTACACGTGATCAATAAACATATCCCCGTAAAAATTACTTGAAGAAACCTTTAGTGCTTAAAATATTCAACACAAGTTAAAGCTTAAAAATGCTAATAAGTAGGAAGATAATTTTGAAGTTTTGTGTGTGTGTGTTTGTGTGGTTTTGTTTGTATGGGTGTTTTATTGTTTACTGTTTGTTTGTTTTTTAAACCATTTAGACAGTTTTCAAACTACTTCAATTAGAACTTTGTTTGCATGTGTAGGAAAGAATCTTCCAACTAAGCTTAATGAGACCAGGAATCTACATACTCTTAAACAAAACTGTGAAATAAATGGATTGTCCAAAAACTATGTATCAGAAAGAAACACATAGTCTTTAAAAATATATAGTTAGTCCATAAAAGTTTCACTGATTTTTTTTTTTCATGAATATTATCATCACGTCACAAATGTTGATACAGATCAATGGTACTATCTTCAATTTGATTTAAGGTCTTGTTTCCTACAGACTGGATGTGAATTTATAATGATGTACAAGTATTTATTTATATGTCTTTGGAAAAATATCTATTTCTAGTTTTGTGGACAACTGCATATCAACTATGGTAATGAAGTTAAAGTTTCTGGAATAATATTTGGCATACATCTGAAAGTAATATGTAAAATATACTTCAGCCATGAATGCTGACAATCATTTCTCCTTAAAGACTTCTGGGTTTGATATTTTTGTACTTGTTTTGTTGGAGATTTTTTGAGGATTTGTAAGTTGTTTTTTCAACATAAGTTTTGTAGGTCTGAGACATACTAAATATAAAAATGTGCAGATTTTTGAAATGTGTAATAGTAGCGTGACTATGAACTGAAATTCACTTTTCTTTGTACCTAATTCTATAACAAACCATGGACACCTTAATCCAGCACTGTTTTTGTTTGCTTGTTTGCTTGCTTTTCTTTTCTGAGAGCAGAGATACATTTCTGTGTATTTTTTCATTTTTCTGCTTTACTAGAAAGTCCCTGGAACTTTCAGATTTGTTTTGTATACACCTGATTTATCAACTGTGTAAGGACTTGCATTTTGAGGATCCTTGAGGAGATCAAACTGATGAGAAAACCAAGATCTAGGGTGTTAGTGTAGCTATTTTCTGATGTCGTGTTGATTTTATAGTCCTGCACAGTTACTACACCATGCCTACTAGTCAGTCCAGACAGCATGGTTGCATGGAAAAGCTTTCCACTCAACAAATTATTCTGTGAACTTTCTCTATTGAAACTGGTGAAATTTTGTCCCACAGTGTTGTAATATGAATTTGTACTAACACAACAGAAGCTTGAAATCCTTTAATATAACAGAAGATAATATGTAATCACTTATTTTCATCATCTGAACAAATCTGCAGGCTAAACGTGTTCTTTTTCCATACATACATTTTGTCCATTCTGAGAAAAAAGCATCAGGAAGATGAACACAATCTGAAATTCATGCCTCCAGTTTTAAGAGATACTATTCTTATGTGGTTGGAAATACTTATTCCTTGCTTCATTTCCTTTCAATAGAAGAATATATTTGGCAGTTACACTTTTTTAATGATGGCTTGTCAAAAACAATTAAAAGGGAAAAGATGAAGGAGGAGAAGCGAACAGTATGCCTGAGGGATGGGATGCCATCTAGAGGGACTTGGGCAAGCTTGAGAAGTTGGCCCACATGAACCTCACAAGGTTCAGCAAGGCCAAGCACAAGGTCCTGCACCTGGGTCGGGACAACTCCCAGTATCAATACAGACTGGGGGATGAAGGGATGGATGGAGAGCAGCCCTGCGGAGAAGGACTTGGGGGCACTGCTGGATGAAACATTGGACATGAGCTGGCAATGTGCAGGCTGCCCAGAGAGGTGGTGGCTGCCCCATCCCTGGAGACATCCCAGGCCAGACTGGACGGGACTCTGAGCAACCTGATTTGGGTGAAGATGTCCCTGCTCATGTCAGGGGGTTGGACTAGATGAGCTTTGAAGGTCCCTTCCAACCCAAACTAATATGTGATTCTATGAAGTAGAAAAATATTTAACTAATTCCAAATCTCCGATCATCTCAAGAAAATCTTCCTGGCTTCAGCGTCTTTAACTGCAGTGTCATCATGGTTTTACAATAAGTCTATATCATTTTAGATTGGGTGTCTACAGGTAGGAAAATATTTTGAAATATGCAACTGTATGATAGCAACATGGGTTTTTCCCTTGCTAGTTATTGTCTCTTATTAAGGACATTATATCAATGTGTAAAACTTCACACAAAAAAAGTCAAGATGTATAAAAGTTTCTGGGAGTTCTACATGGAACTAGGAGGTCACAACGTTAATATAAAAAAGAGATGCATGTGAACATGGTGCAATATCTGAAAGTTGATTAAGCTACAAAGAGTTTAAAAGAATATCTAAAGTTCAAGGAAAGGCCTGATGTTGTAAAGTCCTGATGGACTTTATGAAATCTATTAGCCCTTTACCTTTTATTGATTTCAATTAAAATCAAATACCCCTTATGCTTGCTAAATTACTTCTTTTAATGTTTGTACTCTATCAAACCAAAGCAGTAACTTCCCTCTTATTAATTCAGTTGACAGACAGGCACATCTAACATTTTCATAACACCAAGAATAATTCATAAACAGAACTTAATACTATCTGCTTAAATTAGGTGTCATATTTCAATATTTAAGCATGGCTAACCAGAAATGTAAAAATACAACATTGGTCTCATCAGGTTCAAAATATGTAAGGATGGAACTCACCAAGTAAAATAAGCATTTTACTCCTTTAGTTACGCTACTTGAGTATTCTAAAATGTTATGTCCTTTTTTTCAGCATTTATGTTTTCCATGGCAGATTAGGGACTAACCAATTAGTTGAAACCATTAAGAATCCAATAATGAGAGTGCCATCTGCTTCAGCCTGGCTCTGCTGCCCTTCTGACTGCTCAGGCAATGACGGTGCAGGGGCAGTATGTCTTCAACCTGTCTTTGATATCTTCGCTTGATCTAGACCAAAGTGCTTGGAAAAAATCTGGAATGTGCCAACTGCGTCCTGGGATGCATCAAGCACAGCATTGCTAACCAGTCCAGAGAGGCATCATCTCAGTCCACACTGCACTGGTGCAACCCAACCTCAAGTTCTGGGTGCAGTTTTGGGCACCTCAGTGTAAGAAGAACATCAAACAGGGTGTGTCCAGAGGAGGGAGACCAAGATGGTGAAAGGCCTTGAGGGCAAGACTTACAAAGAGTGGCTGAGGTCACTTGGTTTATTCAGCTTAGAGAAGGACGAGGGGTGACCTCATTGCTGAGAGGTGACCTTATCACTGAGGGATGACCTCATCGCAGTCTATGGCTTTGTCAAAGTGGGAAGCAGAGAGGGAGGTGCTGATTTCTCTCTGGTGACCAACAACAGGACACCAGGAAATGGAATGGAGCTGCATCAGAGGAGGTTCAGGCTGGACATTAGGAAAGGGTTCTTCACTGGGAGGGTGGTTGGTCACCGGAACAGGCTCCCCAGGGAAGTAGTCATGGCTCCAAGCCTGTCAGAGTTCAAGGAGTGTCTGGATGATGCTCTTAGTCATATAGCTTAGTTTTTAGTAGTCCTGTGAGTAACAGAGAGTTGGACTCTGTGATCTTTTTTGGTCCCTTCTAACATGAGATATTGTGTGAACTCTGTTCCATGTGGATTACAAAGGAAGTCAGCATAGAAAAGGAAGCTTTCAGCACTAGCAGTAATAGAAAAAATACATCTCCCTGCTATTTTCTTACCTTCATATTGGAGAGTCAAAATAATTATTTTCATGACTGATATGTGAAACCGAGGGGAAGAATGGCCTCTTATGCTCCAGTGTGATATGCACTTGCATTATACCCTGGCTATGCTGACAAAGTTGTCTGAAGCTCTACTGGATCAATGTCCTTCCTAGGTGATTCCTCAGTCTATGCAGAAGGTAGATACTGAGGCTGTTATGGGAATGGGAAATGCTGAACTCTATAGATACCTGAAGAAATTTATTCTCCAAGAAGGTTGTGCATACCACTTGTAATGACCAAAGAAGTGAGTGACCATTCTGCAGGATTTTCACTTTATGGTTTACGGTACTGCCTCTTCCTGTACAACTTAGACTTTTTGAAGGAAGATTAGAGAAGCAATAACTGAAAAGCACTAAGTCTGTGTTTGTGGTGTTTTTTTAGGCATGTGAATTTACAGTGCAGCAGTTGCTCTGTGATCAACCATATGCAAGTTGTAAATCCATTGTAAATGCAAAATAACTAGTCAGCTTTTTACTGGAGATTGATATACTTTTATTTCTTTTGTGTAGAGAAAAAATGTGGAGAGTTGCCAAGTAATAACTGGAATTTAGTAAGCCTATGAATTGCTTTATTTTGCAATAGATAGTTCATTGCAACTGTATCTTGAGTCTTGCACTCAGTGTTGCCTCCTTCTCCCCATTATGTCCAAATGAAAATACTGCAAGATGAAGAGTTTTGTGTTCAGTTTAGAAAACTCTCTGTGTCACACTGAATTATGAGGATTTAACAGGAACTTACACACCTCCTAGTCCAGATGGAGGATAATGCTGTCCATCTTGTTTCCTAAAACGAGAACTTTGCTTAGACTTTGGTACATTACTGCCTCCTTCCCACCACTACACCCTGTTTCTTAGAAAACTGTTGACCAAATGTAGTTGCTGGCAGAACTTAGGTACTGCAAGACAGGTTATATAAAATGAATAGTAGCTATTTTGACTAATTTCCTAAAAGATTACACTCCACATTCCTTCACTCCAGGCTCTAACAGCTGGCCATCAGAGTCGTGCTCTGAGACTCACTGATGAGCTCCCAGCCACACATTACAGAAATACGGCAATTGCCTGCTTATTTACTGCAATGGAAGTATATTTTATGCAAAACTAGTAGCTGGCTATACTTTTTTTTTTTTTTTCTGATTACATCTGAAGCAGTAAAGAAGATTTTGCCTTCACTTCTAACTTTTCTCAATTTTGATTTTTATTACTAAAGAAGGAGAAGGTATAATTTAGAATTTACTGTATGAAAAGCTGATTGTTGCCATAAGCTTGTACAGTATTGCCTTTCTTTCATAAAATGTATCTCAAAGAGAATTTCTAGTTGCCTTGCAATTTGTTATTTAAAGCTGGACATCACAATTTGGTCATCAGGGAAATCTACCAATATGATTTTGACATTGTAGCATCACTTCAATGGGCACACTCTGGGATTAGTTTCATTTTATTTCAGCTTATTATTAATAATTTCATCTCCATAGACTGGCAATGACATTGTTTTGTCTTAACGTTGTGACATAATCTGCATATATTTGCATAAAATAATCAGACACTGGTTGAGAGTCTCAGGCAGCAATTGTGCGTGATCTGAAGTATTTTCTTACATCAAAATGTATAAAAAAGTTTATTCCAACTGTAATTTAAAACATCTGGATGATTAATTGGTGGCTCCTGGGATCACAAACTTCAGAAGTTGAACTTGAATGTCTAAAATGTCTGTTTTATATCATCTATGTAATCTTTACAGAAATTAACTGTTATTAGGTATAATCCCTAGCTGTCTCTGAATAGAGTAATTAAACCATATATGCTCTGAATCTCATTCTTCAAACTGGTAATTGAAATAATAGCCATATGCATATCTGAACCCAAATTTTCTTAATCAGTTTGTCTGTTTCTGGGATTTTTCTCAGGAACAGAGAGAGTTCATGTTTTTCATCTCCTGGTTAGAACCGTATCTGCCCGCCCCAATAGAGTTTCGTGGAGTCTTTATGGAGGCAAGATTTACCAAGACATCTGATTATGCTGAATCTTGGCGGAAAAAGATTTTTGCTGTGGATCATTAATTCTATACCTGGATTGAGACAAGAACTTGCTGAATTGAAATAAAAGTTTTTCAGAATTGTGTGTTGTGGTAACTAAGAGACAAAGCTATGAACCCATATGGTAATATATTCTACATTTTTTACATTTGCAGTGCCATGATAAAACTGGGACCTCTTGGTCTAAATCAGCAGTAACACTAACATTTTTTAGGGTGGTTTTTTTTTTTTTTGGTCAGAAAGGACTTCAGATGTTTAACTTCAATATATGAAGTTAGACTCTACTTTCTCCGTGTTGCATAGTTAGTTACACCAAGGGCATTCAACTCAATTGCAGCCTGAAATTGATCATTTTTTGTGTAAGAAACAAACCTGAGACTTGTATGTCTTTGTGTTGACTGTCACATCATAATAAAATCTGTTGTCCTGAATTTCTTTGTAAGGGGACAGAGGACTTGAAAACAGCTAAACGTCTAGAAAACAAAACCAAAAGCAACAAGAAAAAACCCAACATTCAAAGCAGTGAGGAGTTCAGATAAGACACAGCAAAAAAATTGCCATTTTTGTGTCCTAGAAAACATTGTCTTTTCTGTGCCTCAATACAGACTTAAATTTTCTTCAAAGAAAAGTTTAAAGAAATATCAGCCCAGGTCACCTTCCTTTACTCCCAGCTGCTGTAACTCAAACTTTTTACTGACACCATTACATGAAACAAGTAGGAAGGAAAACTTCATGATGAAAGACAGACTTGGGATAAGAAATAAGGTTATATCTGTACTGGTGTGAATGTCATGCCCAAATATCTGTTTGTAGGCAAGATAAAAAAATGAAAATTAGAAGCAATTCACCATATCTGAATGAGACTTAACGCTTTCACTTAATTAGTTTCACCGTAGCTGGGCAGACTCAGAAAGAAGGAAACATTTTTATGGGTAAAACATGTATTTTAAGCATCTAGTTACTGATTTCATTCTTCAATAGTGTTCCAGCACCTTCGGAATCTTTATCCTTTTCCACCTTCACATTACAAGTTCTCAAGTTTTGTTATATTTAAATTCCCTGGGCCAAATGCCACTCTAATGTTCTATATTTGTACAGTATATAGCACAGTGCAGATTCTGCTCTACAGTTAGTTTTTCTAGGTAACAGTAATATAAATAATAAATACCTTTTTTTTTCTTGTTTTTTTTTCTCCCCTCCTTGAATTTTCTTGGTTGGTGGGTTTTTTGTCTACTTTTTTAATGACTGGTGTAAACATAGGATCTACAAAGGGCCTTCACTCACACCTTCCTAGTGATGTTATTGCAAGTTAATCACCCAAACACTGAAATGCATTGTTTGCAAGTGTGAACCCTTTCATGAGCAGGTGGGTAACACAGCAGCTGCATGCAGACTTGAGTATTCTGTCTTTGGTGCTGGCTATCTGAACTGTCTTTAAATGGTATTTTAGGCTTTGATTTTTGCTCATAAATGTCTAGAAAATACTTAACTTCAGAGCCTGGTTTTATCTGAAGCTATAGCTGTGAATCCAAACCTACTGGGCAAAGTCTTTGGATTCTACATCCTTGCACAGGAAAAGGTTATGAGTTACATTTTCGCTCTTCTTCTTGCAAATACCTGCAAAAGTCATCTGCAAATGTGTAGTGCATTAATGAGCCTGAAAATACGTCGGTTTGGATGTAGATTTCTGAACTACTGGGCAAAGTCTTTTATTATTGATTTATTAATAATATTTTTTTTAACCTCATGCAGGACAGCAGTGTGTACCTACTAGGTCTTTTTCTCTGGTTTAAAGGACAAATCTTCACAACAGGTTATGAGGTTGCAAAACTGATGTGCAACAAGTAAGGTGTTATTGGGTTTTTTTCTTTATTTTAATAAAAAATAAAATTCCTGAAGTCAAATAACATAGAATGTAATATGCTCCACGAACATCATTAAGCATGCAAAATGACTCATATGAAAATTGAGAAAAGTCAGAATTAAGATTATGTATTTAAAAGTAATTTAGCCATTTTCGTACCTATATTATGACAGAAATTTAATAGAATTTGTCTTTATTGTTATGTGTATTTGAGGAGGATCAGTAGCATTGCTACATGTGCCTGAAGCTGGGACAGACTTGGTGGTGAACATAGGTGACTGAAAGATGAATAAGATGAACAATAGGAACTGCTACCCATCTCTTTCTCTGCCAGAGTTTTGCTGTGTGACACTAACATGGGTCCTAAGTTCCCCTTCCTCAGCCTACATGAGATTCTGCAAATTCAGGCTCAGGAACACTCATCATTTAAAGCTACAGTCCATACTGAGAGTAGAAGCATCTGGTTTAGTTGACCCAGGAGGAAAGATCCATTATGTTCTCTTCAATTGTATCTAAACTTCAGGAACTGTGGAACCACAGCTGAAATTTTGACTTCCAGCACAGAATGGTATAAGAGATGGAATAATGGAGACAGCTCATTAATCAGTATCAGAACAAACCTAGTCTCTTCTAGCTCAGCTGCTTCTTACATACTTGTCCTTTAAGTTTACTTTTCACAGTGACTGATCTTTGTGCCTGCCCTTATTTTCTTTTTAATATTTATCATAATGACACTATTTTTTCTTGGGTTTATGACTAAGAAAACATACCAGAAATACGTATTAGACATCACTTGCATTGTCTGGGCTGCACATGAGCTGTTATACTAGTCTTATTTACAGATAGATAGATATATATAGATATATATATATATACACGTGGTCTTATCTCTATTCTGTTATCTGGTTTCCTAATTTCTTAGGTATGACCAGCTCAGTGGAGGACAAAGATGTTGAGAACTACAGATTTTCCAGACATCTATCCATTCAGGTACACTCAAGTTTGAAGAATTTGGTCCAGAATACATTGAAATCATTACAAATTTTGTCAGATTTTTCTTTCTTTTACCCAGTGTTTTACAGGATAGAACTTATAAATTTTACTGACAAATTCCTATTTGCAATATATTTTTTTTTCCCACACAGATAGAAACACTTAATTAAATAAAGGTATAGAAATTGGCTATTTCAAGGGTCCCTTTAGTTATTATTTCCAGCAAAGATATATCATGCATATGGAGAATCATATGATTAATAGATTTTCTTCATTAGTAGAAAAATATATGTATTTATGTACATTAAGCATTTCTTGTTACAAATGTCCAGGAAAAGAGCACAGAATATTTTGAGTTTACCTTTCAGTTTGAGAGAGGTTTGTTTTTAAGCTGACAAATTGCCTATTGCTTCAAAGTAATCGGCTTTTACAGATAAGGGAGATTTCCATCCTTGCAAATTAATTTTACTTCAGCAATCGTTGCAGCTCCAAGTAACTATTTCCTATTGCCACTGTTTAAGTCTCTTAAGGGGTTTTCTAATAGATACATTGAAGGCTAATTTGCAGAGCGGAAAAGGGATATATACCAATCATATTGTAATAAATATGATATTATTTTGTAATCCCAGAGTATATGCACAGAATTTCTTCACATATAACCCATTATTTATTTCTTCAACATCTGTTCCCAAAAAAATAAGTGCATCAGAAAGATAAATTCATTTATATTAATCATTTTCTGATAATTATTATTTTTGCTACATAGAAGTTATAGATGGGCAATCAATGGAATTTTCTAAATTTATTAATCTTTTGAGTATCTTAAATTCCAAGCTAAAGTCTTTAATTTATGAGTTAATATACATTTATACATGTTTCATATATGTATTGGTACAATGACAATTTTTCGTAGTGAAAAAGTAATGGATTATTGTCTGTTGTACCTTAGTCATTTTCACAGTAACTTTTATCTACACTATTTCTGACAAGACTCTGCTGTACTGGCAGGATGGAGGATCTGAAATGTAAGATATTTTAATCTGGGAACCAAATTATAACTGATTAACATCTTCTTCCATATTCGCTGTTCTTTTTGCTTACTAGAGGATAACAAACAGTAGTGCTGGTAGCATAGAATTAGTCACAGCCTACGTAGGTTGGTTGGGTCAATGACTCTCATCAATTTTGTCTTTATTGCAAACAAGAAGGTTTGCCTGATTTGCAAAGCTCAGCCTATCCTAGCCTGAGTGAATAATCTGATTTTCAACAAACTGTTCAGAAGGAAAAAAAAAAAAGACAAACAACAACAACAAAAAACAACCCCACACCCCACCCCAAAAAAAACCACCAGAGGAAATCAAAGCAGAATTAGAACTTGCAACTACATTACTAGGTACTTTTTTAATCAGATCTTTACTTTTGTGGACCATATTCTTCCCACATTCTTCACTACCATCTGCTCCACACATTTTCTGCAGAACCAAATGTCTAAATCAGGTCATCAATTTTATTACAGGGCACCAGGATGGAAGGCTTACTCTAAAAATGCAGTTGTGTTCCAAGGTTCCTGTAAATGCACGTATCTATGAAGAATGATTTGATACTTTAATGCCCTAGAATACTTAGCTCACTAATAATTTAATTGCCACCTATTTACTTATATGCTTGTTTTATCTTAGTTTACATATAGTAAAATGAAATTGGGCAAAGTAAAGGTTGGAAAAGAAAGTGAAGTGGAGAAGTATCAAAGATACAATTCATTCAAAACCAGCATAAGAGTAAAAAAAGAGGACATTTAGACAGGACATTTAGAAAGCAAAGGTCAACAGAGTCTTTTTTATTAAACTGTGTATTGCAACTAGTATCCTAGGGTTCTGATGCATGGAAATAGTCAGATACTTTTATAATCCTTATTAACAAGATCTGAGTTTAAAAGAAAGATAAATCTAAGAAGCTGTTAGAAATAGTTCTCTCAGCTCCTCTTTACCTCAAAAAATACCCAACAATAATGAAGAAAACCAACCCAGATGTTCAAAGAAGGAATTTAACTGTCATGGAATACTGCCAGAAATGTTTTATGCACTCTTCATTGTTAGCGGTAGGGCAAAAAAATAATTTTTGCTTTCCTCTTTTGTGAACTATTTTCCGCCTTCATATCAACCCACCACCCTTTCTTATGTTTAACATCAATTTAAAACTTTTGGCCAAGAAACCAAAAAAAAGATTCAGAGCAACTTCTAATAGTTTTATTTAGCAGAAGAAATGAGAAATACATGCAATGCAAAAGTAGTTTCACTATCAATTTATAAACTGTAGGACTCAAATAAATAAATCCTCTCGAGTCTTGTATAGCTCTCTTTCTTGTATTTAAAAACTGAACTGCATTTAATTAAACACCACTATTATAATATTAATTTATTTTATCTTCTAACTACATCTGGGTTTTTTATTTAGAAACCTCTCCATAGAATATGTGTAGTATTCCATGCTTTTTAAAATAGCCTTGAAAGCTGCTGGGCATATGTAAAGAATGTCTTTACATAACTTATTGCATATTCACATCAAACCCATGCAGATAAAATTAACAAAGAACATAAAATACTTGTAATTTTTAGAAATTATTTTAAAAGCTTGATTAGTACAAAATTAATTCTACCAGATAGAATTGTCTATGTTTCTGTCACAACAAAATTGTTCTATCTATATATTCAAGACACTTTGCCCTCTCTAATGTAAATTAATCAAGTACTACATTTTCCAAATATCCCTTTGGGGAGGTTGTCTTGAGGAGCTCCATACCCCTGAGGCCCCAGAGGAAGTCAGGACAATGGAAGAGTTTACGTTGGTTGATGAGGACTGGGTTAGGGACCAGTTAAGTAATCTAGACATCCATAAATCCATGGGTCCAGATGGGATGCACCCGCGGGTGCTGAGGGAGCTGTCTGAAGCTAGGCTACTCTCCATCATCTTTGCTAAGTCGTGGGAAACAGAAGAGGTGCCTGAGGACTGGAGGAAAGCAAATGTCACTCCAGTCTTCAAAATGGACAAGAAGGAGGACCGGGTAACTATAGACCGGTCAGCCTCACCTCTATCCCTGGAAAGATGATGGAACAACTTATCCTTTTTGCCATCTCAAGGCATATAAAGGATAAGAGAGTCATTAGAGGCAGTCAACATGGCTTCACCAAAGGGAATAGAGTGCACTATCATCAAGTTTGCTGATGACATCAAGCTGGGAGGAGTCCCTGACGAGTTGGGGAATGACCTGTTAGAGAGCAGTGTAGGGGAAAGGGACCTGGGGGTCCTGGTGGACAGCAGGATGACCATGAGCCAGCACTGGGCCCTTGCGGCCAAGAAGGCCAATGGCATCCTGGGGTGTATTAGAAGGGGGGTGGTTAGTAGGTCGAGAGAGGTTCTCCTTCCCCTCTACTCTGCCCTGGTGAGACCACATCTGGAATATTGTATCCAGTTTGAGCCTCTCAGTTCAAGAAGGACAGGGAACTGCTGGAGAGAGTCCAGCACAGAGCATGAAGATGATGAAGGGAGTGGAGCATCTCTCGTGGGAGGAAAGGCTGAGGGAGCTGGGTCTCTTTAGCCTGGAGAAGAGTAAACTGAGGGGTGACCTCATTAATGTTTATAAATATGTAAAGGGTGAGTGTCACAAGGATGGAGCCAGGCTCTTCTCGATGACGACCAATGGTAGGACAAGGGGCAATGGGTACAAACTGGACCACAGGAGGTTCCACTTTAATATAAGAAACTTCTCAGTAAGGGTGAGAGAACACTGGGACAGGCTGCCCAGGGAGGTTGTGGATTCTCCTTCTCTGGAGACATTCAAAACCTGTCTGGATGCCTTCCTGCGTAGCCTCATCTGAGTGTTCCTGCTCCAGCGGGAGGATTGGACTGGATGAGCTTTCGAGGCCCCTTCCCTAACATTCTGTGATTCTGTGATTCTGTGAAACATCTGAAAGGGTTCTTGAATTAGATGTTTCCTCATGAACAGCCTAAAATTTTCTTTCTTTCTTTTTTTTAAAAAATGTTAATATTCTTCAGATTCTTATTGGCTTCCAAATCTTTGTTTTGCTTGAAGTTGCCCTCTTCCACTTTTACAAGGAAACCTAATTTTAACCTTCTTAGAGTCATGCGGAACTATTTCTTTGAAAAGTAAATTTTAAATTGGGGTTTAACAGATTTAAAATACTTGCGTATAATTCTCAGTAGAAGATTCTGATGACTTGGTAGCTAAAAATTAACACATTTCTGAGAAGAGAAATATATAACTACATGTTTTCTCTCCTGGACAAATATCAAAATGGAAAATTGGATGTAGTGAAGAAAACACAGTTGATGTTTTTCCTATTGTGAAATGCCAGGGAATTTTCGAATCTCTAAAAGGCAGTAGAAAAGTCACCAGGAAACAGGAAAAACAAACACAGCAGATTTGATTAATTATGGTCTCTAAACAAGCATAGCATGTAACAAGAATGTGTCCTAAACATTATATATACGATATATAAGTGTGTGTCTATGTAATATATACATGAATCTATATAGGCAAGGCAATAGAAAAAATAAGTGTAATTGAATCCCATTAATTGATTGATGGAATTATATTTCATAAACCAGACATATCAACCATTTTCAGTGTCACCATAAAAGAAAAACAGGAACTCTGCCCCTCAAATCTGGACAGCTTACTAAAGCCCTGTGAAGTACTCTAGCATGTAATTATGGTTTTGAGGTTTTATCTGTCTAAAGAAATGTCAGTAAATAAAAGTCTGAGTTATATAAAGACATTTATGATGAATAGGTGTTGAAGTTTGAGAGACAGTGTTCCAAATTCCAAGTATATTAGCATATTTAGAGGTCTTGTTTTATTTCATGATCCTGAATACACTTATGTATTTATTTAACTTTATTCATAGAAATAATCCTGTTTGAATTCTGAAAGTAAAGCAAAGTCTATACTTAACATTTGGAGAAGTCAAGCCTTGAACAATGACTAAGGTTTGATATAAAAAAATAATTAATTTAAATTAATTTGAATCTTAAGCCATTCAATACGACTCCTGAATCTGTATTGAACTCTGGAATACATGGTCTGATTTTCAGAGCTCTTTATTTTTCATAGAGTTCAATGAGTTTAACATTTATGAAAAAAAGTGTAAACGTTCTTTGTTGGTTTGAATTTTGATTATTTCCTAAAGTCAAATATGACACATATGTTTATTTTTCTGACTCCCATGCTATCAGTACAGCAATTTTAGAATATGGTCAGAGTTCTGAAGTAAAGGCAGAGGCTAGAAATGGGAAAAAAAAAAAAAAAAAAGGTACTCTAACATAAAAATGTTCTGGTTTTTTGCACTACTGTGTATTTGTAAATATTTTTTTAACCAATTGAAGCGTGCACACTTCTTACCTAATATTAAAGATGAGCTGTTCTGTATTACAACATTGTACTGGAGATAAGCCCTTCTCTTCACTGTTTTGAATTAGAAGACATTAACAACTAAAAATTGCATATTGGTCCAGATGTGATCTGTCTTCTTGTTTGATTGTTATGCTTTTACAGCACAGACTAGAAGAATTTCAATAACTGATTAAAATAGAGTTCACCATCCAAAAATTCATTTTGTTTCTGTGTTTAAATAGTTATTAGAGAAAGAGGTTTACAAGATTTAGATTGTATGAAGTAGTGCTATTATATATTTGAGATTTCTGAGACTAGAGAAAATTAAAGTCTGACTATTCCTTGGATTTTTCCCAAAACATTGCACTTTTTTTTTTTGGGGGGGGGGATGGGGAGTTGGGTGGTGGGGAACAACCCCCCCAAAAACTAGTAATGGTTTTCATTTGGGATCCAGTATGAGGTAAATCAATAGGGGTAATATAAAAGTAAAGAAACCATGATAATGGAATAATACTGTTTCCAATGTTGTGGAGCTCTTAACCAATATTCTGTGTAAGAAAATAATAATATTAAACCATCATACAGTCAGTTGTAGAAGGAATTTTGCTTGGTAGAAACATTAGAAATTTGAGTAGATCAGGAAAGTCAGAGGCTACGTTGTCAGTAAATGAGAAGTCTCTCTGATCGCTGGGCAGGAGGAACAGAGTGAAAAGCTAACCTGTAAGAAAATAATGACTGAAACCTGATAATTCTGACAGCCTATAAACACTTATTCCTCTGAGAATTGGTAAGCAATGTTCAGATAAGTATTTTACTGCAAAAATTCTAACAAAAGAACAAGAGTTTTAATAAATGCAGGGGTAATCAACAGACCTTATCTGTAATGAATCATTCTTTGGATTCAGGGACAATAAGCATATATTAAAATTATTTTTAATCATGCAAGTGATCACAGGTTATCTCACATCAAACACTGTTTCTCGCTTACCTGGTTGATAGCCTGATTAAACATGGTCCTTATTTTCTGATGGAAACGTACTCTTCAATTTAAGGTTCTGGAGGTGACCTGAAATTATCTCAGTAGTTATACTGAGCTACAAAATTGCACAATAGCAGTTCATAGCAGTGAGATGGATTCTTGTAATTTGTTTCCAAAAGAATGCTTATAAAACTCTAAGAAAAACTGTCACACGAAAACAATGCACCTTTGTAAGTGAGGATCTCATTCAATGATATTTGTTGTCTGAAGTGCAGAAACTCTCTTTGATGACTTTCAGGTTTAGTGTTTTATCACGCCTGATATTATTCACATGGTTCAATGTAGATAGGTATCCATAGTGGAGATACCTATGTTCTTCATGTACTTTAGGGTGAAAAATCCCCTTTTAGGCATGCTTAATTTCTTCCCCATGTTGATTTCTAAAATAAGTTAGATAATTCAAAACAGTCTACTATTCTCCACTCATTACAAAGGGAGCCTAGGCTGGTGAGCTAGGCTGTAGACATCTACAGTGCAGAAGTCCAAAATGTCTTAACTAACGTAAGTATTGGCTTCTTCAGCTATTGCTGGGTGCTCCGCATTCTCAGAGCCAGAGTTTACAAGCCAAAAAATCCCATGTTATGGCTATGACATGTTTTTGATTGAACAAAGCCTTCTTTGTTCAGGGTGAGTGTCACAGAATCATAGAATCATTTTGCTTGGAAGAGACCCTTAAGATCATTGAGTCCAACCATAACCTAACTCTGGCACTAAGCCTTATCCCTAAGAACCTCATCTATACATCTTTAAACACCTCCAGGGATGGTGACTCCACTACTTACCTGGGCAGCTGTTCTACTGCTTCACAACTCTTTCCGTGAAGAAATGTTTTCTAATATACAATCTGAACCTTGTGTGGTGCAACTTGAGGTAATTTCTTCTTGTCCTATCACTTGCTACTTGGGTAACAAGACCAACACCATCAAACAGGCCTCATTTTAAATGACAACTGTCATCATGCCTCATTTTAGAGTAGTGTCTTAAAATTAGGAAAATCTCTGGATCTTCTTTTTCCTATTTTTTTTTTTCCTGAGGACCTGTGTTCTGTTAGAATAAACAAGCTTAGCTGTATCTGTTGAAATCTTCATCCTTGAACACCAAATTATAATTCTTACATTATGTAACCAATTATTTACCAATAAATATTAAAGTTAAGAATGTCTAAAGCTTTCTCCTGTTATTCATGATGCAGACCTTTCCCTAGGTAAGTCTGTTTTACATCCTAAGACTGAAACACATTTGGTACACTGTAGTTTTTTCCTATGGTGTTGAGAATACAGAATATATTTTCAGTGTTTTGGTTGGTTTACAATTTCTCAAGTGTTTATGAAAAAAATGTACCTCTCCTAAAGTAATAATCTTGTCACAAAAAGGAAATAAACAGCTTAAACCAGTCAATTATTTCAACTTAATCATAAATGTAAAAATAACACCAGTGATCTCTCAATCACAGGCTCTCACTTTTAAACATAATTCTATCAATAGTAATTCCTTCTTTAGTAGAGAATTACTTTCAATAGAAATAGCTTTTCTTTAATGATTTTTCCCACATATAAAAGTTCAAGAAAAAAATCCTAATAAAAACCTAGAATGTAAACATTTCTAATTATAACAGCAATCTTTTGAACACATAGAAGGCTATCTAAATGATATTTCATGTTGTTCACAGTCTTAAAAAGAGAAAAAGTAGAATATACTGTCAGAGAGTTTATGAACTCAGGCACAGGCACAATCTCCCAGAGAATTTTCTGTTCTACAGGGCATAAAGTAAGCTAAATTCAGATGAAAACACATGCGTCTGTCCAAGTCAACAGGTAATTCTTGGCTACTATAACCCCTGAAGTAAGTCAGGATTTTATTTGATTTGTCTTGCTCCCATGATTCAGCAGGAGAGCTTAACAGTGCTTTTCAGATTCAGCTGGTGTCCAAAGAAAAGAGTTTGGTATCATTTCTGTGGGAGCAATTAAACTTATCCTCAGGGATTCTGAAAGCCCCAAAATAAATATGATGTAGTCGGAAAAAGGGCACTAAAAATGTTTTAAATAAATAGGTATATTTTACTTTGGGTCAACATTAACACAATGTCAGATTCTTGCACCAAGATCTCAATGACACAGAAAATGAGGACTTTTTTTTTTTTTTTACACTACTATATACTGTACCAAGTCATATATCCTTATAAAACTTGGAAACAGTATCCCTGAGTACTTTAGCTCTTGAAGTTAATCAAAATACTGTTTTCCTTTTTCCAGAATTATTTTAAATTTTCCTTGTGTTCTATATTTACCTCCTTCAGAGTGAAATGACCTGATTTGATTTATCACATATGAAAACTAAACATGAGAAAGATGAATCTATGTTTCAAAAAAAAAAAAAATTCTGTTTTCTAAAACTTCATATTGTCAATAAAAAGAAAAGGTTATTTGGGCAAACCACATGCTGTCATATTGATATTTAATGAAAACTAGACAGGTAGAATATGCTACAGGTACTATAACTTGTTACATTCTTTATAATAAAGGGGGACTGTACATAATTGAAAGAAAAGCTCTGTTTATAAATCACAAATAGAGAATTACTATTGAATTGGTTAAAAATAGATATATGCATTTGTCAAACTTAAGAAGTGTTCATTGATTTTATGATTTCTGGAAACTCATAATTCAGCTGAATCTGAACATATTTCCATGGTGATAAGGAAGGGTATACTCAACATACAATAGTCATATCCTTCCACATTTCAGGAAGGTGCTGAAGATTCTCACTGAAATACATTTATGTTCAGCAAAGACAAAATAATGTTTTTTTCAATTTATTTTATTCTCAGAATCAACTCTGGGGTTTTGTTGGGTTTTTTTGGTGATTTGTGTGGAGTTTTTTTTGTTTTGTTTTGGTTTGTTTGTTTGTTTTAGTTTGTTGTTGTTGTGTTGGTTTTGTTTTTCTTTGTTGTTGTTTGGTTTTTTGGTTTTTGTTTTTCAGCATGTGGCACTTTGGAGATATAATGTCTATAAGAACAAAAAAAATTGAAGAGTGTTCCAATGAACTGAAGTATACAACTCTGTTCTGATCAGAAATGTAAAGATAAAAAATAAACAAATGCTCTTTATGTACTTATTTTATTTTATTTTATTTACCTACCACCCCATGAGAACAAAGACTCCATATAAAAGAACTATCAAATTATACTATGGACCAGTACAATTTCATTTTAATCAACACCAGTGATATGAATAAAAAAGACACAAGTGTCCAAAAATATTAGTATGTCAAATATAAGTCTCGGAAATTTTTGTAGCATCCATCTGAGACAGATTTATCACTTTTTATCTTAAGAGAAACTGTATAACTTCATATGAAATTTCCTAACCTCGGGATGCTTTCTTCTGTTACATGAAAATTGTTACAGTGGTGTGAAAGCAAAATGGAACTAATTTTATTTAATAGATTTGAACTACCAGTAAAATGTTACTTTCTGTGTATACTTCAGCAAATCCTTTCAAAATTTTGACTCATAAACTGTTCCATATTACTTATAAGAGAAAGCTATGATTTATAAATGAGTGGCAAAGATTAAGTAGTTAAACTTTGCAGAGGGTCCTGAATTATTGACATTATTCAAGTACTCCAAAGTACTTGAATATGGCAATGGTAACATTTAATTTCCTTGCTGAGCTACATACTGTGGATTGACTCTCAGGTTCCTATTTCTTCCATGTCACCTCAGCTTCAATTGTTTAAATTAAGTGTAGTGTTAGTTATAAACATGATGGTCTTCCTACTGCCTGTTCAACCCCATTTTAAAATCCACTTGTTTCTGAGTCTGGAGGTGAGGTTATCTTTTTTAAAAGATATTTATTGGAAAGGTGGGCAGAGGGAAAGAAGAACTGAAGAACTACCAAGCCATGCTACGAGTAAGATGTACAAGATATCTCCCTGTTTCTCCTACACGTTATAATTATGTTCTACTCTTGTCAATGTATGTGGGTAGCTATTTATGTCATATGCGAAATCTGTTCTGAAATATAGAATGAGCTCAAACCCATGGAGACATTAGTTCATTATCAGGTGTCTCAAGCATCCTTTCTAATTAGAATGAGTGCAGGGAGGATATTCATACTGTCAGGTGTGAAAATATACGGAGTAAATGATGTGGAATGTACATGCAATGAGAGATATGGATATTAATGAAAAACAAAGCCCATTCAGATTTGAGGTTTTATAATCAAAGCCAATTAGAATAAGAGAGAGTTTTAAGTTTGGCTTTTGTTAATTATGGAATTGTATAAAAGAATCAGAGGTTAATTTTAATTACATATTTTTGTTCTATCTAATCTATTATAGCTGAAATTTGAATACCATCACCACAGAACAGATGCTGTCCGCTGTCATAAAATAAGCTTTCACTTACTACATTGACATTTAGTGTTATGATGACCGACACTTTCTATTTATCTTGTGATTGATATAGTGGGATGATAAACCTCGGCAGTATATTAAAAAAAAAAAAAAAGTTTTTAAAGTGTCGTGTTCATTCAAAATAGGCAAGTCAAATTCAGAGAATATCTGGAATTTGGAATCTGAAAGCAGTATAGCTGTAAAAAATGACAACAGAAGTCAACCACAGTGACGTGAGAAATGCTCAGTCTTTGATAATTACAGTAAATAACAAAGCTGCTGCAAACTTCAACACTGCAGAATGGAGCTTTTGAAAGAGAACCAAAGTCCTCATCAGGTTCACCTTTATGGACCTGTTGAAGTATGGAGATATATAATATATCTGCACAACACATACAGATACAGAGCACACTGAAGACTTTCTTGATACATAGCTCCTCACTAAGTCTAGTTATTTGTAAAAAAATGAAAAGTATCGTAGAAAAGTTTTGATTTTATCAGTATTTATCTTAAAATTAAAACAATGAAAAAAGAATAATTTTCCACTTTGAAATTATTTTTAATCATTATTTAATTCAACCAAATTTCTAATTAAATCTTAAATGTTAAGTTTTTTTGTGTTATCTCAAATATTAAGTTTTATTTATGCTGGAAAAGCAGATGTCTCAGAAGGAAAATTTTCAAATTTAGTGCAACAACAACAACAACAAAAGATTAAAGTAGTTACCTAGTATGTTGGGGTTTTTTTTTGTCATGTACGTCTGTAGACTTTCATAGCTATGCATTAATGTTCTCAAAACTTTAATCTGGGCATCTTAGTTCATTATATGCCATCATATTTGTATTCACACAGCATTTTTTTGGTTTTGGTAATGTTTTTATTTTGTTCTTTTCATGAAAACAGCATATTGGAGCTTTGTCTTGTAAACTATATTTCTTGGATTAGTAAGTTAATTTTCTCTAAACAGATGAAAGCTCATATGTGTATTTTGAAGCTGAAAGGAATTTTTTCCTAAAAGATCTGAAGAATTTTCTACGCTTAAAAGAACTGGTAAATATGGGTATTTGGGAGGCATCCGTTTGTTTCAATTATGATTTAAGCATCTCTAGTGAAATCTTGAGCAATTCACATATTGGGGCTTTCTGGTTTTCTCTCAAGGCCTTGCTTCTCAGAGATGATTTTTTTTAAAGAATAATGTTAATTTAATCTGTATTCTACTCCATGAAATATTGACTTACCTTTTGCTTTGTCTGTTTTGTTTTGCTTTAAATTCAAAAAAGACAAATGTTAACAATAAAATATTTCAAAACCACAATTCATTGTAAAAAGCTCATCTTCAGTTCAAGGGATCAGACAGGAAAACTAATTAGGATACCTTTAACATTTTGCTAAAGAAGGACAGAAGCAAAATGTTCCAATAAATTCCTTGCAAAATAGTGAAAGGTAATTTGGTAATTCTATGAGAGGATTATGCTACTTCTCTTCCCCCGATATGATTGCTTACTGCAGCACTTTCCTTTGAAATAACAACTATAGTGCTCTGCTGTTGCTAAAAAAAGACTGCGGGTTGGTGTTGCTTTTCCTCTCAGTCACTGCCGGCTGCTATTCTTTAACTGTGCGTCCACAGCTTCAATTTGCAAATGATCAGACTCTCCAGTGGCATCACTTAATTTAGAAGGCAAAGTTGCTCTACAGATAGGGCTCTACTTGGAAGATGTTGACTCCTAAACTGATAATGGAAATGAATAATTACCAGAGATGTATGAGATTCTTCATTAAAGATTAAATCTGTGGTACAACAAATGGATGCTTTCGTTAATATCAATTTTCTCTGTGTTAGCTAGAAAGGCAAAAACAATGATAGCGATATGCAAGCAATCTGTAATCAGACATAATTTTCAAGGGCTAGAATATTAATTACATTACCAATATAAGAACAGTTGTATGATTATGTCCTCTCGATTTATTTAATAATACTTATTAACCTTACGATTGAGAGTACCATTTTCTTTTCTCTGTCAGTCATATAACATTTTGAAAAGCATATAGCTAGATAGTTTGTCTTTTAGTCTTTCTTCTTGAATCCACCCTTCCAAGAGAGAAAAAAAAATATGATCATCAACACAAAAAGGAAAACACAGCTACTTGGTATTGCAAAAAAAACCCCAAACATTTAGATGATCAATTGTCTGAATGTCTTGCTCACTTTGAGCACTAGCTGCCATCATCTGTGCCTGCAGTGACTTACAGGTAAAATACAGTCCTTGTCACACCAGTAACCTATTTACAGCCCTACTGTGGAAGCTACCATCAAGAGGTGTTACCAATTTGTAGCATCCAAGTCACAAAACAGACTGCTTTAATTACTGCCAGTTCATTACACTCAAACTCTTTTTTTTATTGGAAGAACTAACACATTATCTGTGCAGAGCCAAGAATTCATTATTAGTCTAACTGGAGTTTTAACAGTCTAATCCGTTGAAATGATACATGTAGAAAAGTTACAGTTTCTATCCCTTCTCTTCTGGTGCTGTACTAACCTCTGGGACCCCTGGCAGATGTCATCTGCCTGCTGGGGAGATACGGGGAGTCATCATCACCCTTCCCAGAGGCATTTTGATGCATTTGGCAGCATGCTCTTTACCTTCTCTTTCATCACAGGTTTGCAGTCTCACCTTACATCCCAGTTTTCTATATAAAGTGAATTGGGTGTTTCTATACATCGAGTAAATGTTCTGTATCTTCTTTGCTACTCCCAGTTTGCCCAGGTCTCATTCCTCTGCTGACCATCAGTTGACTACTGATGAGCTTTTTATATCCTTGGGATCTCCTGTATTGTGCCTGCACCTTCAAGTCCTCTGCTGTCATCCCATGCCTGTGCTCCTCCATGCTCTTTACACAGTCTTCAACAGTCTTCCAGATGCTCAGACTAACTGTAGTAGTAGAATTAGACAATTTTTGAGGATGTGGGGGGAAGATAACAAGGATGTTCAGCAAGCAGTTCATAGAAAACAAAACAAAACAAAGCAAAACAAAACAAAATGAACAGAAGAACCTCAGCAACAGCAAAACCAACAAAACTCAAAACTGCCCATTTAAATAGAGCAAATAGAGAAGACAGACTGTGGAGGCAAAGAAGTTCAGTACAATCCATGGGAACGAGTGACTAGATAAGCAATAGCCTCTGGTACTTTGGAGGCAATCTCATGAAAAAGTGGTTTCCCATCTCGAAAGCCCCTGAAATACAAATGTTTCCTCTGACAATTCCTCCCTAACCTGTTGGAGATGCTAGCATGGTAATTCCTTGCAATACCTGCCAGAGGTAACACTGTGCCAGAAGGCACACTTTGTAATGCAAAATGCAGGTTAGCATCTTTCTGTGTCATATCCTGTGAACCTGTCTGGCTGGAGGTCATCTGACAGTGTTTATTTGCTTAAAATCCCTATTTATTTGTAGCCAGACTTGCATTACAGTTATAATTCGCTAATAATGTAGAAAAATCTTGAAATATACATAGGATGATTTTTGTGCAGGAAAATAATTAAGCTAAGACGTTCTAATAGTTGTGTATTTGAAGCTACATAGGAAAGGCTCAAGTTACTCCTAAAAGTATTCTGCAGGTCTTAGCCTGATTTTAGTAATTTCAAACTATAATTAACATTTTTGTGAAGTCGCAGGTAATATTCAAGTGTTTTTGTTTGAAACTGGCTTCTTATATTCCTTCTTGCATATTTTGGTAATGATAGTCAGCACATTTTTAATATAAGGACAAGCACATTGACAGGTACAAGTACCTACAGGTATTTAATGATGTATTGCTTAGGGTTAAGCCTAATACTGCTTTAGCTGAAATGCTTCTCAAAGGAAAATGTCCATCCTCCAGAAGCAGTTATTGCTATGGTTTATAATACACATATATTACATATAACAACAACTACAGTGAGAATATTTTGACAGAAATAATGTCTATCTAAAAATTTCCTGCATGCAGCTCAATGCTAGAATTTTCTAAGTAACAACTGACTGCTTGGAAAAAATCAGGAACAAAGTGAACACTCAAGAAACTGGTGATATTTAATGTCTTTATATAATGTATTTCATTTTCAAGATACCACACAAACATCTAGATAACAGTACCAGGAAACCTCCAGTATACACAAAATGATCCCGTTTGCTTATTTTTGCCTCCAAACAGGAAACAAACTTATTTTCAACTATTTCAAAGTCATTTGCAAATGTAGAAAAGCAAATATATATCATACTAATATAGATAAAAGAAGCATAAAAGGTCTGAACCTCTAATTCATACCTTCTAAGGCCTAGGAGCTATTAGTAGTTTTGGCTGGGTTTTGTATACAATGTTCTAACCAATTTATACTGCCTAACACGTCTTCTTTCTCAAAAAATCCCACAATTTTTAACAATGAGGTGATTCAATAGACAGAAAGTCATTTTGTGCTCTCAGGAAATAGACTGGTACCTAATTGGTAACCTAGAAAGTTATCTATATAGATGTCCTGTTTGAGCATAATCAAGTATGACAAAACCATCTACCTAATGGAAAAAGTTGTGATTTTCTCTAAGAAATGGGAGTCAGTTATATGTTTGCTTGCCAGGGAAGAAGCTATTAGGATTAAGACACCTCTCATTCCACAATAGTCAGGACTAATCTACCGAAGTGATGGGAGTAAACCATTGCAGTAAGGCGTCTCCAAATGTCTTTGCTTCCTTTGACTTTGCACAGACTTCTTGTGTAGTCTGTGCTCCATGCTGATACCACACAACTTTGTTTTACTTGAGGGTGAAGAACAATTATGTTTAAGACTAATTTGAATTTCTATCACTTCTTGCAGTCTGTAACTACCTGAAAACCAGTTCATTTGGCATTTCTCCTTTCCTTCTCAGAGGATCAGCATCATTTTCTTTAAGGACTGCGGTGGGACTAGCTGAGTAGGCTAGCAACAAGGTGCAAAAGAGACCTGTGAAATCAGCACTTTAGAATACAAACAAGGAATAAAAAAAGATAAAAAATGTTAGTAAACTCTGTGTCACTCTGCGCTCTGCCCTTCTTGTTCATTCTATGAATGGATTTGCGTTGGCACAAATATTCCTTCAAACAGATACTCCTTTTCATGTCCATATAACAAAAATGTTGCTTAAGACATATGGATATCTTCACAATTGGAGTCCATTTCAGTAGATAAATTATTTCCATAGACAGTTTTCCAGAATCTTATTATCACTCTTTGATTAATGTATGCTATTAGAATTACAGCCTTTTCCAAAAGATGTCAAAATTGAGTTCTTTTTAAATGTGCTGGAAGTGATTAAGAAACTTAAAAGTTGCTTCAGAAGAATCTAGATATAGGGACAATACAGTTATAAAATCAATACCTTCCATTCTGGTAATGACAGAATATAGTAGCAAACTGTTATACAGATGCTTAGATAATGCTGTCATCAGTCTTAGAGATCATACCAGAATTCAGTTTGCTCTTCTAAAAGCAACATAAGCAAGTAATATTAACTTTGGTAGTATGTAAATTTACAGCACATTTTCTGCTCTTTTGTTTGTGCTTATTCTTAGTCTGCATGATAACAACACTGAGTATCTCAGCTCTCTTTGAAAACAGGTGAGTCTGGGCTGTTAAATCATGAGAAAACTAGTTGATGAACTTGCCTGTGAGAATCCCTACCTTAGTGGAACTTTGGATTAAAACCAGTTTTTAAGTTACCTATAAAAAAGTCAGCATGTGAGAGCTGAGGGTCAACATCTATTTGTTGAGCCCAAAGGCAAAAGAAGTGAGATAGGAATAAAATTTATCTTGCTGGTATTACAGACCAGGTAAGGAGAAAGGCATACATACAGCCCAACTCCTCTCACCATTTAGTTATGCCACAGTTTAGACCAGCTCTAACAGGAGAGTTCTGTGCAGCTGCCCAATGCTCCAGCAGACCAGAGGATAAAATCTGAACCTCCGTCTTCCCTTCTGCCTAACTACCGGGAACTAATTCTGTTTAAGCGTTTGTTGGGGTTTTTTTTGGTTTTGTTTTTTAATGGGAATCTGCTTGTGTGACTAATCTATCAAAAATGCCCTTTAAAATTCAACCACTATGCCACCAGGTCTTTGCCTCTTTCATTAAGATTAAAGGTAGATCCATACTAGCCCACTACCAGAAAAAGACTACCATTAAGTAAGTCACAGTCAAACAAACAAAAAAGGGTTTAGGAAATAAGTGACCTTTTGTGCTTTTATTTAGACACTTCATTCTTTGCCTCAGTTCTTTTGTGGATTCATTCCTTAATAAACAGACCTGAACTTTTATCACCTTTGAGCATGCACTTACACTCTTTAATTACTTAGACTCTTTTGGAACCCATTCATTAGCACTGCATAGAAAATTATGAAATATAAAGAATAAGTAAAACAGGTTTCACAATGCATCACATGCAGTTCAGTGTCAGGGCCCTACAAACAGTTCCTGTGAAGAAAAAAAAAAATTACATGGAAGTGAATTTTAGCAGAACAAGAACTAGAATATACAGAGTTATTTTGGAGTGAAATACTTTGAAGATCCAAGAGCTATCCCTTTATAGGTTCTAATATAAGAAAAAAATCTTTTTTTCTAAACATTTATAATATTTTTGAATTATAATGCATAGCTAAGCCTATGCAGAAACTGTTTTATTTTCTTTTAGAAACAATCTAATAAATTATAATTAAAAAGTAATTTTATTTGGAAAAAAAATGACCAAAAGAGGAGGAAACTGTCAGCTGATATCTTTGTGAAATTTAATCTGTGAAATCATTGTTACCTGCCATGTCAGATCTATCTTGTTCATTACAAAATACTGCTAAAGTATGCTCATCTTTAGCATTTATTATGGACAGTACTTTATAATAGAGAGAGTCACAAATACAGCAGAGAGTGAAACACCACATGGTTTATGTTCATTTGGCCAGGTATTAGCATGAAAACAATCCATGCTTTTAATAAAGTGCTTATTTTGTTACGATAGCTGTATACACAGATGTTAACTACTGCCGGTTTTAAAACCACTGTTTATCCACTCCGACTTAATTAAGCTGTCTTACTGAAAGCTATACACTACTTCAAATATTATAGATCGCTACAAGTTTCTCGAGACCATAAGATAAAACATTTGTCATTCAGGTCACATTAGAGAGCTTGCCAATTTTCCGAAGTTGTTGATACTTTGGAGAAGGGAGTAGCTACAGACCTCAGTTAAAATCTGTAAAACTCTGGAATAAAAATTGAAAAAGATACATAGATAGATAGATAGATAGATAGATAGATAGATAGACAGACAGATACTTACAAATTAAACCCACATTAAGCTGGTTAATCTGGAATCCAAAAATTACCCCAGAATTATAAGGTTGTTATTTAACCACTTAATTCTAACATGGACAGATTTTTACAGACTGTGTACAAAGGCAATGTAAGAAGTTAGAGTGTTTCACAATACCATGAGGAATTACTGGTAAATTTTATAAGGCTTCTGATAAGTTTCAACCTATACAGAGGAAATAAATCCCAAATACTTCATTATTTTGGAGAAGTGAAGGAAAACGTAATCTTGGTATTGCTCAAATGCCCACTGAACTCACTTTCGAGGTTAGTATTTTTTGTCTCATCCTATAAATCCTGTCCTAAAAAAAAAAACAAAACGAAACCAAAACCAACCAACCAACCAACCACAACAACAACACAACCAAAACACTCCAAAAGAAACAAAAAAATAGATCTACACTATGCTAACCTAAAGGAGTGAGGCAGGATAATCTATGGCACCAGTTAATTAGCTGGGCCTTGTGGTTTTTTGGAGGGGTGGGGAGAAAGAGCCAGTGCACTGAAAAAAAAAAAAAAAAAAAAAGGAAATGCTGGCTTGTATCACCTTCCAAAGAGTTCAGAGCACAAATCCTTGGTTCTGTTAAGAGTAGTTTAGAAAAAGAAATAACAAAGTACCAAATCAAAGCTGACCACAGTAGCTTTTACATCTTTGTTATTCTATACATGACAACATGGTGTGTATGCCTATTAGTGTCAGGGATTTTGGGTACCTGCAAATACCAAATTGGTGATTAGTATTGCCTAAGAGAGATTTTATCCCATGGACATATTATTTACTTAATGTTGCCAATATGCATAGAGAACATCTAGTATGCATGGGGCTGACTGATGTTTGGAATTCATACATATACAATTAATGCAGGAACATTCTCAATTACAGGCCTCATGAATGGATGACATAGCTGCCAATGCTTGTAATTTGTCTTCATTTTCCAACACTGCTAAAACGCCTGTAAAGTTAAATATTTAGCCACACTATGGTTTCCAGAAATGCATAGGTCAGTGAGAGGAAAATTCAGGCAAATTCAGTAAAAGATTTCTACATAGCTATATTCAAACCAACAAACTGCTTTTTATCTTGTTCTTGTCAGCTCTGCCACATTGCTTATTGGCTATGCGATTTCACAAGTTTCAGGTCATATAATTTATTCATCTTATAAACTTGGTGCTCTATATCTGCTTGCCTGTGTTGATACCATGATACCTCACTGCCTTTGAATAATGAGTAATAGATACCTGTCAGAAGGTGCAGCACTGACATGCAGAGGTGTTTGTAAATGCAACTATATGTGTGCTTACTCTTTGCTGTGGTAACACATGATGGGCTGTTTTGAATCTCTTCTTGTCGTACAGGATGGTACTAGCATAGCATCTAAACAAACATTTATTCTACTTTGTTCACCTCTCTTTAAGGAACAGCCAAGACTTTCTGTTATTTTACAAGCTTCTGTTGATCTGATGGATGGCTTGCTTTTCCATTTGGGGATAATTTCTGAGATCTCTCATGTCTTTACTCTTTTCTTTTTAAGTTCTGAAAGAGAGAAACGCGTTTCAGAAATTTACAGTCAACAGATGGCAGAAGAAACAGAAACAGAAGGAGAGTAAAGTGATTAGAGGAGCATCATAGATCTCTTTGTTACAACACGGTGCTACCTCACCTTGGGATGCTGTATCTCTTCTTTATTCACTAAAAGTGCCCAAAAGACAAGAGCTGCCTGCTCAGCACTACGAGCAAAACAGATCTTCCTTATCTGTAGTCTCTCAGACTCGAGAACCTCCAGCTAAACACTGTTTTTGAAAGGTGGTGAACAATCTTTCTGTCTGGGAAAAAGCCAGCTGTGACAGGCAGGGACTGCAACATCCACTCATCACTATCTTACAGGCTTTCTGCACAAGTAGGCATCATCCCAGGACAGAAGAGGGTATACTGTGAAGGTGTTAGTCATTCGTTATGTTTGAAAAACATGGGATTTGAATCTTTATGGGGAGAAATAATACATTAAGTAATGATATGAATTAATCCTTTCGTTAGACAGGGAAAGGATCCAAGGAGACCATCAGATGCGGATAGTTCCCTTGTCCAGGTGACACTAAGAGGTAGCAAGAAATAGGGACCTGATCAAAGCTGGAGAAGAAGAATATCCATGGAGGAACCTCAAGAGAAGTGAAAGGTCTAATTCAGTCATATCCTTCTGTTCTATCAACATCAAAGAGGATTACACTGCCAAGTCACTTTTTTATTGCTGACATTGCATGAAGGAATAGAGCACTTCAGTAGTGGATTCCTTTCATTCATAATTACAGTTTTAATAATTGCTTCTAGGCTGGGTGAAGTCATGTCCCAGCAGGGAGGTGAATATGCCCAAGCTATGGATTTGGGGGCCATTAGTGATTTTCTGAAGGAGAAATTGTCTGTTCTGGTGTGGGAAGTTTACCAACGGTTTCACTAAGTTATTTGCCTTGGGTCAGAAGATAAGCATGATAAACTGGGGATATTTCTTCTGGATCTTTGAATTGCATCACATCATTGCGTCACATTGCACTACGTCAGTTAAGGCACTGTTCATCTCCGTCTTTTTTTACAATTGGAGAAAGAGACACAAATAGACCAACTACCAACTGGGAACTACAGAATTTCCCAATAGTGTTCATGATTTCAATGATTATTGAAAATTTAGGTATGTTGTGCACGAGGAATGGGACCTAAAATGCATTTTTTATTTTTTAAAAAGAAACTTAATATATAATGAAATCTTTTATCAGAATACTGGCGAGGCAGTGAAAATCATTAACAGAAAGTGGAAGAAGTTCAATATATAAATCAGATACTCAAAAGAGGATTCCATGAAGAAAACTGTTACATTGGTCAGGAAGGTGTCCTGTTCAGAAGCTGTAAAACCTTCTGTGGTTCATTTAAAAAAAATAAGTGTATAAAAGGTGGTTATTAGATGGCAATGTAATCAGTCACAGATATCAGTAGAAAGACTCAATGAAATATCAATAGTAAGTACAAGAAGGATAATAATAAGATTTTTTTTTTAATGTTAAAAGAAAACAAATACTCAGTGTGGTATTCTGGGTTCACTGATGTGAAAGGCAAGATGCCAAAGAGTCTGTACACAAGAAGCAAAATATTATGACATGTTGCCACTTAACTGCTTTCCTGGGCAAGCATTTGTTCCTCTGTGTTGTAGGTGCACACAAAAGGTAGCACACAGTTAAACACAGCTCCGTTTTTTTCCTTGTAAGTTTTGCAGATGTTCAGTAATAAAGTGAATGGGTTATTGGTAGAGATATTTGAGACATCTGGTCAAGTGAACACAATTTGACAAAATATTTCACAAAAGTGAAAAGTAAGGAAGAATGTAATAAACTGGATAATAAAAAGCAAGATTCTCCTGGAGAAGGAGCGGCTTATGGAGTCTCAGAAATCTCCTGGCAGAGAAAATCGTTTAATACATTCAAAACTCTAAAAAAGTAGTTTCAGATAGTAGAAATGGGATATCAGCAGGGTAAGGCATAGGAAAAGGTTTTAAATGGAAGTCAGGGAAGGTGAATACTGACCCTCAGTCTCCAGTCATTTGTTTTCTCATTTGATTTTTCTGTTGTGTCCCTGGAGGTCTTGTTTCATCTTCTCTCATTTTGGTTTTACTGAAGTTTCATGCTTCATTTGTCTTTTATGTTGTATGGATAAAGAATATGAGAAACTACTGTGGAACCACAATATGAATGTATGAGTAGTAAAGCAATGGGAAGGCCATATTATGACATTTCTTTATACAGAAATACGTAAATGTCAGTTAATGCCACAGTCTTGCTCAGGGAGATTTGTTACATGATGGACATTGTTATAAAATGCCTATAAAAGCCTATCTTAAAAATTCTAATATCTACTTTTGCTTTTGGCAATTACCCAGTAGATTAGTCATGCTTTTATATGTATTTTAGCTTTTTCTGAATGTTTGTCATGAAATTAATTTTCACTTTATGGCAAGCATTTAACATGAATAAAACTCATCAGCCAGGACAATTTTGTTTTTATTTTCCTTTGTGGAGCACTCACTACTTCTTACACTGTGAAACTTTGAACCTCCCCCCAGTTTCTTCTAATTACTGCACCAGCTAGAACAAACCAATCTGTTTTGTTGCAAGTTTTGTGTGATTATCTTCCATGGGCATGCATGTGAACACTGCCAAGCTACGCAAAGGCTGATAAATGAGCCATTTATTTGATATAGTAATAATCAGATTTATCAAAGGCCTGCGCATTGGCTGCATTACACATATATTAATCAGAAAGCTTAAGCTGAACTTCTTCAAGGTGACAACTTGCTACGTCTTTCCTGAAAGCCTATTTTCTTCTGTGATAAGTATAATACTTTGATAATTGTAATCTCTTGTGAACAACATTTAAGCCACCTTGAAAAGACTTGATGTTTGGCTCAGACCATTTTTTTAGGAAGCATTCAGGTACTGTTTATGTTTTTCCAGCTAAGTGTTTTTCTCAGCATGGATAAAACTTATTGAGTGTCCTTGTCAACATTTGCCCTCTTAACTTGCCATTTTAAAAAGGGATGAGAAATTAACACAGGATTCAAAAGGAGGAATGTGCTTGAATGAACCCTACTTTGGCAGCCTGATTTTTGATACCCATGTGATCAAAACTTCCTTTGCACTCAGAATTTTTAGAAGATCAGTATAGTTGGTTACTTAGTTGGTGGACTGATTTTTTTGCTCCTTGTCCCTAAATGTGATAGAGGACCTTGCGCATCTCACCAAAAGCTGTGGATTCTGCTGCAGCACTAGGTGTTGAAGGGACTCCTGGAAATACCCTGCTGCTCCGAAAGAGCTCATCACCTTAGCTGGCTCTCCAGCCATTAAGTTTCCCTTTAATTTTGAGCTTCTTGAAAATTTTCCAGCTTCTGCTGGCTTGGGAGGGAGGCATATTTTGATATCTCTTAACCCTTGTGACATAGAGTAACTGTGTCTGTTTTCTTCTACGTAAGGATCAATATTTTATAAGCTGGTAATTAAAAATACGCACCAATTCATATGCTGGCCCTAATTATACCTGCTCTTGTCCCACATGATTAGTTTTCTTAAATGTAGTAAGTTTACCTGGAAATACATTATATACTACCCTCATATTCTTAAAAGAGAAAATTAACTAGTTATTTAGTACTTTACCTGTAACACCTGCAATTTTTCCCTCTGTAAAAGGCATTCTGACTTTTCATTCCAGTGGTGATTTTCAGATACAGTGAATATGGAAACATGGCTTGATGTTGCAGTGAGAAAACAATATTAAAGCCTACCTGTTTTTATGGGCTGTGTATCTTATTAGCTCATTCTGCTGCATAAATTGAAGAGTCGAAGAAGGAGATATCTTTCTGAAAAAACTCGTGCTATGCTTCATTACTTATATGCAGAGCTCTTTAATGTGACACAACTGTTATTTAGTATCTCTAATACGATGCATAGAAAGGAAGAATACCTGCACCTGAATTTATTAGGTGAAATGTTATGTTAAAAGGACAATTTTTTAAAGTAAGTATCTTATGGCTTCTATTTCACAAAGCTACATTATATTTGTAAATTCCAGTGTATGTTTATTTTTCTTCAGATGGAAATGGTAAAATTTGATCAAGAATACAAGTTAGCTTTTAAATATTCTAACCTTGATACAAATGTGCAATTGCCGACAAAGTGCAATTCATAATCTTAAGCTATCATATCATTCAGAAGACAGTTTAAGAAAATGTAGGCCCTGCTTTTAGTGAATATATGGAAACACAATATAAACAAACAGTTGATAGGACTGTTTCCAAAACAGTGAATTAGAGCCTCATGCACTTACTTTGGATACGAGGTGTGTCACTCTAAAATTGTGATCTCACACTTTCTCAGCCACTCCCTAACCTTTAAACACCTTGATTAGAAAATTTATTTATAGGGCTAGGTTATTGCTTCTACCTGTATGCAGTTCTGCCCCTATTTAAGCTGTACCTAAGCTCCAGTAAAGTCAGAAAAAAACAATAATTAAATTCTCTATAGTCTTAATCTGTAGGCATCTAGGTCTTATGCTGGAGCTTGCTTTAGTTTTTAATATGTAGATTTTTATCTGATTAATTAAAGCATTTTATGTCTTTATCTTGACTTTGCAGCTAGGAAGCACAGGAAGAAAAAGATATTTTTCAGGTCACCCAGAGAAACAGTGGCAGAAGATGGCATATAACACTTCTCTATTATGTCTTCCCTTGTTGCTATCTACCATATTACTCTACTAATAAGAACATTTCTGTCTTTTGCACACAAATTAGGTACAATAATTTGACTGTTCCCACCATGGACTGAATGGTAGAATATATTTCTGAACTTAGATGTGACAAGTGTAGTTCTGAAACTGCAAATTGTAGTTAATGAACATTATATTTTCCTCTGCATGGAACTTGTTTAAAGGTAGTATTGTTAACAGTCTGTGTGAGTGTATTTGAAGGTCAAAGTGTATATTTGTACCTGCTTTCAAAATGATTTGGTAGAAAATTAGTCAGCTGGTATAGGAATATACGTGAATATGAAATGTCTCTTCAGTATTCTGGAAGACCAACTGTGAAAGACATTGATAGATTGCCCTGAAATTCTGAAAGTTAAAACTGTAACTGTGCTCTATAATCTTCACTGGCACCATTATTGAACTTTTTTTCATGGATTTTCATAGATTAGTAGGAACAATGACACTTATGGCCCAGTCGATTTCTGACTTTTTTGTGTTTTTCATTGCTAAGCCACAGAGTAGTGGCAGCATTGCTCTATACAAAGACCATATGCTTCTGTTTTGTATACATCAATTTTATTCAGTATTTGGTAGCAAAAAGCACATCCAATGCTATGTGTGGAGGCTTGTTAAATGAACTCACCTTTTTTCTTTTGCTAGTCAGTATTACCTTCTGGACTTCATACAATGACCCAAAAGAAGTTCATATGAACTTTTTTCTGTCACCTGAAGGACCAGCAGACACAGTGGGCCTTTGTCATGACAATTGGCCCTGCTACCCTGAGATGGCCGAAGACATTTTTTCTAACTCAACTTGTAATTAACTTTACAGAAAACCCAAATATCAGCCAAAAATTGTTTATCTGATGATTTAAGAGGTTGAATACAGAACAATGTTATTTCTTTACCCTCCAATATACATGAAAAGTTTCTTCTTCCTGATATTCAATATTGTCCTTCAAACAACCTCACATATAATCACAGAGAATTGTCATTAGTGACTGCACCTTAATCTTTCAATTACTCTGTGATAAGCTTCTGTATTGTAAAGCTTTTGAATTACTTAATACTTTATTATTCAACTAACTGCACTTAAATCATAAAATGGTCTACTTTAACCTTAATAATCAAAGATGTTCAAAGTTAAAATCTAGAATGAAGGGTATGAAAGAATACAAAAAGACCATTTTTGCAAGCCAAAAAAATCTGCTTACATTTTCATTTTCTTTCTGAAACCCTTTATTTCATTTTGGTTTTAAATCAGACACCAGGCAAAATTGCAAACCTCAGCATCTGAAATACACTGAAAAATGTATGTGCATACATTTAAATAAATAATAATAGCTCTAAAATATGACTCCATTTATGCAAAATAGGTTTTAAGAGACACAGTGCTCCCAGTTTGCATAAAACAGTGTCTGTGTTGTCTGAATAACATTTTTTCACACACACATCTGAGAACAGACTAGGCACATGGCTTCAAAACCAGGTACTTGCAGCACTTCCAAGCCCTGTTGTTCCCTTGAAATAGTGAAATGTCTCTATTCCTAGAGCTGTTTCAATATGTTCACTCTGGAATGGACCTAAGTCATCCATTTTTTTTTTTTTTTCTGAAGACAAATGACCTTATTTAGACTCTTACTTTCTAAGAATTCAAGCCTCTCAGGAGGAGCGAAGGAGTGTACCCGGTTATCTTTCAGCTGCAAACATTTCCTCAGCACTTGCCACAGGATCGCTAATGCACAATATCTAAACCTTACCACAGGGTATTGACACATACCTTTCAGAGTTGCCACCCCCTGAGTGTCCAGACCAGTGTCTGTGTCTGTGGCATGCAGGGGATGCTCTGTATCCTGCCCCGATGGACCAGCGTGCTGGGGCATGTGGGGCTGTGCGCAGCCAGTCCCACTGTTCAGATGAAGTCCTGTCAAGCCATGATTGAGGTCCCAATTGTATGGAAATAAGTGAAAGAGGAGCCACAATTACTACTGTCATTTTGGTCTCTCACCAAGGGAGCATGTGGGATCTGAAGCCTTGCTAGTTCAGAAAACAGGAACAAAGAAAGGCCAGACTGCTGGGCTGATACTAATTTCTAACAGATGAAAATAAAGTAGAACTGTCAAAGATCCAGAGAAAAAGAAACACTCATTATAAGATTAAAAAGTGCTAGGAAAGAAAGCAGAGAGGGGAAGATAACAACTCAGCAAGGTGGAGATTTGGCTCATATCAGGGTGCAGCAGAAGTCAATCTTTCCCTGTCTGGGTGACAGCCTCAATGGCAGCGATTTAGTGAGAAACTGCACAGAGTGTGAAGAGCATGTTGTTGATTTACCTAACAAGTTAGTTGCAGCTCACCACCATATATACTTAACATAAGCAATTGTTTCATGCTCATGATCAACCTTTCAAGTCTCTGATCCTAATAAAAGATATCCACATAAAAGAGACCCATATATTCGAGAACTGCAAAGTGGCTGTTTATTTTTTGTTGGTTTTGAGGTGTCCATTAGCTATTGCAGAATGAAGAACTGCCCACTATAGGAGAAGATCAGGTTTAAGACCATCTAAGGAACCTGAAGGTGCACAAGTCCATGAGACCTGATGAGATATGTCCATGGCTCCTGAGGGAACTGGAGCATGAACTTGACACTATCCATCATATCTGAGATGTTGTGGCAGTTCACTGAAGTTCTCACTGCCTGGAAAAGGGGAAACATAATCCTCGTTCTTAAAAAATGAAGAAAAAGAAGACCTAGGGAACTACAGGCCAGTCAGCCTCACCTCTGTGCTCAGCAAGATCATAGAGCAGTTCCTCCTGGAAACTAAACTAAGGCACCTGGAAAATAATGACATGATTGGTGATAGCCAGCATATATATATATATATATATATATAACGATAAAATAAAATAAGACTTCGGTCTGGAAAAGAAGACTGACATGGGATATCGTAGAGGTAAGTAAAATGATGAATGGTACAGTGAATGTCAATGAGTTACAGTTATTCTCTACTTCTCAATCTATAACAGCTGGGGGCATCAAATGAAATGAGCAGGCAGATGGTTTAAAACAAAAAAGAAGTTTACAAAATGCATAATTAAATTGGGGAGTTCATTGCCACAGGATGTTGTGGATGCCAATATTATTAATGCCTTCGGAAAGCCATTAGACAAATTAATAGGGAAAATATCCATTAGAAGATGTAAAACACAGTAATTTGCATCTACGTCTGGCTCCAGAAGTCCCTCATGATAAATTCCTGAAGGTGAAGAGATATGTGAAAAAGTACAATCTGTGCTTCTCTACTCTAATATAGTCATATTCAGGTTTTTTATGTTATACACACATTTTAAAAATATACCTTATGTAACCACAAAATCAGATATTTTCCTGTTTATTTTCATCTGTTAAAAACATGTCATCAGTATATTTATAAATATCTAATAATTAAAAATAATGTTTCTTCATATAAGGAAGCTGTAATAGATTAATCAATTTTTTTTTTTTTTTTTTAAAGTACACCATTACTAACTTCTGGTAGCTACTCTGAGTAGATATAATTGAATTTAGCTAGGTCATTTCCTTTTCATTTGCACAGATTTTTCCTATAAACTTTTGTTGTTGTTGTTGTTGTTGTTGTTTTTACTGAACAGATTAAAGTAGAAAGATCAGCCATACTAACGATTCAATGAGCAATTGCCTAGGAATCCTCAGTGCAAGGTTGAGAAGAAACACAGTAAAAGATATTTTCCTTAAAATTGTGTATATTTTTAGCATTATAAGGTTTAAGCGGTGGCAAGAAAAAGATTCACAGATACAACAAAGGTTAAGTACTTTTATTCTGTTACAGCGTATCATTCGTAAGAAATTTGTTTCTCTGAAATAGGAATTACTGAGTTACTGTTAAAGAAAGACATAGTTATTTTTTCAGACTTGTAAGTGGGCACCGTTGGTTTCTCAATATGTGTAATAAGTTTTAAAAATTAGATCTTCTAAGCTATATTGCTGTCAGAGCAACTGGAGTAGCATTTTCATTCTGTTTAAAAGGCGGTGGTGTGTTGAAGCATCAGACCTTCCTTGTGAACCACACTTTATGTAGTGCCTTCAATTCCCACCATTCTCCCCAGATGATCTAAGTCGTTACTTTTCCACCAGGTAACAGAGGAACCTTTCCTTGTCTGGTTTCACTTTTGGCCTGGCCGTTCAAATTAATCTGTCCCACCAAGAGGGATGGAAATGGTAGGAAATGCCAAAAGTCCATGTGCATATCCTAACCTGAAATATAACTTTGTAACTGAAAAAATACTGTATAACTTGAATATTTGCAATGTGACACAAAATATGTTGTTATTATTAATATTATTTTTATGCTTTTAAGGTCATTCAGGAGATCCTGGTAACTGAATACTGGTATTATAATTGTCCTTTTGTCCTGCCAGTATCAAATTTGCTAAATGGCTGGTGTGTTTGTTCAGTCATATTAGACAATAATGCACTTAATTCGTTTTTTATGGGATGCACTTCCTTCTCATTTGAATCTTGCGGAGATTGAAGTTGTTGATTGTCTCAACAATAAGGTTGTTTATATCCTGGATCCTTGTTACTTAATCTCTGTCTTTGTAGTTGTTATTATAGTCATTAAAATCTTTATCATGAATTTGTGCTAAGTAGATGTACAAACAAAGTGTCATGTACAGTCTTGGTATAATTGGCTGTTGCAGAGACAAAGAAGCTGCCAATAATGGTCTGATTTTTCACCCTGGGGCCTTGTTTTATATCTGTACAAATGATACACCCACACTTTGACCTGAGGAGCCTACTGGATGCATGTTCTGATTTTGAATGGAGAGGGTGGGTATACTGAGCAAATTCAGCTGATATTTATGTATCTAAAATTGTTCGTAGTCAGCGAGTTAATTCTCTGAGTACACAAATGATTTAAAAAATGAGCATATGTTATGATCTTGCAAAAACTGTGTTTTTACTGAAATAACATTCTGTCCTTCCTTTTCCTCAATATTTATGGTAATGCAGGATATCCATCTGGGAAATTATAATAAAATATTAGTATTCATCTGTTTAAGTTGTTTATTGCCCAAAGACAAAATATACTTGTTTGTTCACCTCCTGGTGAGCATTCCCGCATTTAGGTTAATGGGATGGTGCACAGGTTAATGAGGTATATGTCTGGGGAATATCTACCTTTATACATCTTTTGTAATTGATGACAGCTTTTCAATTCTGAAATCTCCCTCTTCACTTGTTCATTGTCAAAAACCAGACATGAAACCAAGACAAATATATTTTTTTAAGTAAACATAATATGGAAATTAAGGTGGATAAATTATATTTTCTTATCTGTATTTTTTTCTGAATTGACCTCTCTTTGTTATTCAGAATACTCAGACATTCATTTTTCTGTTCACTACAAGTACCTTATCTTCTCTTCCATCTGTGAGGCCAATGCTCTCTGAGCAGGTTCTTTTAGGTATTCTACATGAGGAAGGTTTAATGTTTAATGCCAAATTTTTTCATCTGGAGATATTTGACAGTACACAGGATTTTGATTTAGCACAGTGTTACAGCAGTGCACTGAAATCACAACACAAGTACTCTGTGGCAATTGCAACATACACCCAGAGGACAACACAAACATTATTCCCCGTACCAGTCTGTATATGCTCACCGTTAAGATGCTGCGTGTCCCCAGTCATGAGGAAGGAACATCTAGATTGAAGTCACCTCAAACCTATTGCTCTCTTCCAGGTTAATTTTGTTGGCTGTTTAATTTTAGAATCTATGTTGGACTGAGCCACATAGACACTATCCCCATCCTAGGTTTGTACGGTTTAGGATGATAATGCTATCTACTGATTATTGTAGGGAATGACATCAATGCAACCACTTGACCTGCACAACAAACATAGCCTTTCATCTATAACACAATGCATCCTCGGGTCTCCTTCATGTTACATCCACCTTCCTTTATGACAGGTCTTCTGTGTTTCATGAGCACATCACCCTTGCCTGTCTTCTTTGAGACTTCTTCCACTGCACGTGTTCTCTGGTTGGTCACACTAGTTTATGATCCATCCTTTTTCATCTACTATATTCATTTTTAAACACTGCCATTGGCATTCTATATAGGCTACTCTACTTCCATATTGTATGATTACATACCTCGTAGTTTTGGTCCAGAACATTAAATGCTTTCCAAAATTTATTCTTAGGTGTCTCCTCTCCCTCTCCCTCTCCCTTTCCCTCTCCCTCTCCCTCTCCTTCCCCTCCCCTTCCCTCCCCTCCCCTCCTCCCCTCGCTCCCCTCCCACTGTACGAGGATTAGCTGTGATATTAGGAACAAGTAATATACATTGCTAACATTTTCAGTTTACAATGTCATTTCATCTTTCATCCTTATGACAGAATACACTGGTAAAGTAATTCATCCAGTTAGCTCATTGTGTTGGCATTTGTTCTTTATTCGTGTATTCATTAACTACAAGGGAACAATTTCTACTTATATGATACTCCATTTTTTTAGTAGCCCAATACACTAAGCATAGCCAGTCATGGCTTTTTTCCTGCACCTTTCAGATTTGTTTTTTCACGGAGCTTTGAACAGGTTGCTAGCATTGTCATAATTTTACTCCAATTCTGATATTAAAATTTTAAAAATAGGTGTTGAAACATACATATACAGATCTTTTCTTGCTTTTTCTCAAATTTAAGGCAGGTGTCTAGAAAATACTGATGTAGCTGAAGTGTGTATTAAGACATTTCATTTGTGATACTGCTTCTTATCCTTCCCTCCACTACCCTTTCCTTTCGTAATTCATTTTCCTAAATTGTCTTGCTCACAATCATTGCATTTAAAAAGTTTTAATGTGCTCATTTAGAGATGAGAATCACTGTTTATAATTTGCTGAGAAATTTTCAGAGCCAAGATAAAGACTAGCGTAGGTCTACAATATTATTTATGCTAAGTAGGATAGCAGTTAGGAAAACAGTAGAATTCTTTTTCCAAACTATTCGGAAATTGATTCAAGACTTATTTACTGATTTTTTTTTAATATAGGGCATAGAATAAAGGGAAGATTTACCACCAATAAAAATACAGTATTTCAAATACATATTGGAACTGGTTTTCCACTTTGTCCACTATTTGTTTCTTCCAGAAAACAGGCTGTAAACACTTATTATTCAGAAAGGTAGCATTTTACAATTGTTTCTCATGAGTGGAAATTATTAATAAGGTATGAAGGTGAGGAGAACTCATTTCACTTAAAGGTTCCCAGTTTCAAAAACCCAAGTTTTATTGTATTTTATGTTTAGACCTGACCTAGCAGTGACTGTGTCTGAATACGTATGTCTTGGATGAAAAACAGAATTGTAAGTAATATTTATATTTAGAATAGGTGAAAATTCACTTGTGTTGGATTTAACCAGCGAGTAACTGTATACCTTTTGTGTTCAATGAAGACTTGTGGCAGGACTGGTGGCTACATACTGAAAAATAAGTATCTTCATAGTCTTCAGTTTTAAGAATAATTTAATCTCCCACAAAGTAGGAATGAAATGCATGGATAGATATAATGTTGAGAGTACTGAAGAGGTCAGCTTTCAGAAAATTAAGTCCCCTCATTTCTATTTCACTGAAGAAACTTTAATTAGACTTAAGGGGGCTCTGATATTTTTTCCTTTCCAAGGAAAAATTACTTCTCCTGGAGCAAGAAAACAATATTATTGTTGTGATTTTTCAAATGAATTGGAGCTAACTGGTTATCTAATCTTACTGAATTTCAGGATAATTGATATTCCTAAAATCTTTAAATTTCTTCAAAAATCACAGCCATTTACATCAGCATATTACCAGTCTCCAAATGCTTCTTTTCTATCATGATATTCAGTTACTCTGAACAACAGTATTTTGCAAATTGAACTGAATTACACAGGGTAAGCGTGTCCAATGCAACACTGTGAAAAATGTAAATAGTGGGACATATTACTGTAGACTGAAGTGAAAAAATATTGCAAAAATTTACAAAGAGGAAATAGCTTCAGAAAGGAGTTGTTATGGACCAACTAAAACTCCCATTCCTTATCCTGCTGTGGCAGCTGATGGGAGGAGGCAGTAGAGGAGTTGAGAATGAAGCAGTGAAGTTGAGCCTGCCAAGAAATGGGGGATGGAGAGAAGGTGCTTTATTTTTTTGTCTTTGTTGCTCAACATCCTACTATATTTTTATTTGACAATACATTAAATTAATTTTCCCTGAGTGGAATCTGTTTTTCATGTGACAGCAAACGGTAAATGATCCCCCTGTCTTTATCTAAACAAACGAGCTTTTCATCTCATTTTCTTCCTCTGTTTTGTCAAAGACGGGAAATGAGAGAGTGTCTGGGTGGATGTCTGGCAGATGGACAAGGTCAACCCACCATAGTCTTCCATGGCTAACTGTTAATTGGTACTATCTTTACATACAGGACTTAAAAAAAAAAAAAAAAGGATCCTTGGCCTTCTGTAGCTCTTCTAAAATTAATTGCAGCCAACAGTGATTACTCCAATTTTTTTATTTATGGTGACTTTGTTGTGCTGCATATGTTATTGATCAGGACACGGAAAGCAAGGGATTTCATCAAAATGAAGCACAGTAAGTCAGGAGAGCAACAGAACTTTTTTATTACAAGAAGTAACTCTCAAAATTGTATTTGGGTTAACAAAATTTTCTTCAAACAAAGCCTTGGGATTGCTGGATAGTGTGGGTGGTCAAGAGACTGCTGTATATAGGTAACTTGGTCTTCAATAAAAGTTACTGAGTAGACAAGCAAAAGTTTTAAAACTCAGATCCTTAAAGCAATTTTTTTTCACTTTGCAGTAGTTGTCCAGACAGTTTAGTAGTCTTTGGTAAGCCTAATTTTATGAAGAAGTGCCTCAGAATTGAACTTTAATAAATCTAAATATAAGTAATCTGAAGCACATTGGAAGATCATGCTGTGGGGAAACTATCAAACAGAGCAAATACACTAATAGATAATATTGCTTATCATTCCTGCCTTGTTTATTGCTATGTTAGAAATGTGTTCTTTGCATACATCCCTGCATTTCTAGATTTTTGATTAGTATTTTTCAACTCCTAGACAAGTAGGTCTTTGTAGTTATCCTATCAAAAAATAACCAGAGTCTAATTTGAATGACACATATTAAAATGCACAGAGTTCATAAACTACCTATTAGTATGATAATTGCAGTACCCTGTGCTTATAGGCTTGGAAAGAGCAGCTATTATTAGGCATGAATCTGATGGTGGCATCACATAATACATGCTAAATACCATACAAAAATACATTATCTTACATTAATTACCTGAATCACTCTGAAAACGTTCACAGTCTTCTAGAAAACATGACACAGACACAGAAGATATTATTTTTCAGTAGGAGACACTTCAAATACGTTAAACGGGTTGTGTCAAAATAATTCAGGGGCTGTTATCTTCCCCCATGCCAATGTAAGAGCTATTACACAGCCACACTTAGAAGGAATTAATCACATGTTCCCTATTCCTCTATGAGAAATATTTCAAATTAATTTTGAAAAGTCCTCAGGCATAAATACTCCTCCAGGTACTTGTCTCAAAACCTCAAGTAGGGTGCTGAGTAGCACCACATATTTGGATTTCAATAGCAAAAGAAAATGCTCTCCAAGGCTGATGCATGATTTTGCTAGTCCTCCTCTGCATATTCTGCAGCCTCAACCTGCATCAGGGGGTGGAGGACCAGTGGAGGAGGGTTCCCTCTGGGTGATTTCTTCCTCAGTGCCACACTGAGAAGCCAGCTGCATATTAATGCACAGTGAATGTTGCACTGCAATCCTCTGTGTTCCATGAATGAGGAAAGGTTAATAATAATATGCCCCGCACGCCCCAACAGGGAGGTGTTTAACTTTTCATTCAGTGTTAGTACTATGGGACGGAAAATCATATTACAGGTGAAACTAGAAAAAAATAAGTCCTCACAAGAGACACAAAAACCTCAGCTGCAAAAACCAACACTGTAGTAAAGATCTGACTGTTTCAGCTGGGAAGAGTGGCAGAGATCATGTACAGTGGAGAACATCCTCAGCCTCTAGAGAAAGCAGTGAGATCCCAAAATCCACAGTAAATTAGTGGTATTTTATGCAACAACGTGGACACTGCAATACCTATTCCTGACTATACACCAATATAGACCCTGTAGACAAAGCACTTTCAGGTGGAGTGGACCTCAGATAATATCAGAAAGATTTCTATTTTTTGCTAAAGATTGGCCAGACCTATAAATATTTTCTAACATGGAAAGATGTTTGGAAGTTGTCCTCTGAAAAACTGTGCCCACTTTATAAGGTAAATTAAATCAGCAGATTATTAAGCAAAGGATCGTATTTTCTCATAAATGAAACACAGTAAATTAGTACCACACTCTCCTGATTTTATGGAAATGCCTGAGATTAATGCTGTTGGTTTATTTGCAGAGTGGGAGCACTAAATCTTTGTTGAAATGTATCTGCAAGAGTAAGCTTTACTTTAGCTAGTCTCAGTTTCAGTGCTGCCACTGCCTTCAGTAAACCTAAAATTTCACTGCATGTGTTCGATTAAAATCTTTACTTTTGAGACAATGTACATACTATTATAAAAGTGTGGTATATGTTTCCTATTCAATTTTCTTTAGAAAACAAAACAACAAATGAACAAATAAAAACCCACAAAATACACACACACAAACTTCCCCCTCAAAAAAAAGGGCAAAACACACCAACAAACAAACAAAGCCCTATAAGGTTCTCTTTCCAGAAGACAGAATCATCTTGGCTTATCCGTTTTGACAATGTTTTTAGATCTTTTCACAGGTTCCTAACCTGCCTGAGTCTGAGAAAAGGAATTGGTAAGTCTGTAGAAAGTTTCTATACCCATGTATATATATGGAATAGATGTTGTTTATTAAAATTATTTACAGAAATTGTGTAATTGCACTCATTTGAACATGTCCTGCATCAGTCAATCATATCTAAAGGAAAGAAGGTTTAAGGCTAAGAGTCTGTCAGATTTTGCATTCTGAGCTGTCTGGATTTATTTCATGTTAGGTGAGATAGCTCAAGATCTAAATTCTGAAAATATTGTGCTTGTTCATGAAATTAAGGACTGAAGGCATGTTTATAAGCTCAATTGCAAGTAGTTGTTCATCACCCCACCCAAGTCCTCAGCTAACAAAATGTGATTAGCAGCCATTCAACTACATTAGTGTGGTGACAAACCTCAGATAATACATTCAGCTACTTGCGTGATTTTATTAGCGCAAGCACTGTGCTGGGTTAACAACAATAGACCAGTACAGGTACAAAGGGCTTGCAGAACCTGTCTGCAACCAGACACACACTGGAGGACAAATACTAAAAAGGAGATGGGAAGTGTTTCAAAAATAATTACCGATTATAATTCTGTGGCCGTGTAACAAGTTAAACTAAAGGATAATAGTCTCTTATGTCCTTCAAAACTATGAATTAAATTGCCATTTAGGAATACTGCAGCTTCAATGGAAATACTCCCATGAGGTAGAGTTGCAAGAACAAGGATGTAACCTTCTGCTGCGGGACCAGTATGTCATTTTAGTTCTGCCTTAATGCGTTCTTGTATCAAGAGTCAGGGAAGGAAAAATAAGAGAGAAAGAGGTTTAAAGGCTGGAAAATTCTAGGTCATTTGCAAGTTCTTCCACAGCTTTATTTTTGCTTGATCAAACTCTGTACAACAATATGCCAGGTTAACTACCTGATCTCACTGCAACCTAGCCAAATATTTAACTCATGTTTTAGATTAATATCTGAGTTCTCAATCTAAAACACAGACTTGTAGTTGAATTAATTGGGAAATTATTGCATTTTCACTTAGAGAAATAGTATTTGATTTTGGTTTGTACCAAATTTTCCTTGTTGCTACAAATGTCAAAACTTGTTTCCCTAAGTGTCTGTAATAGCAGTTCAAATAAATATTAAGGCTTTAAAAGTAGCTCCTGCATTTTAGGAGGGAATATTCTCTCCTCAGAGTTTTAAGGAGCCATGAAAGAGAATAGTTTGTTCACGTACTAGTTTAGCATGTTTACAAGTAGTTTTACAGTTTAATTTTACAAGAAATGTTTCCCTAGTTACTATATTGATATGGTAACTTTAACCTTCCAGATATATATAGTGATCAAAGTTGCAGGAGATCCCAATGAGCATCAATATCTTTGTTCTCTGTAATTGCCTTAGGATATAAATATAATTTTTAGATGTACATCTTTCAAAATTATCATTTTACCTTTAATCTTACATTGCCATGGGATTAAAAACAAATGTAAGCCTGTGGGGCAGGAGATCTGTCACTGTGAAAAACAACAGACAACACTGCAGAGGATAGAAACATGTAAGGTTCACACATGAACTATAACAAGATAATAAGAATAAATGGAACATACCATTAAATAATGATATAAGCTGTAGAGGATACCACTCCATTCAAACAACAGAGTAGAAATGAATTTTCTTTTCATTTACTTTCACAGATTCTCCTAAGAGAGACAGAAACCAAATAATGTTTGGCTCAAATTGTAATATTCTCTTTACTATTTGAATAGGGTAGTTACTAGAATAAATGTGTCTATCAGTGTTTAAATATTTAAGTAATTTAATTTAATGGCATAAACATTTGCTTTAGTGCCATTGGATGTATATAGGAAGCGAAAGAAGAGCAAACTGAAAATCATTTTATTATTGATGTGTGGAAGATGGTTCAGAGCAACGCATTTTGCAGAATTTTTATTTTATTTTCTGGAAGCCAAACATGCAGTAGCCTCCCCAAAACTACCAATTGCACTCCCCTAGACTCCACATACTGCTACTGGGTAATGGACCTAAATCTTTACCATGAGCCTGATGTGCAAAGAAGTACAAACCTGGCTGCTGAGGTTTGCATTTCATCAAGCCTTTAACAGTTTGAGTAGTTTATGGCTCATCTAAGCTATCAAAAATGTCTGGCAAGATGAAATGTTCACCAACAGAGAAACACAAAGGTACATGTGTTTCAAATTTCATGAGATACAGAGGACCATAAGGCAGAAAGTGATACTTACAGAAAGTATTTATCAGAAATCTGTGACAAATGCACAAGTCTGCATGCATCAGTTACTGAAAACGGTTAAGCCTCTTAAGTATGTTGAAATAAAAAATTCAGGCTAAAGAGACAATTAGAAAATGATGCAACACATCAAGGGAAGAAGCAAGAAAAACACCACACAAGTTGTCCCCATTCTGCCTGTGTGAGGATAAGTATCCTCTTTCATCTAACTTTTAAATCTAAGTGTCACTATTTATGGAAAACAGAATGCAAAATAAGAAAAGAGGTACTACTCAGTGGAAGCTCAAAGAGCAACATGTTCTTCCAGAGCACACTGTCCTTCCAGAAAAGTTGATTCACACATACCTATCTTCTTCGTGTTCCTCTGCCTTGCAGTCTATTTTAAGGCTCTTATCTATGTTTAAACAAGAGACAGCCAGAATTCAATCTGTTTGACACATTATCATAGAATCATAGAACAGTTTGGCTTGGTAGGAACCTTCAAGGCTTATCTAGTCCCACCCCTGCCATGAGCAGGGACATCTTCACCAGCTCAGGTTGCTCAGAGCCCTGTCCAGCCTGGCCTGGGATGTCTCCAGGGATGGGGCATCCACCACTTCTTTGGCCAACCCGGGCCAGGCTCTCACCACCCTTAGTGTAAAAGATTTTTCTTCATGCTTAACCTGAATCTCCTCTATTCTAGTTTAAAACCATGATCCCTTGTCCTATCACAACAGGCCCTGTTAAAAGGTCTGTCCCCATCTTTCTTATTGGCCCTTTTCAAGTACTGAAAGACCACAATAAGGTCTCCCAGGCGCCTTCTCTTCTCCAGGCTGAAAACCCCAACTGTCTCAGCCTGTCCTCCCAGCAGAGCTGTTCCAGTCCTGGATCAATTCTGTGGCCCCTCTGGCCCCTCTCCCACAGGTCCATGTCTGTCCTGTGCTGAGGGCTCCAGAGCTGGACACAGGACTCCAGGTGGGGTCTCACCAGAACGGAGCAGAGGGGCAGAATCACCTCCCTCCACCTGTTCCTTTTGATGCAGCCCAGGATGCAGCAGCTTTCTCAGCTGCAAATGCATATTACCACCTCATGTCCAATCTTTCATCCATCAATACCCCCAAGTCCTTAAATATTATACAAAGGTCAAATTTTTCAAACTTGCTACGTATATGCCTACTACAATCACTCTTAAAATTGACTGAAAATTATTTCAGAGAGGTTGATCCTCAATCCTAATATTAGTATCTGTTTAATTTGCAAACATTCAGCACACTAAAAATGAAGCTAAAATTTATGTAGGGAATGTATTTAAGCAATCACCATTCTTTCAGTAGAACATAATGAAGCAAAACCTCTGGCGCACACTCAGTTATTCCAGTTCAGGAGCTACATTTACCTCTTCTGCAACATGGATATACTCTTCACTGGGTAAATAACTGGCTGGTAAGCCAGGCCCAAAGAGCTGTGGAGAAAGAAGAAAAATCTAGTTGGTGGCCAGTCACGAGTGGTGTTCCCCAGGATTCGGTATTGGGGCCGGTTCTGTCTAGTTTCTTTATCAATGATCTGGATGAGGGGTTTGAGTGCACCCTCAGTAAGTTTGTAGATGATACCATGTTGGGTGGGAGTATTGATCTGCTGGAGAGTAGAAAGGCTCTACAGAGGGATCTGGACTGGCTGAATCGATGGACTGCAACCAATTGTGTGAGGTTCAACAAGGCCAAGTTCCAGGTCCTGCACTTAGGTCACAGCAACCACATGGAATGCTACAGGCTCAGGGAAGAGTGGCTGGAAAGCTGCCTGGTGGAAAAGGACCTGGGGGTGTTGGTCAACAGCAGCTGAACATGAGTCAGCAGTGTGCCCGGGTGGCCAAAAAAGGCCAACAGCATCCTGGCATGTGTCAAGAATAGTGAGGCCAGCAGGACCAGGGCAGTAATTGTGCCACTGTAGTCTGCGCTGGTGAGGCTGCACCTTGAATCCTGAGGTCGGTTTTGGCCCCTCACTACAAGAAAGACATTGAGGTGCTGGAGAGGGGTCAGAGGAGGGCGATGAGGGGCCTGGAGCACAAGCCTGATGAGGAGCAGCTGAGGGAACTGGGGCTGTTTAGCCTGGAGAAAAGGAGGCTGAGGGGAGACCTTATCACTGTCTACGACTACCTGAAAGGAGGTTGGATCATGGAGGGTGTTGGTCTCTTCTCCCAAGTAGCAAGGGATAGGATGAGAGGAAATGGCCTTGAGTTGTGCCAAGGGAGGTTTAGACTGGATATGAGGAAGAATTTCTTCCCAGAAAGAGTTGTCAGGCATTGGAACAGGCTGCCCAGGGAACTGGTTGAGCCACCATCCCTGGAGGTGTTTAAAAGACATCTAGATGAGGTTGTTAGGGACATGGTTTACTGCCCGTTTTAGGTTAACGGTTAACTCGATGATTTTGAAGGTCTTCATGATTCTATGCCTTTGGGCTCCAGCCTTATTCTGAGCAATATCAAGATATTGAAGGCTCTACTAAATTTTCCTGCTGGGAAAATACGTATGAAAACTCTCAGGTCCTGGGCCCATCACTGAAGAGAGGAGAAATCTGCTGAAAGTTGCTATGGTCCCACCTAGGTGACATACATAGCTTTCCTTGTCGTGGAAACAAGGCTATAGGGTCAGGGGTTATGGAGCTGTTACATACCTGTATGGCATCCCAGGTAGGAGTCAGGACACAGGACTGTTGCCTGACTGGGAAATGAGCCACAGTCACAAATTTGCTGGGCAAAGTATGACTCCAGAGAGCATCATACACATCTTCAGAATGCTTGTCTTCTGAAATCAAACATCTGTCACTCTTGGGAGTGGGCTCCACTTTAACTAAATTATTAATATTTCCACCAATTAAATTTGCCTTGAAAAGCGGAATCTTACAGTAAGCGATGGGGAGATTACTGAAAAGGTACCACAGCACCCAGTTGTGAAAAGGTCCATTCTTCATCTGTTCCCAACTCCAGCTTGAAGGAAAGTCCTGCTGAGTGTTTAAAGAAGAAATTAATGCCACAGATCTAGTTGTATCTGTTTTCCACAAAAATGTCTATCAAAACTCATAATTGTGTAAATCATATTTGTAAATACTGTCTTCCCACTCTGTTTCTGTTTTAATGTTTTTGACTACTTTAATTATTTTAATGTTTCTATGTTCTCAATTTACACAATTCACTTTTTGTGTATTTTTTTTCTGAAGGCTTGGGTAATTGTCTATTCAAAGGGTGAAGACAAATTTCTGAGTCATATAATTGTTCTTCTTACCAGTCATAGTGTTTAAATCATGGTTAATTAATGTAGTTAGATAAGTGACTACAACCTCAAATGCTTCCTCCTGATGTCATACCCATTAACTAGTGTTGTTACTGTAAACAGTAGCTAATTTCATGGTATTGATATTTGGCAACACTGTTGTGTAAATACATGTCAAAGCAGCTTTCCTTAGTTTTAGAACAAGCAGGAGGCTTTCTGTTGCTTTTCCTCTTGGTTTCTTACAGCATCACCATTTTAGGCTAGATGGTGTATAAAAGACCTTGTGACCTGCAGGAACTGAATTACCCTCTGCTGACATTTGCAGAAAATGTTAAATTACCAGGACTTTGTACACTGTAACAACCCTCAATTACTGATTTGTAGGAAAGCACACAGTACAGAAAAAATCTGTATTGGAACTGCCTGAGGCTCTATGAATATATAAGAATGCAAGAACATTTTGTTCTTCAGCATCTAAGGCAGAAACATGTTTTAAAGGTCATGCAGTCTTTTTTTTTCTTTCTCATTCTTTAAAGATTCTTTTCTTTTAATTACATTTTCTTATTTTGTACGTGCCATTTATTAAATAAAGCATATAAACAACAAAAAAAGTTTATATAAACAAAGGAAAAAGCAAAAAAGCATTAGAGATATGCAATGCCTCAATTAGTCATAGATACTTTATTTGTTTCATATACAGTGCAAGAATTTTTTTCCTATTACTACGCAGAGAATTCAGTGTTTCTTAAAAAATGAGGGTGCTCACTGTTGAACAGATAATCAGCCCCTTCGTTTACAGTGAAAGGCACTTTTATAGTTTTACAGTTCCCAGATAGTATTAATTAGTATCCAGATGAACTTTACTGCTATAATAGGGAAGAATTAAAAACAAAAACAAAATCAAAAACAACAACAACCAAACCAAAAAATTCACCACCACCACCAACAAAAAACAACTACAAAAACCCAAAGAGGCACTTTAAGAAATTCTAAGCTTTACTGTGGATGACAAGAAAATCCATGGAAACACATGGTCTTGAGCATGGATATAGTCTTCCTCTACAAGAGGTGGGCACCAGTGCTAAAGTGGTCATTTAAGAGACTTCTGCAGGCAATGGTAAGTGCTCGCTGTGCCTGGAGGTCAACCTGCTCATGCCTGTGAGGCAGAAGGTGTAGATTTGGTCTTGTCATGACGGAAAAGGATTCAACACTGAGCTTTTCAACGCTGGGAGGCCCCACCAGTGCTTCACACTTTGCATGTTGGGAAACCATGAGCCTTGAAGGTGGAGTTCTTGCCTGTTAAAATTGGGGGAGAAAAAAGATGTTCCAAAACTCAGGTCAATGCACTAAGGTTTGTCTGCTCTGCTGGGCTGGGATATGTCCTTTTCTTAGTTAAACAGCTGAATGTTCAGACTTTCATGACAGCCTTTCTAGGCACCTAATTCCCTGTATATATGGCACAGGTGGATTGTCATTAACAACCTCCAAAGGGAATTCTGTCAAGAATAAAGTTTCCTCAAAGTCAGGTATTACAAGGCTTGATTGCTGTAACAGCAGTTAATATATGTGACAGCTAAGATATAAAACCAAATGTGAACCCAGGCTCTTTTGCCTACTTTACTATGAAATAAACAAATTTGGAGTGCCAATGAGTTATTGGGTGCAGATAAGAGGGATTTTGTGTTCTTGAATGTAATTAATGACTACAGCTGTGTGTGCGCTGTCCATATAGGTTCATACAGGGGTACAAACTCTCTACTAGGACTATTTTATAACTTTCTTCAAAGAAACACAACAAAAAGGCACCTTAAATAAATAGGATTAAGAAAAATAAATAAGATACCAAGGGCACAAGCAAAAGAAGATATAAGATTTGTAGTTTGTCCAGGAGAGAAGGTATGGAGGAAAGAAAGAGATGGTTTCCATCTCCAAGCAGAATGCCTGTTTGGCCATGCCTAACTCTATTGTGAAAATCAAATGCCATTCCCCTCTTCGTGACACAGTTATCTTTCTTATTTCTTGTGTGACTTTATCAGGAAAGTAAAGGTATATAGTGGTCTTTTTTAGATTGTTATCCTTATTTTCAAATCTTAGTACTCCAAAATGAACATGAACACTTTCCTTAGAACAGTGATTTCAAGCTAGGGAAGTCACAAGGGCACACTAAGTTATGAGTTTTTATTTGATTCACATCCCAAAGGTTTTTCTCACAATCAAAGTGCTTAAGCATCATGCTACTATAATAAAATGTTTACATTCCACCACTAGAAAGGGTTTGCAAAGTCCTTGCCAATCAGCCTTTTTTAAACTGCTGCTGTATGACAGAAATGCAAATTATTTTTTTTTTCATAACTGTAGCTAAGATAGGCTTAGTTAGGAAACCGTCATGTAACAGAGTTGGATATCTAAATCTCGAATACCACTATATCTTAAAAGATCTTTGAAGGATATCTTGCCCAGTGCTAACTTGCTGGTTAGCCAGCATTAACATTCTTTTATGGTTGCCATGTGTTTGTAGAATGGGAAATATTTAAACTATAGTTTATCCTTGCTAGTAGGAAATTTTGCTTAGGGCAGTAATCATTCAGTCACTCAAAATCATGCAAGTCAGGCCTGTGTAAGAACAATAACTACCGACCTTCTCATTTAAAGGGAAAGTATTGGTTCAGTGCTGTTTTTTGCCTATCAGTAGAAACCTTCCTTGTTTGAATTAGATGGATATTGGAAGTGTCCTACCTTTGACTTTAAATCAGTGGCACAGACATCTGTTAGATTAGCTTGTTTGGCTTCTTCTGAGATGAGAACTGCAGGGGTGGAAAACAACATGAGCTGAGCTTATTTGCCTCAGAGAATCGTTGTTTTCAATTTTTCTCTCTGTCAGTTCCAAGCTGTGTTTTATGTGTGGTACAGTTTTCCCCAATTCCTTGATATACTACTGTTTGCATTGCTCTGAAACTGTGTTTAGAGATGCTGCTTAAGAGGTTAGCAAGAAGCAGACAGTTAAGATATTCGGGAGTTTTCCTAAAGGAGCTACTGTGCACTCTACGGTTTCAAAGTGGAAGACTGTGGTCACTAGCAGTAATTGCTTGTGCAGATGACAGATGCAAACTTGATAGATATTTAATAGATATTACTAGCTTGCCTGCTAAAAAAACAGACAAATGATGATTTTTGCTAACCTGACTTGGTTTTATTTTATCCCTCCTCTTCTTACCTGCAGTTCTCTTAATGCAGATAAATGCGACTTTTTTAAAAAAAGCATTAGAGACCATTCTTTACTGTATAAAAGTCTAGCAAATCTGCCACATTTATAAGGGCTGAAAGTATGTTTTATGTTTCTTACACGTACAATCACTAATAAGCTTGAACGTTGTATTGTATAGATCCCTCAAAATAAAATTCTTCTTTAAAAATATTGTCTGGTGTGGAAGAGCTTCACTCCTATGGGCTTCTCATGTTTACTTTGAAGGGACTGGTCTGAGCAGAGCAGGCTGCTGTGGGCAATCTCTGCTGTTTAGCACAGTCCCTGTACTGGCATTTTCAGGAGCAAAATGCAAAAACTGCCTGCTGGCCAGGGGCTCCTCCTTCTTGGGAGAATGGTAGAGGTCTAGTTTTATTTTCTCATATGTAAGAACATGGTCTTAGACCTTTGTTCATTTTGGCCTTTGTGCATATACTGGAAGACTTGAGACGTCATAATCTTGCTTTATGTAGCTTAATTTTCACCATATACATTTCCAAATGCGTTAGCTGGAAGACTTTCTAGCTGATTATCTATAACATTCCTGTGACAATTCCTCAATTTCTCCCAATGAAACTGGCATAGATGTTAATGCTGAAGGCAGGTACTACAGGATATATGGATAGAGCTTTGTTTGTTGTTGTTTTGTTTTGTTTTGTTTTGTTTCCTTCCCCTTTTATTGCTGTTGCAGTAGATTGAGTAACAAGTTGGTGCCAAATCAACTTTAAAATGGTGTCTCTGACATCACTCCAAGTTCTCAACTTCTCTACTTTCCAAATAGACTCCTGAGTACAGTTTCAGGTTGGCTGGCTTCTGCTGGTTAAACATTTCCAGGCACAATCCAGAGGATCGTGAAGCTTGCACTTTTATCAGCGGCGCTCTTCCATAGAGGTCTTCTATATTTAGTTCCATTTCTTAGCCTCCTGCAATGTGAATATCAATCAAATATCACTTCAACAGATCTTCTTTGCCATAGTAGTTTCATATAATATCCCAAAATCTCAATTCAGTTGTGTTAGAGAATCGACTATATATATATATATATATATATATATTTTTTTTTTTTTTAAGAACAAACAAACAATAAAAAAGATGTGATTCTGCAGGGCTTTGCAGTTGATGCAAGTACTTCCACAGACAATGGGTGGAGGTCTGGAATTGGTTCATTTCTGAGCAGAATCTAGGAAAGTCTGGAATCCCATATTCAGGTCATTTCTGCCACTGGAGAATTTCAACTCTTTCAGCCCGAGTTCTACTAGAGACATACATACCTTTGCCTGAGCTGATTCACTGCTAGTTCATCTAGAAAAACTTTTGCATTCAGCCCTCATAGAAGACACTTGCATTAGGAGAGGAACGTATTAGAGATTTATGTGGTGATATTGAGTACACTTGCCTGATCATTAGAAGACAAGCAGTAAAAGCCTTAGCTGGGAAGGTGAGGAATAATGTTTCCTTCCGTAACCAGACCCACCATAAAGAATCTTATCTCTTAGTAGGAAACAACCTTCCTTCAGAAATCCCCTTTCTCTAGAAGGCTTTCTTGATTTCTGCAGCTTCAGCAGTCATAGTAAGGTAGTCAAAAATGAACTGGTCAGGAACTGACCTACTGCTCACCAAAGCTGGTCATTCTCTGAACTCATCTAAGTACATGGTTTCCCTGTCTGCCCTGTTCCTACATTTCCTACATTTATTCCACAAAATATGAGTGAAGGACATGGAAATCTTCACAAGTCTTCTGCTTTGATTGCATGAAGTCTTGTAAAATTTATAGTAGTGCCAATGCATGCACTGTTATTAAGAGTATGCCAATTTTAAATATGGTTTTGTGGTTATGGAGGATATTATTTCTCACAGAAAAGATGAGCAGAAAATAATTCACAAATAATGTTTCAAAAAGAAAATTATGAGAGGCCTAATATGCGCACTATGCTCCTAAACTGGCACTTTTAGGAATAAATAAATGACTGAATGAATAAACACACACAAAAAAATAAATAAACAATGAAATGCTTCCAGGCATTCTCTCCAACCTCAGCCATTGATTCCCTCTTCTCAATGCAAGTTCAAAATGTTAACACTACTGTTATTCTTTCTGTTTGGCTTTTCTGAGATCCACTTCTGATAACTAGTCTGAAAATAAAAAGTTTCTATGAGTAAAGTAAAAAATGAACCATGAGTTCTTTATTTCAGCAAGACAAGGTCTGCAGCAAAAACATCCCTTTCCATTTCAGCAGTGAGGTCACGGAAGAAATAATTTTGCTGAATAATTTCCATGGCTCAGGAATTAGGAAAGCCAGAAGGTCTGAAATTGAAGTTATGTAATGCAATGAAAAAATACAATTACGTTCTGCTCACACTATGCATTTTGAAAAATACCCATTATGGGAGATAAATATCAATTCAGAAGGGCTTTTAATGGTGGAAATAAATGTACATGAGCAGATTTTTCAAAGTGCACAAACACTCTTGGAATTCCGAAAGAAACCTGTGGTGCAGAGACAGGATTTCAGCAAGAAGCTGTCCTTCTGTAGTCTCATACTTGCTAAGACAATTTGGAATGACACAAGTTTCTAAATTGCTAAGAATAACTTTAGAAAGAAAGATGCCTGGAATGTTCAAAAGTGCCTACATAACCAACTTTATTCTTCAGAAGTTTTGGACACTTCCAGTTTGAGAGACCCTAAAATGGCATCTACGGGCCTAGTTCAAAGCTGATGCTAAGAGTGGAAATATTTCCTTATAAACTCAAGGCATTTTCACATTCAAACTGTTTTATCAACACCGTTCTTAGAAGTTCAAATAATTTGTAGTGAGTAAGCAGAATTGTCTTCCTCAGTTTAATAACATTTCAGCTGTTTATTAAAAAAAAAATATTTATTGTAGTTTGCAATTATGGCAGAAAAAAAGTAGAATTACCTTTATGTTATCAAAACTAATCAAAATGTTTTTACCATTGCCTTCAGTTAGTCCACGAGAAGATCTAAGACAGATTTTAGAAGTATAGAAGACCAAATACATTTTTGTTTTTTCAACTAAGGAAACTTGAACCTTGAACCTGGTGAGAATCCCCTCATTGCTGTGTTATATCATGATCTGCCTTCAGTTTCCCCGTTTTTGTTGTTTTAAAATACTAGTATTACTGCTGACAGATTGGCCTGGCTACATAATGTTCCTCCAGCTCTTTTTGTATCCTGATTTTTTGTAGAGTTGTAAGGTAGATAAACATAGCCTTGACAGAATAATCCTGGCATTAATTTCTTATTTTTATATAAATCTCTTCAATATATATTTAAAGTTAGTTTCCTAGACAGGCCTTAACTTTCCAAGAGTTCTGCACTAAAGTTTAGTATCTCTACCATTAGTAACAAGTATCCATCTTGCCCATCATCCAGTTGCTTGTGAGTCTCAGAATGGACTACTGAAAATTATTTACTTTGTACTATTATTTTTTTAAAACTTTCCACATCTGTTTGGATTTTTGACAAGTACCCTGTACTAGCACTGTGCATTTGTAGGGCAGTTTCTAAATCACTTGCAACTTGTTTGTTTGTTTCTTCTCTGTTTCTTTGTTCAGCTTCACAAAGTATTTTGGAAGACCTTTCCATGCTTAAAAATCCAGTAAACATGTAGTCTCTGGAACAGCACATAAAATAGAAAATATATGTCAACAGGTCATTTATGACTCACCAAGTAAAATGGCTTGTGACCATGCTTCTTCTAACTGTCCACGAAGCACTTTTCCCTAGTTTGAGGGTTGCTTTGTTTGAAAACATAAATGGGGACTTGAATATATAAATATTTTTGATTACCAGGTCCATTAGGTGGAAGAAACTAAAGTCTGTGAAAAAGTAAATCCTATCTAATGCTTCATATTGTATATTTTATCACTAAATGACTTTAGTGCATGTATTTCCTGTCCTTTGCAAATTATTTTGGTTATAGGGTACCAGGGAATATACTTGTTTCCAAAAGATAATGTCATAGTTATGTCTCTGTTCCCTCAGCCAATTTTTGTAACGTGATTGTTTTATTTCAGAATGATTAGGATTACCTTAAAATATCCAGTGGTGAATTGATCACACTTCTGTCCTGACTTTAAGGCTTGAATTTATTAATGACAAAACGATTAATTTATTCTAGTCACACTGACATTATTTTCGTGCATGATATGGTTTTCTTCAACAAAGAACATCATGTACATGCTGTAAATAAATTTGATAATTGAAGAACACCAAACATTTGAAATACAACTTAAGTATTCAACTTGTTTGTGTTTTAAATAAAATTATTTTAGACTCAAATTAAAATTTTGCAATTCATTTTAGTATCATATTCTGGAATATGCAACCAAGAGAACCGTGACTATTCTTTGCCTCACATTGCTTTCAGAAATTATTGCTCACATTAGAATACGTAGTCATTAACAATCAAGTGAGGTACCTATAATAAGCTTATTTATTTCACTTGTCAGGTTTAGGAGTTTTTTGACCTGCTTTCTACAAATTACTGAAGGTTAGCTCAAAAATCAAAATGCTTCCAATTGATGAAATTTGGATGAGTTTTATTTAATCATTTTGGTCATTAAAATACACTAAATTATCATTTAGACAAACAGTTGACTTAATGCCTAAACCATTAAGGATAATAGAGACAATTTTTGAATGTGACTCATGTAGATTAGCCATGTTGTGAAAGTTCTATGAAGTAAAGAAACGGATGAATTTAAATAACTTAAATAACAGAGGGTCATAAAAAAATTGTACATAATCTATCATACTCTCTCTTTTGCTCATGCTCATGCTTACACAAGCCTTCCTCTGGAGAAAATTTGTCATGAAAACTGCCATTTTAATTGCTTTTCCACTGAATAAGGCAGATGATACAGAAGCCTAGATTCTGATCCACTTCATAAGAAATTCGATACAGCAGTATTAACGAAGTCTATGTGGCGAACACAATAGGTGCATTCCTCTAAATCACAGAGCCAAATTAGTCTCTGTGGCATGACTGCATAGCTAAAAAATTATTTCATTTCTGCAGTTTTAAGTGATTTGGGCAAAGTTGACCTAAGACCAGAGTTTCATGTATGTAAATACCCAGAAGAGTGTAGTTCCTTGGACAAGGCATATCATCAGACCGCAGCTTCTGGGGATCACTTTACTCAGTGAACATTACCATCGGTTCAAAGTGGATTCCTTAAACACAAATACATGCCAGAGTGTTCCCCCTTAAGTAGTTTCTTATCCATCTCATGTGCCTGGCATTAATTCCCAGCTTATCCAGCTATGGTGTATTTTGTAGGCTGTAAACAGTTCCCCAAGAGGAATCACAGTGTGTAAGTGAGGCATCGCAGTAACCATTTTCCTGCTACTTCACCTATTTTGTTTAGCTTTTTCCAAATATACAGCATGTTCACCTCAGGAAATTATACTCTCTTCTTTTCAAAAGAACATTAAAAGCAATATTCATGTCAAGGCAGCAGAACCAGCTGTTTAATTTGCCACAAAAACCTATGAAACTCTTCAGTGAGCATATATCATCATTAAAGTTGCAACAGACAGATAACAAGGAAAAGTGATATAATAAAATGTGTGGAAGGGGAAGCTACTTTTCTGGGGAATTGCATTACTCTGAAAAGTGATCATTTAGATTTAAAATCAGACCTCTTAAGCAATTAATGTGATAAATCTTCAGAGCTTTCTAGAAAAAAAAAAAAGATAAAACTAAACCAAACCAAACCAAACCAAACCAAACAAAGAACAAAAAACCACAAACAAACAAACAAATGAAACTAAAAAACACACACACAAAAAACCCAACCAACTAACCAACCACCACCAAGAACAAAGACAACAACAGACACACCAAAAACCAAGCCTTTACCAGTTGTCACAGGCATCTGTAAGTTAAAGTGTGGAATGACAGGAGTTAACACGATTCAGTATTTAGTGTCGCAGACTGTTTTTGTGATCAGGACTCTACTAAATGTATAGTCATATCTGTGGATATTTCCTAGGTAAAACAACATTCAATAATTCTGTTGTTCATATCCCTGTAGATATTAAAAAACAAAGCACCTTATCCCTGTCACAGTGGAAGTGAGAAAATAAGGATTCAATGTTCCTTGATAATTACACTTATCTGTTACCATAAGCATACCATATGAATTGGAATTCAAATATATGTTATAAAACAATCACTGAGAAGATGCCTCCACTAGATTGGAAAACAGACTAACATACTTTGAGTACTATATGGAACTGGTAAGGAAGGGTTTAAATATGTAAATTTTAAGATAAAATCTTGGAAACATATGATTTTGTGTGGAGAAACAAGAAAATAAAAATTGCAGACATTTTGTGAAGATAAGAAATTTTCTTGTAGTGTAGACTTAACTGGTTCAACATGACACAATATACGTCTTCAGGTGTTCCATTACAGAAATATTACCCATATTTTTTTCAGTTTAAAAATAGGCATTTTCAAAGAAATAATATTTTCCTCTATACTCAAGAAGAATAAAATAAAGCAGTTCCTTCTTACAGAAAATCCTAGTTGGTTTTGTTTGTTTGTTTGTTTGTTTGTTTTTTAATAAACCTCCTTCTGAGGAAATTATTCCATGAGTCTTGCAGTGCGGAAGGGAAAACTTACACAATGTTTGCTGATCTAGTATAGTCAAAAGAAACCTGAATAACTTGCAGTTAAAAATGGCTTAATCTTCTTTATTTTACTCTCTAAGCAGAGCAGCATAAAATCCACCTGTAGTTCCTTGTAGGGTAATCCTCCCCAATATTTTTATAGCCATTAAAATCGTATAAACTGGGGAAGTGCATAATAACTATTATTACGAAAGTAACTTCTATAATCAGTTATGATTTTTTTTATGCTTTAGCTCTCATATTGACACAATTTTTTAAACCTTAAAACCAGTATAATTTATGTTTTTTTCTCCATTTATACTAGGTTATGAGAAACCCTTTTGGTTTGTGCTTTTAAATAATTACATATGATCTTACATATAGCATGATATTTAAATGGCTCCTCAGATGTGCCTCTTTACTGAACAGGTTGTCCAACCTGAGAAATCTGGTTGCTTTCACTGTATTAACATATTATGACTGTTACGCAACAAAGCTTGTTGCTCTCTTTAAACTCCTTTAGGAAAAAACAAACAAACAAAAAAACCTCATAGTTCTAAGCCACAGCAAACTTTAGAATGCTTCTTGTCAGAAACTTTTAAGCTTTCCTTACCTACCAACATTTCATAACCTGTATGAATTTCCTTAAAAAATTATTTCTTTCTAAAATGACCTGAAGGCAATTGGAATTAGCTAAAACTCTTATTAGAATAGTTGAATATATACAAATAAACAAATAACCACAATCATAAAAATAGTCTGAAGGTTTTAGCAAATGCTTTACAGTAAATTGTTCTTTCATTCAAAATAAGATTAAATGAATATCAGAAAACTGAATATAAGCTTTAGCTGCTAGATGCAGATGTGTGCTTATACAGAGTTATGAGGGCTGTTTTTTTGTTTGGTTGGTTTGATTCTATTTTCTTGGGTTTGTTTTGTTTAATATATAAGATGGTTCAAGCTCCATTTCTTGTATATTTCTACCTATGCAATCCCCAAACTTCATGTCTTACATCCAAATTTCTTTGACATTTGCTTTCTTTCACAAAATGTTCTACATATCTTAATTTATATCATACCAAGAAATGAAGATGTTGTTCCCCAAAAGCTTTTGAACAATGCTGGGTGACTGCATGAAAACACCAATAGTGACCATGGACTAAAAACAATCTTCCCATTCTCAACCTGAGTTATCTGAGGAGTTTGTTTTGTTTTGTTTTGCTTTGCTTTCTTTTGCTGTGTTTTTTTCCATTTTGTTTTGTTTTCCCCAAAACGAACTTACCAACTTATTTGTTATTTTTTGTGTTTTCCCATGCTTACATATTTATTAATTATCCTTTCCTGCTTAACAAAAGTCTCTCATATCATGTAGTTCCTGTGATCCAAATGAGTTCCCAGAAATCCTTTCTAGTGAACTTTCTTCATTAAATTTTATAAAAGAAACACATTTCCCTTAATAAAGGCTCAAGATTTACTGTAACTGTTCATGGACAAACCCAAACTGCATGAAGTTTCTTGAGGAAGAAGAAAATTTATTGTGATAATTTCCTATTTATTATCTCTCTAATTCATCTGGCACAGCCTCTTGGAGTCCATAATATTTTCAAAGTTGGAGTCAATGACACTGTTCAGAATGTCTTTCCTGGTGGATTCAGTCTATCAACTATGAATTATTTGACCTCACACCTGTTCTCCTGCATGAAATATTAATTCTGTAGCTTCTTTGGATATTCTCAACCACTTTTTTTGTTACTGGAAATGATTCAAAGAAATGACAAAGCTGCCTTGCAGCGATTCTGATGATTGCTGGAGTCTGAAAAGAAACTTTTTGTCACCGTGTTTCCACTGCTTGTGCCACCACTGAAGTAACCAGTAGTACCATCGTAACTGTTTCACATTTGGAACATCTGGGACAAAATGAGCTTCCCCTGAGCTTCCACTAGTTTCAGTATGCAATCCACTATTTAAAACTATTGATTTTTCTACTTTTATCAAGATGAAAATTATGGTTTTACTAGGAGATTAAGAGACAGCCAACAAGCTACTTGGACAGACAAAAGTAAAACAAATGCCCGTATATTAATCTTCAGATAAGAAACTATGATATTCATGAATACCGGAAGAACAAATATGTATATGCTTATATGGTTATGTGTGTGTGTGTATATGTATAAATATACTGAGCCTTAACATTTCCTTAAAGAAAACAATTTCTTTAAGAAGCATGCAGCTTACTTCTACCAGTCCTAGAAACTTCTCTGCTGTAGCCTGCCTTCAAAGTAGAAAGGTTATGACAGATATCCTTTTATGCACAAAGCTGAGTCATAGAAAGCATCAAAATAGTATAGCTTTGTCTCAATTGAGCTTGTCTGATCTGAAGAAAGGATGGTTTTGGTGTTACAGAATTTGCATCACAAATGGTGACAGGGATCTTAAGCTGGTAGATATATTTCACTGGGAAGCAAAAATGACCCCTTTGTTTACTTCTTTCTTGTTTGCCCTCCTCTCCTCTCCTCTCCTCTCCCCTCCCCTCCTCTCCCCTCCTCTCCTCTCCTCTCCAAAAAATATCTTCAGTACTTTCAAAAATCTGAAAATAGACCAAAGCCAAAAGCTGTCATTTTGTCATTGCTAATGTATTGAATATGGACAGGTGCTTGAATACTATAATGAACCTAATGTGACAGTATTTGATACAGAGTCAATACAAAATACATCATCATGAGATGGGAGGAACCAGTTAGTGTAATCACTAATATGATGTTGCCTGGATGGGCTCCTGATAGGAGATATATAAGGAGCACACTAAATCCTCTCAGGAATTTCAGTATCTTATCTATATCTGTAACTTTCCCCATCACTATCAGACACAAAAATATCTTTTTTAACTACTGCCATGGCTTAACCCCAGACAGCAACTAAGCATCATGCAACAGTCTGTTAACTCTCCCAGGTGGGAGGCAGGAGAGAATCAGAAGAGTAAAAGTGAGAAATTCTGTGGATTGAGATAAAGACAGTCTAATAGGTAAAACAAAAGCACACAGAAAGCAAAACCAGGAATTCATTCACCAGTCCCCACAGTCAGGCAGGTGTTCAGCCATCTCCAGGAGAGCAGGGCTCCATCATGAGTAACAGGTACTTGGGAAGACACACGCTATCAGTCCAAACATCCCCTCTTTCTTCTTCCCCCAGCTTTACATACTGAACATGACGTCATATTGTGTAAAATATGCCTTTGGTCAGTTAAGGTCAACTGTCCCAGCTGTGTCCCCTCCCAGCTTCTTGTGAACCTCCAGCCTACTCATCGGTGGAGGATGTGAGAAGCTGAAAAGTCCTTGACTGCTTAGCAACAACTAAAACATCAGTGTGTTATCAATATTATTCTCATACTAAATCCAAAGCACAGCACTGTACCAGCTATTAGGAAGCAAATTAACTCTATTCCAGCTGAAGCCAGGAAAACAACCCAGGACAGTTTTAATCCTTCAGCACTTTGCTGGTTTACATTTTGTAATTTAAATGTAGATTTTTGTATTTCTTCATGTATGAGAGCAAATATAGCCAAGATTAATGATGGGCAGATTTTCAGGGACATTATTATATACTTTATTTTTTAAAATATTTTCTGTATTTCAAGTAAGAATATATAATAAATGCTTTGAAAATATTTAACTACTAGGAAACAAACAGCAATCCATGTTCCTGCTGTCACACCAAGTATTTTGTTTGTTGTGCTAACAGAGAAAAGAAAGTAAAAAAAAAATCTCTTAAAACCTGCAGGCATGATTTTCCGATCATCTGCATTTGCACTGCCATATCCATTTATTCCTGATTCATTTTATCTAAAATGAGACTGCAATGGGGATTCTTCTGTGACAGCTGTGTGTCTAAGGTGTACCCAAAGGCCAAGTACAGCTCGGAAAGACTAGTCTCACATGCTTTGTTCTGCAGGCAATTTATCCAAGAAATTCTACACAAATGTAGAGCTGCTTAGTGGCCTGATGTGCTGCTGAAGGAGCCTGTCTTCTCTAAAGCCACAGAGCTGTCTGAGTCATGTATATATGTACCAGATGGAATAATACCAAGGAAAATACCAAGTTTATTTAATATAGATTACAGTGCTTTTGTATTTTCTTTCTCGTGGTATGTCAGGTAACATTACTGAACATATAGAGCCATGTCCAACAGGCTTTGATTTCCAGGCAATAAACAACAGTTGCAGCTATTAACATTTAAAGTAATAATGGCTTGTACAACCCACCTGAGGATGAGTCTGTAATTCCAGCATAGCATCAGGTTAACACCTTGTGAAGCAGCTTGATTATATGACCTGTCACATACAGGACAGAAACACAGATTCAATTTGTTCCTGAGTGAATGGTGATAAATATTAGACAGTCAATTAGGCTTTACTTAAGAAGCTCCTATCTTCAGGCATAGGCAATAGCCACACACAAACTTTAAGGAACATTGCTATATGTTTAAGAACAGATCCTTCAGAAGGCTTGGTGTATGGGAATGTAGCGGAAGACTTGGCAAGGAGGTTAGTTAAATGCAAATACGCTCAAGTGACTTGCACCTGTCTGTAGAAAAAGTACATACATCACACTAATTGTTTTAGTAATTGTGTGCTTGATGAGTAGAACCTCTGTGTTAGATAGCATAGGCCTGTGAGAAACTCCAGGCACCTTATCACTATGTCTGAGATTCCTGCTTTGTTGTGAGAAAGAGCAAGAGGCTGTGCCTGCCTGAAGCCTTGAAATACAGGCGAGCTCAGCAGGCGCAGTGATCTTCCAGCAGGGCTGAACTGACCAGCACCTGCGTCCCCGCTTGTGTCACCTCTGCCTGGGAGCTCAGGTGCGACTTCAGAGATCCCCCAGTAGAGAGGTAACTAAAATAAAACCTGCTCTTTGCAATGCACTCATGGCCTCTGGCTCTTCTTGCGATATGCCTGCGTATGTGTTCACAGTTGGTCACTGCGAAATGTCTGTCACTTAAACACACTTCACTGAATACATGAGCAGAGGAATACTGCTTTACATGTCCTTGATTGATGTATCTGATACCTCCACTTCCAATACAGCTTAGTACAGAATAAAAATATTTGCTTTTCCTCCAGTGAAAAAGTGAAAAAGAATTACAAGGCCAGTCTACGCTTCACAGGTATTATTGAAGTGAACTTTTGAAAGAAAATAATAAAGTGTTGAATAATAATCTTTAAGAAAGAAAGAGAACATTAAATTTTTAACCAAAACTGAAACAAAATTTGATATAATTTGAGTAATTTGATGCTAATACATCATTGCTTCGGTATACATTTTTTTTTGCAGCATAGTTCCCATGAAGCATGTTGAAAGTTGTTGCAAGATAGATTGAATTTCCTTATTTCCTCATGAGCCAGGCTAAATTTTCCTGCAACATTTAGTTTCATGCTAAAGGCAAAATGTATTTCATTAATCTTTTAGTTTTTAAGTATGCCTAAAAACTATTATGTGCATATATACACACACACAAATGTTTCTCTTCCTTTTTGAAGATAATAGCGTATATCTACTTTGAAATAAATGCCTCCATAATAGTAAATGCAATCTGTTAAAAATAGTGACTTGATCTACAGCCATAGTCTTAGACTTTTTGTAATTTATTTGCATGGAAATCTGCACTTTTTAGAAATGATGCATTTAAAAATAAACTTTCTGAAGTTTAAGATAGAATATTTGAGAGAATTTTATCAAATTTTAGAAAAGACACGTTATAAGTCGAATGGCTTGACTTTATTCTTGTTTATTCGTGTTTATTGTCTACAGCTTCCTGTTGGGGGGTCTTTCAAAACAGAATGTAGGAGTTCTACTTTATCTTCCCTCTTACTATACTTCCCAATATCTGTCAAAGTCAGCCAGCAACTGTGTCATTACCATATGCAGCACCTCTGCTCTTAAATCACAGTGGCCTACTGGAACACATACAAATTCTGCTTCCTTGGGTATCCCAGTTGTCATGGAGAGCACTAAAACATTAAACTACATCTCATCAGCATGTGATATTGTTGATTTTCCCTAAGCCACTAACTTAGCATCTCTGCTGGAGATGTCTAGAATGCAGTTCATATTATTTTTTTCACTAAATCCCATTAAAAAAAAATAGCATGGAATATAGCCATGTATAAAAAGGGCTAGTAGAAACAAACCACCACCAACAAAACAAATGACTACAAACAAAAAAAAGAACAAACAAACAAAATGTTTAAAATGAGATCATTGCATGAAAAAAAATATTTCCCCTCTTACAACAAACACAACTGCCAGCTTGTAATGCTTCACTATCAGATTACTCAAAGAAAGGTTGGCAAAATAGCATCATCATTGACTTTTTATTGGTGATGTTCATTGAGTGTCTGGAGTGATTCTACCTCCTATAAACAACAGCTTTCATATCCATACTTGTTTCTACTCTGATTGAATCAAATTTTAAATATTCTCTGCTTTGCCCATGAAAGGCAGGGGAGATATTATTTACAAAAAGCACATTTGAATTCAAATGTGGAAAGATAATCTAAAAACTAATTAAGAAAACTCACTTAGGGGATTTTATGTGTATAGCTTATCACCTCTGGTACCATTTAGCAAGGTGTAAGGTGTGATTCTAACCAATGCTGTTTCAAGGAACTAGCAGGATTACTGTACACGTAGCTGGCATGGTATAACCAGGAACACGGATTTGTCTGTTTGTTCATTTCTCAGGAAAAACAATCAAAGTATTTGTTAAAAATACTTACAGGAATTAGGGAAGATGAAGCAGAAGACGAGTGTACACTGTCTTATCACTTTGCAAGATAATATTGCAATTAATGGCTAATAACTTGCAGCTTTGCAGTGTAGGCAGTAACAAGAGATATGAAAGTATTGGAAGCTGTACGGAGGTACCCACTCTAGTTTATATTCAATGCACCTGTTGACTTTGTAGGGAAGATGTAATGAAAAGAAGATACTTTATTTCATGAAGAACCTGTAGTACTGCATACTGAGTCAACACTCAGTCCTTTGGGAATGGTGATTTGGGCACTGCACAGAGTTTGGATGTTTCACTAGGACAGTAGGCCCAGTCCAACATAAAATTCATAGCTGAGCCTGGAACACCATTTATGTGCCTTGGCACCTAACATTTTGAAAATGTGTTTGTGATAACTGTGAACCAGTTTGTATTTAGCTATCAAGCCTCCATTCATTGTCATGTTTGTTCCATGTTTTTCAAGCCAAATCGATCTGTTTTCTCAAGATCACCACCACAGACCAAATCATGTGCAGGTCTGTGGTGAAATATCTTACAGCTGCAGGAAAGGAGACTAGACATTTTTAGACAGTAGGTCTTGAGAAGTTTCTGTGCAAAGTTGAGTGAAGTTTTCTCAAAATTAAAGGAAAAGACTTTTCATGTATTTTATTCTCCTGATTAAGTTAAAAATTTAAATAAGTTTGTGAATATCTTTTAAAGGGTGATTGAAACACCCTCAAAAAGCATTTTTTTTGGTTTTAAAAATGTCTTCTCCTTAATTTGTGTTCCACCACAAAAATAAAATCAGGATAATATTACTGATTTAAAACAAGTCATCTTATATATAAATTTATGTGAGCTAATAATCCAATACTAATCATTATTCATGCACAGGTAATTTCCAGACAGAGAATACTTTTCATCTGGATGTTAATACCTGTATTCTTAGGTTTCACAGAACAGATGAAACCGGAAATAAGAAACATGATCAAAGAAAACTAGAATAACAGAAAAAAAGTGAGCCATGTTTTCCTTTGTGATTGCATAACCAGTATTAGATAAAGTAGCATTTCATGCCATCTTTGTGGACTGAAGTCATGATAAATGAAAATGCCTGAATTATCTTACTTCAGGATGAGAAGAATTATTCCACATATGCCATACAGTTAATTTGTAAGGATTAGACATGTTTCCAGCATCTCCATCTGGACAGTCAGATGTCCAGAAATGGTGGACTGTCATCAGAAACAGTAGAATTGGTAAACCCACATTTGTTTGGTGCAGAAATTTTTTGATTTTGTGATGGTGAGCTCTGTCATTAAATGATGATTTTGGCTCTGTCTGTCTGCACACTGCTTTTCCAGCCCATAATTCACCTGCCTATCTGGCACTGCCTGAGTCAGATTGCCATGAGGTCAAATGGTGTACGTAGACTATGGCCAAGAACATATATCCATGTCAATGAAAATGCCAAACCCAGCCACATCATAACTGTGGCAATGCTTGGATCAGGCAAAGAGCTATCCAGAGAGACTGGGACACTCTTTAGCTTTTACAGTGTCTGTTACTGTCTTCGGAGAAAAGACTCCTGTGGTAGCAGCTGTTGACAGATTATCATGGAATGGAGTTTAGATTAAAAAGTGGCAAATTAGTGCACAAAAGAGAACATACAAAGCAAGCAGAACCTTTAAAAAAAAAATCAGTTTTTGGTTAATCTGCAAGTGTCAGAACTGTGAACCATCTATAATGTCTGGGTTTGGAAAGAACAATCCAAAACCAGCTGGACCAAACTAATGACTCTCTGGAATAGCTGGGATATATCAATGCTACAATATGGAGGTATGGATAGCTAAATTTTTGTTTTGCCCCATAAAATTGTGAGACCAAACTCAGAGTTTGAAAAAACACAGATTTAATCTGGTTTGTTTGCCAGTATGATCAATCTAGATGAAAGTTTGCACTTCTGAAGCACAAGGGTTTAAGTGAAGAAGGCAATTTTCAAGCCAATTTATGATCATACTGGATTTCTGATGAGGCCCCTTAGAAAATACAGGATTTTGTGTAGCTTGGTTTAGGGAACAGCCGTTTTGAGAGTGAAGCTGAAGTACCTGCAGTCATTTTGAAAGAAAATTGTTTGGGGAGATATTGTAGAATAATTTGGTGCCCACTGCAGAGAAGACTCCTAATACCAATTTCATAAATGTAAATATTCTTATCCCAGAAGTGCTGCACTGGCCTTTCTTATTGATTTTGTGCACTTTGCCAGGATTTTGAGAAAATATGAACAATGAAGTTTAAAATACAGTGCTACCTTTCTCTACTTCAAGAGCAATAACAGTCACTTTTAACATGTAAGAGCTCTCTTGGGACAAAAATTCTTTGCTTATGATAAATTTTCTTTTCCTTTTCTCTCCTTTCTTAAAAGAAGATACTTAAATCATTTTTTTCTTTTGTTTCTCCATGGGAAATGTAGGCAATGTTAGCCCTTAACAATATGAAAAAGAAAAAAAAAGAATAACAACAGTGTGGGAAATTATCTGCATTTTCCACCTTTTCCTCTGCATGAGCAGAACATCTGCAGTGCATCAATATGAAAAAGAAAGCATCTCTGGAGAGGTCTGTGATGGCACTTAGTCTTAATTGGAAACTGATTTTCATTTCTTCTGAAAGCATCATTCCAGAGAATGTATTTCTTTACCGGTAAAAATCATAAATGTTATTTTACAAAGCACTTTAAACCATGACGGCTATAAATGTAATATAAAAGAGTCTCAGCTTCCTATTCTAACTGATCCAGGCTAAGCAAATGACACCTCAAATACTTTCCAGTCTTTGTTGTCTGTGTAGCACATTGTTTTATGCATGTAAATATTTGTCATGGCATTTTCTAGAAAGATAAAGAGTTACATAAACTTTTGTATATTTCTCTGAGAGGCAAAGAAATTTACCTCACAGCCTCCCAGGTAAATATTTCTTTCTGGGAATAAATTAAAGCTTTCATTCTAGCTTTACCATTACTTCTCAAACAAATTATTTGCAGAGCAGTATTTGTTATTTAGCAAGGAGATTGTGTGGATGATTAGATTTTTTTATTATACTGTCCTTTTTTTTTTTTTTGGTATTAAACACAAACTAAAATTACAGAATAATAACCAGAGTATTAATTTTGTGTCTCATTATTATTCTAGTCCATTCCTTTAAGTATCAAATTCTTGTCTGCAGTACATATATACAACTTTTGACTGGAGGAAAAAAAAAAAAAGAAAGAGTTGATTAACTGTGGGAGCTCTACAAATGTGAGGGAAACATGACTCAAAGTACACAAAAGCCAATGGAAGAAAATTGGTGTTTAATGGATGAGGCCCTAAATGCGAACTCAGCAATAGACGTCACTTTTCTTAACTATATGTCAGCAACAATATGAAAGAAGAGTACAATGAACTGATTTCCAGTGTTCCCTGTATGACGTGCAAATCCTGAATAAGAAATGGTGCAACATATTTTGCTCCTTTTTACAAATACAGGCAAGCGCAATGTTGTTTTTCTGAAGCCATTAAATCACAAGATGGATTTAGTACAATGTTCTTTAGCCCAACACCAGCCTATTAAAAGCATTTGGTAATATCTTTGAGATCAGTTCAAACAAGAGAAAAAAAAGGAGTTTGCCAAGTTTTAGAAAATAAAGGTTTCATAATAAGTCTGTGTGCCATGAAATCAAAGTTATTAAAGAGGGAACACAAGGTTAAAAGTGAAAATAATATAATTCATAGCTATTTAATTTGATTTTAATTTTTTTAACATAAAATGTTGTTTTTTATCTTTATTCTGTTGATGGTGGTGGATTATTTTCTGGTGTCTTTTTTTTTTTTTTTCTTAAAGAAAAAAAAAGTGGTACAATAGTGGCAAATTTAAAACCTTTTAGGGCCCATAAAAGCTTCTGTTCTATTGAAATATACTTAGTACATATTAAAATTCTGAAAAGTTGTAGCATAGCAAGTTCCTTTTGTGCTAGATTTTTATGAGGTGTTTTAACGCTGATGGAGAGTAAAGTATTCTTTAACATTCTTCTAACGGAGAAACTAAAGAAGAACCTGCTTTGATTGCCACAAAATTAACACATTAATTACAAAACCATTTATTAGCATTCCCTGTTTGCATCTAAAACACTGCCTTTTATACTATATCCTCAATGTTTTTCATCCATGCCTTGTATGGAAACAGAAGTGTTTTACTGACTCACAGCATGGGTTATAAATCAAGATTAGTCTCTAATCTGAACAAAAAAAGACTGTGAATGGCTTTGCAACAAAATCTACCAGAGCTTAATTTTATTACATTATACAAATAAGTTAAGAATCCTATGGATGTAATACTAAAATATTCATTATATGAAATGATGATTCATAAACTGAATGCCTAGATAATATGTAGACAGCTGTTTGACATAACGTCTTCCTCAATAAAACAGTTTTACTTTGAAGAGATCCTGTTTATTTCCAGCCTTTGAATACTGCCTCAAAGTTTTCTTCATTAGCAAAGGCATTGTCTTGAGGCTACCAGCTAAATATTTGTAATTTAAGATTGTTTAATATAACAAACATTTATCTGTGGCATTAAGCTTGAAATGGGAATAGGGATGGTAATATAAGCAATTAATTTTTGTTTGGTTGGTTTTGGTTTTGGGGTTTTTTTGTTTTTGTTTTTCAGCTAATGATGACTCTGAAATAAAGGGGAAAAAAAATGAAGCAATGGTACTTTTACTAATGAGATAATGTTATTATAGTGGCATCATTTTCTGGGTTCAAAAGATCATATTGTTCACAGGCAATATAGCTTCTGAAAATTCACAAGTATGGCGAAATGAGAAAAAGCTTTACTTATTAAGGAACTAAGTTACTTGATTAATGTAGTAGCCAAAACTGCATGATTTTTTTTTTTTTATTTGGTTATTTATTAGGGCACCATTTGTTTGGAGAACGGTTGTTAATATATGTAAAAGAGAGCACATACTTCCTCTTTCCAACCAACATTTTTGCAGTATTGAACAGTAAAAGCTGCATGGAAACATTTGGGGCATTTTAAGAGATGTGTTCTGTTAATATGCAATACTCTTGAACAAAAAACCCCACAACCCTATTTTCTAGTTTCTGAAGAGAAAATATATTACTCTAATTCATGGGAAGAAATGATGAATTAGGAGTTGAGATTGTCTACAGCAAGTTGTTTTATCAGGATCTGTGGATCCTTAGGGATCGCTGACTTCCCCATACTGCCTGGATTATAAGTTAAACACGTGAACGTATATCATTCAACCAGCATTGCATCAAGAATGTCTAACACCACAGCACACAACAGGAAAGCATGAAAACTGCATGCTGAAAATTACACTGAGAAAAGTGTGACAAAGTCATCTAAAAAAGACTAGTGGACAGACCTTTAAATGAAGACGGGTCTTGTGATTTCAATGGACCAAAGTTCATAGCTCAGCTGAAAACTGACTGCCTTCACCTTACACACCACACTTGACTTGGAAAGATGTTTGCAGTCTACAGTGCTCTACAAGACATCTCAGGAGAACATTCAGAATAATAAGATATTGATAATCAGTTCTGGGACCCCAGAAGAAGATCAGTTGAACTCATTACTTTATGAGCGTGCATATTTAAAGACAATAATTCCTTTTCTGTTCTGAGGGTCTAGGTTTAGTAATACTTGTGCCATATGGTAGCTGAGTCTGTGTCGAAGCAGTTTAATTCATAACACTTTACCAAAGTCAATTAATTAAATATTTGGAAGAACCTGTGAGATGAAAAGCAAAAGCAACACATTTTATAAATATTTAAGTAGTCGGTGCATGCAAATATTGACAGAAATAACAGAAATTTTAAAAGAGCAAGTTTAAACAAACAAAAATTACTTTCTGCTTCATTATCAATACTTCACTATCCATTTTGGTCATTTTAGCACTATATTTTGTAGCTGAAGCAAAACTATATAATGATTTGAAATATTCTTCCAAAATTTAGAGGTTCTCATTTTTCTTTGGAAAAAAAAAAAGCCATTTTCACTTGTCTGAAAAACTACCTCCTGTTTTACCCAAGGTACTGAAAGTTTTTTGTAAAGACAAGTCTGTCTCTATGAGTGATGTCAAAGTCATTTCTGAGGCCAGAGAGTCTAGAATTCAGTATTTCTGATTTGGAAAGAATAGAACAGATTTTGTTCTTGCTCTTCAACAAATCATGAGGTTGTTTTCAAAACCGGTGAATTTCCACCGACCTTGCTGGTCCATCATGGACCTGGAATTGCATGAACACACCCACAGAAGAGACTCCAGTCTCTGCCAACAGTAAATTATGCTTCATGGTGTGGTAGAAAGCTTTGTCTGGTCTATTCAAGCTCTAGTTTTAACTGCGTCAAGCAACTAACTGTTCTTCATGAACCACACCAAAACTCTTTGTGATTTTTTTTTTTTTTCTGAGCAAAACCAGGAAAATAATGTTATATATTAGAATAAGGAATCTAATCTGTTACCTGATCACATTTGGAGAATAAGTCTGTGAGTGCAATACAGGCAGTTATATCCAATATTTAATTATTATATCCACATGAATTTCATTAATTTCATTGTATACATGAATTTCAGGCATCCAGTTTCACTTCATTCATTTGTAGCAAATAGGAAAAGCTGTGGGACACAGCAGGCAAAGACAGAGAAATGTAATAAGCTAAATGCGTGAGGTGCGTTGACCCTCGCTGGATGCCAGGTACCCACCAAAGCCACTTTGTCACTCCCCTCCTCAGCTGGACAGAGGAGAGAAAATAATGAAAAGCTTCTGGGTTGAGATAAGGACAGGAAAATCATTTACCAGTTGTCATAACGGGAAAAACAGACTCTACTTGGGGAAAGTAAATTAATTTATTAACAATCAAATCAGAGTGGTGTAATGAGAAATACACCCAAATCTTAAAACACCTTCTGTCTACCCTTCCCTTCTTACTGAGCTCAACTTCACTCCCGATTTCTCCACCTCCTCTCCCCAGCAGCACAGGGGACAGGGAATGGGGGTTGTGGTCAGTTCATCACATGTTGTCTCTGCTGTTCCTTCCTCCTCACACTCTTTCCCTGCTCCAGCATGGGGTCTCTCCCACAGGAAACAATCCTTCACAAGCTTCTCCAGCGCAAGTCCTTCCCATGGGCTGCGGTTCTTCACAAGCTGCTTCAGTCTGGGTCGTCAACAGGGTAACAAGTCCTGCCAGCAAATGTGCTTCAGCATGGTCTCCTCTCCAAAGGGCCACATGTCCTGCCAGAATCCTGCTCTGGCACAGGTTTTCTACAGGGTCACAGCCCCTTTCAGGCATCCACCTGCTCTGGTGTGGGGTCCTCCAAGGGCTGTAGGTGGATATCTGCTCAGTTGTTGACCTCTGCTGCACTGTGGACTTCCATGCCCTGCAGAGGGACAGCTGGGCTCACCATGGTCTTCACCATGGGATTCAGGGGAATATCTTCTCTGACACGTGCAGTACCTCCTCTCCCTCCTTCTTCACTAACGTTGATGTCTGCAGCCTTGTTTCTCTCACATGTTCTCACTCATCTCTCTAGGTGCTGTTTCACAACAGGTTTGTTGTGAAAACCATGAAGCCCTACCCCCTGATATTACTGACAATTTAAACATTCTGTAATTACAAGACAGCTACAGGAACATATGCTTTACACTCTAGAATCATTTTACTCACTCTCCATGGTGGAAAAGGTGCTATACAATTTGCAAGGAAAGGCAACATTCTTTGGTATTTTTAATCTTATCCAGTTTCCGTCCATGATGGATGAGTACTATTTTTGCATCTTAATTCATACCCTTACAACTATACAGGAATAAATTTTTGTATTTGGTACATTTTTTGGAAGAGTTATCCACAGGAGAAAAACAGACATTAGAAGAGAAAATCGAATCCTTTTCTATTTTCTAAACTTCCCTTTCAGAAGATGGGAAATACTGATCTTTTCTTTAAACTCACATAACTATGAAAATATTCACACAGTAGGGTCCCTATTCAAGTCTGTCTTTTAGTTATTTTAAAGGTGTAAAAGGGGAAGAATAAGAATATTTACTTTCAAATCAGCTACATCAGGTATAAAATAAAGAAACATCTGAGAAATGTTTCACATTAGTCACTGAATAGAGATAATAAGTATCACTACTTTTGTTAAATATAATAAAAGAGTTCTCAGAAGTATGAAACCTATCAAAAAAAAGATTAATTACAGAAATTCACACAATCCATTCAAAGAACACTGTGATTTTTCTAGTGTTGCTTGAAGACACTGACAGAGGAAGGCAACAATTTCAGGCTTTGTAGTTGTTCATTGCAATAATAAACAGAAGAAAAAGGCTCAGAAACAAGTAAACAACAAACAAACAAACCACAAAACCAACAACAATTACAAAAAAACCACACATACAAAAATCGTAAAAACCAAAACAAGCAGAGCCAGCACAGCAATGTAAATCTACTGGGAAGGAGCTCTAGAAGGCAACCAAAGATTCTGCTGCTATGAGAGAATTTCATGGGTAGACTAGGTCAGTAACAACTTCCACATCCAGTGAGTTTCTGTGGTTTGAAGGAGGTATTTTGGAAAGAAGGCAAGTATCCCGGGCTCCAGCTTTCGTTGTGAAAAATAATTTCAAATCTACTTTCTAACCACCTTTGAAGAGTCCTAAATCATGAATATCATAGGGTTATAGAATAGTTTGGGCTGGAAGGGAGCTTCAAAGCTCATCTAGTCCAACCCCCTTCCATGAGCAAGGACATTTTCAACCAGATCAGGTTGCTCAGAGCCCCGTCCAGCTTGGCCTGGGGTGTCTCCAGGGATGGGGCATCTACCACTTCTCTGCGCGGTCTGTTCCCATATTTTACCACTCTCAGTGTAAAAAATTTCTTCCTCATGTTCTTCCCACTTTTAGTTTAAAACCTTAACCCCTTGACCTATCACAACAGGCCCTGCTAAAAAGTCTGTCCCCATCTTTCTTATAGACCCTTTTTAAGTACAAAAGGGTCACAATAAGGTCTCCCCAGAGCCTTCCCTTCTCCAGGCTGGACAACCCCAACTCTCTCAGTCTGTCCTCACAGCAGAGCTGTTCCGCCTTCACATCTTTTTTGTGGCCTCCTCTGGCCCCTCTCCAACAGGTCCATGTCTGTCCTGTGCTGAGAACCCCAGAGATGGATGCAGGACTCCAGGTGGGGTCTACCAGGGCAGAGCAGAGCAGAGGGGCAGAATCATCCCCCTCGACTTGCTGTCCATGCTCCTTTCAATGCAGCCCGGGATACGATTGGCCTTCTGGGCTGCAAGCACACATTGCCAGCTCGTGTCCAGTCTTTCATACACCAATACTCCAAGTCCTTCTCCCCAAGACTGCTCTCATAACTTCCATCTCCCAGCCCGGACTGATACTGGGGTTGCCCTGACCCAGGTGCAGGACCTTGCGTTTGGCCTTGTGGAACCTTATGAGGTTCACATGGGCCACTTCTCGAGCTTGTCCAGGTCCCTCTGGATGGCATCCCATCCCTCAGGTGTATCAGCTGCATTGCTCAGCTTGGTGTTATCTGCAAACTTGCTGAAAGTGCACTCAACCCCACTGTCTATGTCACTGATGAAGAGATTAAACAGTTCTGGTCTCAGCATGGACGCCTGGGGACACCACTTTTGACTGCTGTCCATCCAGATATTGTGCTATTGACCACCATTCTCTGAGTGCAACTCTACAGCCAGTTCCTCATCCACTGAACAGTCCACTCATCAAATCTATATCTCTCCAATTTAGAGAGAAGGGTGTTGTGGAGTACGATGTAAAAGGCTTTACAGAAATCCAGATAGACGACATCCATAGCCCTTCCTTTGTCCACTGATGTAGTTGCTCCACCTCAGAAGGGCCATTAGGTTGGTCAGGCAGGACTTGCCTTTGGTGAAGCCCTGCTGGCTGTCCTGAATCACCTCCCTGTCCTCCATGTGCCTTAGCACAGCTTCTAGGAGTATCTGTTCTGTCAGCTCTCCAGGCACAGAAGTGAGGCTGACAGGTCAGTAGCTTCCAGGATCCCCCTTTCTACCCTTTTTAAAAATAAATGTGATGTTTCCCTTTGTCCAGTCACCAGGGACTTCATCTGACTGCCATGACTTCTCAAATATCATGGAGAGTGGCTTGGCAACTACATCAAGCAACTCTCTCAGGACCCTGGGAGGTATCTCATCAGGTCCTGTGGGCCTAAGTATGTTCAGGTTCCATAAGTGATCATGAACCCAATCCTCACTTACAGTTGGAGGGACATTGTTGCCCCAGTCCCTGTCTTAAAGACAGTGGCAGGGGTCAAACTGGGTGCTCTGCAGACCAGTGTCTTGAGACCTGGCCACTCATCTAATGAGATATCTAAAGCACCCATGTTCCCAAGATGGAGAGGAAGAAGACATTAACATATCAACATCTACTGCCCTTTCCCTCTAGTTTCTTAGAATCAAATAATGGTTTGGGTTGGAAGGGACATTTAATGATCTTTTAGTCCAGCCTGCCTGCTATGACCAGGGACATCTTCCACTGTATCAGTTTGCTCAAAGTCCTGCCAAACCTGACCTTGAAGACTTCCAATGATGGCATGTCCACAACTTCTCTGGGCAACTTGTTCTAGTGTCTTACCACCCCCATGGTAAAAAATGTCTTCCTTTTTTCCTTTTGGCCAATATATATTGACCCTATTGCAGTGTAAACCTGTTGCCCCTTATCTTGTCACTATAGGCCCTGGTGAAAAGCCTCCTTCCATCTTCTTATAAGCCCTCTTTATATATTGAAAAGTAATATATTGAAATGCATATTGGAAGTCAGGTCACTCAGCCTTTTCTTCTCCAGGCTGAACAACCCTGACTGTCTCAGCCTACACTTTACAGGTGTTCCGTCCCTCTGACCATTCTCATGGTCCTCCTCTGGACACGCTCTGACAGCTTCATGTCTGTCTTATAGTGGGACCCAAGAGCTGGATGTGGTACTCTAGGCAGGGTCTCACAAGAGTAGACGGGAGGAATTATCTCCTTTGACTTCCTGGCCATATTTCTTTTGATGCGGCCCAGAATACAACTGTCTTTCTGAGCTGCAAGAGCACATCGTCAGCTCATGTCCATTTTTCTTTTCCCCCACTATCCGCAAGCTGCTCTCCACATAGCTGCTGTCAATCAATTCATCCCTCAGCCTGTATTGGTCTTGAGGATTGCCCTGACCCAGGTGCAGGATCTTTCACTTGACTTTGTTGATCTTTTTGAGGTTTGTGTGGGCCCACTCCTCAAGCCTGTCAAGGTCCCTCTGGAGGGCACCTCGTCCCTTGAACAAATAGGCTGCACCACTCAGCTTGGTGTCATCTGTAAACTTGTTGAGTATACACTCAATCCCACTATCTGTGTCATTGATGAAGATATTAATTAGTACTGATCCCAGTATGGATCCTTGAGGGAGACTACTCATCACCAGCAGTGTGTTAGTGTTAGTGAGAAACGGGTCCAGTAATGCTTCTCTTCTTGTCCAATTGTGTACCACGGGGATTAAGAAATTACCCTCAATACTCTTCAGGAGTCTCCTAGACCATTTACAGCTCACTGTTACACTTTATCAGCAGATGTCAGGATGATTGAAGTTCTCCAGGAGGATCAGAGCCTGTGAGCATGAAGTTTCCTGTAGCCGAAGTAAGAATGCTTCATCTACAAACTCTGCTTGGTGGGGCAGCCTGTAGTAAACACCAACTAAGAGGTTTTCTTTGTTGTCTCGATCCCTAATTTTTACTTATAAGCTCTGAGTCTCTTCAACACCATTTCTCAAAGACAGCTCTGCATAGTGAAACCATTCTTTTACATGGAGGGCAACTACCTCCCAGCCTCTCCTTCCTTGCCTGTCTCTTCTGAACAGTTTATAGCCATCAATTCAGGTGCTCCAGCCACATAATTCAGCCCACCATGTTTCTGTGAGAGGAATTATCTTGTAGCTTTCTTTCTTCCAGCTTCTCCTGCTTGTTGCCTGTGTTGTGTACATTGGTATAGAGGCACTTCAGCTGGGCTATCGGCCATATCACCTTTTTAGAGGAACATGTCCAAATTCCTTGGAGGTGTTTCACAGGTGTTTCCCTCTCAGTTCCTAATACATCAGCAGCCCCTAACTCTTCTGTGTTGCTCAAAACCCCACCTTCTTGTACCTCTAAATCTAGTTTAAAGGTCTCTGTCTAAGTCTGTCCAACTTGTTGGTGAAGACCCTCTTGCCCAATTTGTCAGGTGGTTCCCAACAACTCACAACAGACCTAGCTTCTTAAAGGTAGATCCATGATCATGGAAGACAAAACCTTCAGTATGGAACCAGCCACATATTTACCTGTTCAATTCATATCCTCCTTCCTAAACCCCTTACTCTGACTGGAAAGACAGAGGAGAATACCACCAGTGCTCCAGATCCTTTTAACATTGCTTGAAGGGACATATAGTCCCTTTGCTGATTTTGAATTGACATGTTGCAGTATTATTGGACCCTACATGGACTATTAGGAGCAGATTATATTCTGTAGGACACACCAGGCTCAGCGGTCTCTCAGTGACATTGTGAATGTAAGCTCCTGGTAGGCAGCAGACATCTCTAGAGAAATTGTCTGGATGCCAAAAGTGTGCTTCAGTGCTTCTTAGTAAGGAATCTCCGATAACTAATGCATTACATGCCTTTCTACTGCATGGTTGTCTTCTCTTGTCTTCTCCTGGATTTTGTACTTTACTTCAAGTGGTCTTCATTGACCACCCCTAGAACACGGTATCTGTTACAAAGGGGCAATTTAGAGGAAAGGCTAAAGTTATTATTTTTTCCCCAAACATAAATACACACATTATTTAGGACTCCTTAGTCACTTTCCACATGTCTAGTATATTAGGGCAAATGTAGAAAGGCTCTTTTTTTTTTTTCCCCATGTGTTATCATGTCTTACTTTGTTATCAAACTTTGATAATTTCATTACATCACTATATACTTTCTCTAATTTGTCCATCTCTGCTTTGAAAAAGTAAACTGCATGAGGAAAAGGCTCTGTATGGTAAAAGATTGAGCTGATTTCTTCTGTCCTATAAAGTTATAGAATATTATCTTACTATGCATAATTTGACTTAAAGTAATTAGCAGAGAGTGCCAGTGTAATTTTAAGTATATGCTAGTTTAATGAAAAAACAAGGAAGCACACTTTCTATGCAATATTATTATGAAATCTCAAGGAAGCAGAGAAGGCAGCTGGCTCTTTGTCTGGGGCAGACTAAGCTTTCCTTATGTCTCCTGATGATTCCAGTGCTGAGAGCTGCTCAGCAACTGCCCTTCAGTACTGCCCCAATGATACATTCAGAAGGCTTTCCTTCACTCTCTTAGGTCTATTGTCAATATCCTTCATTACTTTATGAGGTTTGATGTTTGATTTGGCATGAATAGGTGTTTGCAATGGCAAGATTTACCTCCTCTTCACCTTCTTCCAGTTGAAAAGTCTTAGTGCTTTCAGCCATTCCATGTTTATTGGTATCTCGTCACCCTTGCTTCTCTCTCTCTGTATTCATTTATTTCATTTGGCCCATGGCATGACATCATGCTTCAGCCCAGATTAGCCAAGTAGAGCAGTAGGTCCATTTTTCCTGTCTAGCAGCCTCTGTTTCTCTTTCTGTCTCAGTGTAGTTTCTGCTTTATTTTAAAAGCGTGAAAAGGTTGATCCTTCTGTGTGCAAGATGTTATTATGTAAATATTTTTTCTACAGCTCTTCTACTAGTAAGATGCTGACCATACTCCATTTCTATAGTTTCTAAGTATAATGCCTCTCATGGGAAATTATGGCTCAAAGTGCTTGTGTCTATATATATATGGCAAAACTGAAAATACTAATCTCTCCTATTGTAGATTACAAAACTTGGGAAAGTTTTAGAAGTTTAAAGGCATAACATGCTATAATTTTTCCTAAAGCATTTTATTACAGTGGCATGCATATAAGGGATTGAACTCAAACTCTATCTTGGGGTACACCTAAATTCACTTTAGATGTCATCTCTATTTTAGACTGAGTGATGTCCTCACATCAGCAGTCTTATTCCCTCACCTTTCCACAGAATGGATTGCTAACAAGTTCTCTTGATGGCATGTTAAAAGCAGAAGGAATGAAATATATACAAATATGGCAAACTTTTTAAAATAACAAGTCTTAAAAAATGATCTGATATGCAGTTCCAGGACATGAATTCACTTGGTGCGAAACTGTGACATTTCCAAGTACATTCACACACCTATGTGAAAGCAACTGGTATAAATGGAAACAAAGAGCTCAAGTGTTAGATCCAAGGTGCTAAGAAGATACAAACCTTTATTTATGGACTCAATCTGTTTCAAGAACTTTTTTGGATCTGAAAGTGAGTTAATGTATCCAAAGAGAGAGAGTCAAAGTCTCTCTGAAGCTACCTGGAACTTTGAAATGGGAGATATGTATGTAGTACAAAATCTGCCTTCCATTATATTGTCTTTGTGAACTGGGCTGCTAACAGTAAAATGAAAAGAGATTAGCTGCACCTGGCATGTATTTATAAATATTATTAATATTAATTATTTTTAAAATTATTTTCTGTGTTTTCTTTACATTCCATGTGAAGTGTTATGCTTGTGAATGTCTGATCTGAGCTTGACTTCCTTTGAATACTTGAATTTACCATTTTCATGTCATAATGAGTTTGACATTTAACAATGTATAAAATATAATTTGTTTTAGCTATTTCAGATTTGTTTCAATTCAGTTTTACTAATGGTCCCTTCAGTTAAGTGCTGGTGTTTTCACAAGGGCACAGTCCAAACTGCCCCTCCTAATTTTCTGTTTCATTTTGCCAAATAGCATTTCTGTTCATTTCAATATTAGGTTATCCTTAATATACAGATAGATAGCATTAATTGGAGACAGAGATGGAAGCAATATTCTTGCAATAATCCTTTAATTAAGATTAGAAGATAAGGGGTTTAGCACTAAATGAAGAAAAATGCTTAAACAACATTTTAGAAGGGACTAGCATATATGCAACACAACCTGTGTAGATTTTGATAAAAATATATTTGTTAGTATCTGCTTGTACTCTCCCACAAAGTCTAACAACCACTGTTGTATTAGAATGGGATTTTCCAATACCAAACATCAGTCTCATGTTTAATTTTTAGTAATTTGTATAAAATAGAAGACCTGATGAATCAATTATCTTTAGAGCAGTAAAGCCAATGCCAGCTGGTTTATCTGTTCAAAGTTTAATATTAAATATCAATTAAAATTAATCATGCTAATAAACTGCTCACATAAGTATTTAAGCCATGAATCAGAAGCAAAAGTCACCATAATGTGCCTTCCTTTCCATTAAGAATTTAGGAGGAGTACTGCACCAAGATTTCATGTGACTCTGTCAGAAAAATATTTACATTTGCTCTAGAAATAAGCAGATACTGGTATCTGTAATTTTATCCATGAAAGTATAAACTGAGTTAACAATGTCATAAAATCTATACACATTTTGGATTACAGTTTCACAGTTTGAGAGCCTGAACTCATAGTTGCCTTGTATGCAGGCACAAAAGCAAAGGAAAATTTCCTGTAATCACATATGCCGAAGACATTTCATTCGACACAGGTGGTGAGTCTAGCCCAGAACTGGTTTTAATGATTTTAATGAATTCTGAAAAAGAAAGATGAAAACCATTTATTTTTTTCATTGATATTTAGCAATGAAGAAAGTCGGGAACACCTGATTCCGTTATTTTCTTTGCTGGAAATGTTTACCTAGCTGAGGTTTATCAAAAGCTGGTAATTTAATATAGTGATGAAAAGCAAATGTTATTTATTTATGTTTTACTCATTTTCTGTAGTTACATCATCTTGGTCTTTTGCTCTGATTTAATACCACTGCTGAAAGCACCAGTAAGGTGTAACTCCAGGACTTCTTCACTCCAGGCTCTATTGCTACAAGAAGATGCAGCTCTCTACATAGATTCCAGAGCCTGGCTCATAATTGTAGGTTTTAGGCTGTAACTATGAATGCAAATAGAAAATGGGCAAGTCTCTCCAAGTCAAATCTTTCAGTCTTCAAGGGGTTTCTCTAACAAGTGCGTTATTATGACCAATGATACCTTCAGATCTGCCCTCATGCTCTCAGCAAAAATGTGGGTGTCAGTGTATTGAGAACATAACGGACGCTCACTGTTGGCATGACATTAAGTGAGTGTCCGTTGTGTTCTGAATACACTGACACCTACAAACAAGTTATTTAGGCTTCTGTGCAGACATCTGTGTTTGCCACATTCACCTACTGAAAGATGCTTCATTTTTGGCTACCCTGTTTTTGTCTTCATTCTCTGTTAGGCAGAGCTTTAAAGCATCTCTGTTACCATTATGTTTTGGACCAAGAGCAAGTAAAAACCTCAGATGTTTTATATGGCAATTGAGAATCACAGCATTGTTTAGGTGAAACTGTCTTCACATATCGGGAGAACTACACAGGAACATTAAAGATCTCTATTTTGACATCTCACATAAATGTCAGGTCTGAAATAGACAAGCATGACTACCCTCAGTATGAGACCCTTGATCTCTAAGGGCAAGCTCTTACTATTCTTTTTTTCAGGCCTTACTCATGTTTTTATGACCTGCATGACAGAAGTGCTAGGTTCATTTGCTTGTTTTACAGCTTTAAGAGTAAAAAGCGCAAGGGTCTTGTAGGTGAATCTTAGAGTGGCTGAAGTTAGAGGTTGCTGCAGAGAAAAGGTCACTGGAGCAAATTGTAGAGGAAGCTGTTCAAATGAGTTAGCAAAGACGATGGGTTTGGTACAATAAAGACAGTAGCCAGACAAGAAGCAGAGCACTGCTTTATACAAAGAAACCAGAGTGCCTCATACACCTATTAGAAACAACAGGCATAATTAAGCCACCTCTGGAAAGCAGGGTGACTGTCTTTGGACTCATAATTTTGAGTGCAAACAAACCAAATTTAAATTACCAAAATCTCACAGAAAGCCAGAGAAGTAATATGTAGTTTCATTGAGTTTGAGCACCACAACATCAAACTTAACTAAGTATCTGAGACACAGGGAGGCCATTTATCAAGCCCTCAATATGCTATTAAGTTCCTGGGTTTGACAATCCAAGTGTAAATCAGGGATTACTCAGTATTAGAAGGAAATACACTTGAGCATGGCAACAGAGTTTACAATTTGATAAATATTCTAGCTGTGTATTTGTGGTAAGCAGTGTCTTTTTCAAGTATGTGCACAACCTGTGAATTTATTATCTCTGCCTAATGTTCTTCTTTAGGGCTTATACTCAGCCACAAAGTGGCAAACAGTTGATCAGAATCAAGGGTTTTATAACAGATGAAAGCAGGTGTCTAGCTGGGAGATCATGTGCATGAAGATGTTAAACAAAATAACTAACAGACACGTACCTGTTTTATCACCAAAATGCATCTTACCCGAGAAGCAAGACGCAGCTGGCTTGCTGATTTGTACGTTTTTGAAAGATAGATTTTTTTTTTTTAGCAACAGCTTAGTCATTCAGTAAGGAGCTTTCTGGTGGCAGATCCGTTAAGTCAGTGCACGTCTGGCAAGATCACTCTTGAGGGTAGGAAAGACCATACTGATATGGATTACCGTGTGAGGCTGACATCTCATTTTATTTTTTTCTCCCCCAGCCTTTATCTCTATAGCTTGGAGGACAGGCTGTAAAATATAGTAATTTCAGAAGTGGATCTATTGTTACACAGATGCGGTATGTCTAGTTTACAAGCCGCACAGCTGTGAACAACAATTGTTTGCCAATATTGAAATCACTGGCCTACTTTTGGGTTCTGTAAATACCTGGTGCTGGTTTAGTTTCAACCAAGTCACTGATACTTTATAATAGTTAATGTACTGAAGTCTGAAGACAACCCCAAAATTCTGGAAATTCAGTCTGAAGCACTAGCATATGATACAGGAAGGGGCAGTCGATGCACTTTAAAGGTCAGATTAACATATTTTCATGCTTTCATTAAGTTTTTAAATATTTTTGAAATACTAAAAAAAAAGTGTGTGAAAGTTCTTGTTGTACATGTTCTTGCTACAAGCTTTTGAAAAGTAACCAAGATATTTCTTCATAAATCGTACAGATTATGTACAGTAACTCATTATGCAACCTCTTTTTTTTTTTTTAGATCATCAAAGTTTCTAAATATCTATAAGCATTTATTTTACAGGATTTTTTTTTAATTACACTTAATGAATCAGTGTTATACAAGCAGGAAGACTATTTTGAGATGGGTGAGAAAGCAGCATATGGGGGGAAATATTACTGAAACCTAACAATACCTAAAACATTGAAAAATCGTATTATCTTATCCTACTTACTTTTTTCTGCGTTTTAAATTACTGAGCTTTAATCGAGAGTTGTTTGATCCACAACAGATTTCAGCAATATACTATAATGAACAAAACATTTTGCTCTACACCTTCTTTTTAAATGTCAATGTGTATAATACTTGTAGCGTAATTACACATTTCTGGGAATTTATTTTATTGTTCTGCCTGGAATACTTCAAAGGCAGCTTTGACACACAACTCAAGTCCAATTGCAAAATAATGCAACGCTGACAAGCTAAGGAATAATGATGATTAGACCTATTCTACAGTGCAGTTAAACAACTGTATTTTCTCTTATATTCTCCTTGTTCAGTTTTTTACTATGAGAGTATGCATGCTGTTTATGTATGATTTGTATACATATTTACACCTTTCTTCTCCATCTTTCTCCAAGATAATACAGAGTTTGCACCATAACTGGATGACACCAGTAACTTAACATTCAGTATTTCTAAAACTTGCGCTTTTAGGGTAATGACAGACATAATATTTTTTTTCTTTTAAAATATCAATCTGTTTCAAAAATACTAGATTCCTTTCCTTCAGGACAGCATTATAGCCTGGTAATTAAAACCTACAGCAGCTGTTTACTGGCACAGGCACTAGTCATGATGTTGTGATAGCACTAATAATGAAATGTTTGGATGAATATGTTATCTTCCAGTGTAAAGACGTACTCTGTGATATCCAAAGCTCAATACGAGAAGGCTGTCGGGTTTGAAAGACATCACATGTTAATGTACACAGTAACAAAAAACAGATAAGTTAAATGTAAGTAGTAACGCAAAACAAAAAGACAAATGAACAACAGAAAATCAACCAACCAACCAAACAAAAACTAACCAACCAAACAAACAACAAAAACCACAAAACCAAATGAAACCAAAAAACCCCCTCCATAAAGAAATTAAACTAAACCACCTTACTTATGTCATGTCCACATTATTAGCATTATTCATCTCTTTTAAATATAGCTTCTAGTACAATTTTGTTGACTGGCTGAAGATAGAAAATCTTCTCAATGACTTTCCATGGAGAGCAGATTTGGAATTTTAGTTCATAAGGATATACTGATTATCTGTTGGATAACAAATGGTCTTTAAAAACAAAAAAAGTGTAATTAGAGAAAGGACAGAGATTTCCTTGGAAGTGATTTTTTTTTTTTTTTTTTCCTGGTGAGTCTCGGGGATGAAAGCAAACCATGTAGTTTCCTATAAGGATACTTCAACAGTTGGTAGGGAAACTTTCCAAATGATGTTCTAGACCATGACCAAGGCTGATAGCATATAATTCTGCGATCATAACAGGGACAGTAAATCCAGCTTTGGCAGTTATTACAATGAATGATCACTGTTGTGGAAACATTCAGATATTTGGGGTTTATGGGGAATCTGTAATCTCATATCAATTACATAAGTTCTTCTTCTCATAGGAGATTTATTTATTTATCTACTTACAGAAGAACAAGCAAACCGTACTCTTCAGGTCAAACATCTAACACCCTCAGAAAGCATATATGCCTAATACAACAAAGGTGTTATTTAATTTAGATTTCAGCTTCACTTTAATTCTCATGTCATCAAAGATCTTCAATACTAAGCCTCTCTGAAGTCATTTTAATTCAGGAGTGGTTTTACTTACACCTATATGTTTCCCTTTTATATTCATACAAACATAGATTCTGTACTTCCAAAATACTTTTGCAAAAATTTACTTTGAAGGTGTTCACTGGCAATGATAATAAACTGTATGCAACTCTGTGAACTTATTCGTCACCCTGCTATAAAAATATATACATTAGAATCACATTATGAATTTCAGAAAAATCTATACTGGAGTGCAAAACTGTTTATCTTCTGATGGGAAACACTGTCAGGAATCTAGCATTCATTTTTATTCTTACACAAAGGAATTCTTTGGGGAAAAAAAAAAAAGTTTTAGAGCAGCTGCCTAATCTTTTCTTTCTGTGGGCTGTCAAGATGTGCTTAATATATCCAGAAGCAGACGCCAGGTACTTCGTGATAATAAGTATAAGAGAATATGTATTATTCAATAGGTTGACCTATATGCAAATGAACAGAGCGTAAACATTTAAACCTAAAAGTGCTTTTCCTTATATCACAATGCACTGTGTAATGGTTGAAACTGTAACTCTGAAGTGCAGAACATAATATCGGCTATAATGAATTTCTTTTGAGTGGCTTTTTGAGACAACACAGTCTCACGGATCAAATTGTGGTCTGAGAATTAGAGACTCTGGATTTCTAATCCTGGTTCTGACCTACTACCAGAAGGAAATCAAAGCCCTTTCGAGTTTAGCTTTCCTTTGCTTATTAAAATGCATATTATATTATTGAAAAGCACTCTTGAAAATACTGGTTAAGGCACACGTGTTTAATTTACATATATGAATGTTTATAACATACATTTCTACATATATGTATCTACCCAAAAACGTATAATATATTCTTGTTACCGCATATAAGTATACTTACTTTATATATAAAAGTGGATGCTTCCATTATGAATGTCCTCTAGTGTTATTTTACAGATGTAAATTTACACGTTTACAACCTCTTCTTTTCTCAGTCACAGCAGTACCATATGTAAATCAAGGATTTCCTTGAATAGCAAGATGAAAATAAGGACAGAGGACTGTATGTATTTTTGATTTAATTAAATATGGAAAATTCAGGTATCCTTCTCAGAACTTTGCTAAGATTGCATTCCCCTCCCCAAAAATAAACAAACAACAAAAACCCAAAAAACCAACCAAAAAAACCAACAAACAAACAAAAAAACCAAAACAACAAACCTTCTAACTTCCTTAACTATTTCTGAATCTATCAATAGGAAACTACTGTCTTTGTCCTCATTCATATGGAAAATTGATTGAGAGGGGTTTTTTTAATTAATTAATTTTTAATTAATTTAAGCCTTTTTCCCTAATAGAATGTTCTTTAATGAAGGACATGTTTTAAAAGATGCCAAGAAGCCTTCTTTCTCCTCACAACATGTTGAAAAATATGGGTAATCACGTTATACAACATTGAGCACAATTACATTCTGAAGGTCAGAGAAGTATATATAGCACATCAAGTTCAGCAGAAAGTACATCTGGTGATACATCTCTTCAAGTCACTTTCCTCTCAATAAATCCCAGCCTACTAAAAAGCTAAAAAGTGAAAGGTATCTGCAGAGATTGCATCATTGCAATCTATGCTGGGTTGAAATTCAGAAATAAGGAAACACAAGAAACTAGAAATTTAAGAATACATCTTTTACAAAACAGTAAAACAGCTTAGCTAGTGTAGATTAGGTTTTTTTCCCCTGCAACTATCATCCCTGATACATACTGCTTCTCTTTAAAAGTATTGCCATGCTTATCAAAATATCAGGTATTTGCAGAGAAGTGGACTAGAATAAAACAGTTGGAGCATAAAAGGCTGTCTAGTTCATGCAGAGAGAAGAAAAAATGTTGAAGATGCTTCAGGGACTCTGATGATGTCTGGACTGTAGTGTACCTGGAAGAATGTGTTCTTTTGATATTCTGGTGCATGAACACAGTAAGCAGGATGGTAATTGCTTGCAGAAAATCCTAATGATTAGAGCTGACAGGATCACAAAATAGTTTGGGTTTGCAGGGACCTTCAAAGCTCCCCCAGTGCCACCCCTGCCATGAGCAGGGACATCTTCACCAGCTCAGGTTGCTCAGAGCCCCGTCCCGCCTGGCCTGGGATGTCTCCAGGGATGGGGCATCCACCACCTCTCTGGGCAACCTGGGCCAGGGTCTCACCACCCTCAGTGTAAAAAATTTCTTCTTCATGCTTAACCTGAATCTCACCTATTCTAGTTTAAAATCATCACCCCTTGTCCTGTCATCACATGCCCTTCTAAAACGTCTGTCCCCAACTTTCTTATAAGCCCCTTTTCAAGTACTGAAAGGCTGCAGTAAGGTTTCCCTGGAGTCTTCTCTGTGACAGGCCTTTAAAGAGTCCATTGCAAAAATGGCAATGTTTTCCAGCTCTATGTTCTTTCTGTCTCATTTGATATTAATAAGAGTTGCAAGTGCCAATGCCTTTCAGGAGCAGGTTTCAAATTAGCAGCAGCCTCACTTACTTGTAGATAGAAAATTGGGAATACTCATGCTGTTGACATGCAATGAAGAGGAGTAAAACTGACATAGGAGTTAGAGATTGTAATCTTCCTAGCATCAAAGGCAAAATGACAAAAGCAAAATCGTTGCTTTAAAAATCCTCCCTAGAAGCTGGCAAAAGAGTCGCAGGAACTGGTATCCGTTTTTCTGAGCATATAGATCTCCATTCATCTGCCTTGCTCATATGAAAAAATATATTAACCTTCTAGATATTCTTTTTGTGACCATTGTCAGTGCATGTGTTTTTTAAGATAGAAATCTAGTTTCATATTGAGAAATAAATACAATATAAAAAGTCTTATAAAAAATGAACCTGAGGGGATGAAGAAAAGGCCTTGGTCTTTGTATTACAGTCCTTGTAAATTGTCTTTCTTTTTGTCTCTTTTGCCTCTTTCTACCTCTGTAGCTTTCCATAACATAACATAGTAACTCCCCTTAGCTATTTTCTGGTAATGTGCTTGGTAGATATTTTTCTTTGTATACACAAATATACAACCCCCCTTTCACAAACAATCCAAATTCCAGAAGAATTAAAGTAGAACATCTAGACAAGTACTACGGTTTAGAATTTACTGAAAAATTGGATTTGATACATTATATTTATTTTTACAACATTGACTTCTTTTTATTGTTGTAGAAGGACTCGGTCACAAAATTAGAGTCTGGTGTTTTGTTTAGAGCCTGATTTGACCTCTGCGCCCAGGTTGATGTACTTCAAGGTGGACTCTGATGTTCCATACACCAAGTCAAATATTTTGATGCTCAAACACTTACTGCTTCATATGGCACGTTTAAAAGCTTTGTAAATACTGTGGCTCTTCATGAAGGAAAATCAGCTCCAGAGCATTGTTATTGCCACAAGTACTCTGGTTACAAACCCATCTGTCCACATCTGCATTTTTTATGTATAGATTCTTTCTTCCAGGCATTATAAATACCATTACAACTTATGCTTAAGAAGTTATTTTTCTTTAAAACTACCATCAAGTTTCTGGTTTGCTTTTGTAGATGAAACAGAAGAAGGAACAAGGAACTTGTTCCAGACTTCTTATTGCATACACTTTATGCTTTTTATAGGATTTTAATTTTAATTTTATAAAACCAAAATAAACATTTCTTCAGATGAGAAGAAAAATCTGTAGCCTTGTTGCTCAGGGACAGTAAATAATAAGATTCTTATATAAAAGAGAAAAGGATTCAAGATTTAAAATGCCTCCAGAAACCTCTGTTCTGCTTACAAATTCAGTCCCCTCACTCTAGTGAAATATAATAAATTTTGTAGGCACTTCTACCTCTGACAAAAATCCCTAATGGGAAAGAAATAAAATATCAACACAATCCTTCCTGCTGCCCATTTGTTTAAGTGAACACTCTTCACCTGTGCTAAGATTCTCACAAGTCTTTAGTATTCACTGAGAAAAAACACTTTTCTTTCCAAATCTCCAAACTACTAGTTTGTTCATTCCAAATCCCTGGCTGAAAATCTTAAAGCACGTACTGGACGTTGTAGCTACTTCTCTTTTACTTTACACCTGAAGGAAGCTCAGAGTTTCAGTTTCTCTCAAACAATTTACATTCCCAGTTTTCATTTGGATCAAGGATGTTGGGCATTGTAATTGCACTCTTTTTCTCCTTTCACTAGTCTTAAAAGCTTTGCGTCACTGAGATGTTGACTGTGCTATGAGAAACAAAGGTATAAAAAAGCACAGCTCATAACCATATATTTGTCATTCAAGAGATGAAACCTGTGAACATTAATCATGCAGCTTTGTTATTTTGAGACACGTTTTGTATAATGACTGTTTGTGCTTAGCTGCAAGCGCACCTTTTAAAGATTATTTTTAAAAAGAGACACATTTTATTGAAACCTGAAAGAACAGCAATTATATTACAGAAAAATTAATAATTTTTGCAAAGTTCAACCATGGATTAGTGAAAATGTTGCTGAGTGGAGATATTTGAAGTACTGCAAGTTTAGTTTGCATGGAAATACAAATTCCAGGTGTTTGCTCAAAACTCACTTGGTACATCATTCAGCAAGTCCAGCCCAGTAAATAAATTCAACATGTAATTCTACTTTTGGAGGCTCCTGACAGATGAGTTTTCCAGTTCTGTTCCCATACCACTGACATGTATTAGTTTAGTCAAGAAAAAAAAAAATCAGTATCTTTACGTTTCTAGCTTTTCCCAGCCTAGACATGTATGTTTTCTTCCTGAGTAAATCAGATCTCAAGCATGGGACCCTGCATACCGAGAACAAATTTGAATACAGAAAATGCAGCCTTGTTCCTGGCTTCCCAAAACCAGTACAGGTCCCAAAGCTCAAACATAGTTACAGTTTCTGAAATGGTATAGAAGTGCAGAAATCTGGTGTCATTAGTTCACCTTCTGCACAACATCACCTATCTTTACTCCTCTCTTTCCTTGTACTCCTCCTCTGCCCCCAACCTGACTGCATTTCTGTTCAACAGAACTTGTAATTCCAGCACACAGGTTAGGCAATTATTTTGTCTATCTTTAATTATATTCATGAATATTCCGTGAACAGAAAGAGAAATTAAACAGGTGTTTGGCATAGACTTGTACTTTTGACAGGTCAAACATTTAAAAAAACCTGACCTTTTACAAGGTCAGCCATTTTAAAAAGGATGTTACGTTATTTTTGTGAAAACACAGACAGGTTAAGTCCTACTGACTTATTTCCTCAGATGGTTTTCTGTGATTTTGGTGCAAAGAGAGGTAGGACTGAAGGAAATAAGAAGCTGTAAGCAGTGCCTTCTCCCCCTTATCTCGTAAACCAAATCATCTGACCACACCGTTGTACACTAATCAGTCTGTACACTATGTGTTTACTGCCATCTCTAAACCCTGGCACAGTCTATTTGCAGACTGTGTGAGGAAAGCAGGCAGCTCAACTATCCACACCACCCCAGCAATATTGTGCTTCCAAAGAAAACAGTGGGTTACCCCGCCTGCATTTTCTGCATGTAGGACTGAAGAACAGGTCTTATTTCTTTCTGGACATAAATGTTAACGTCTAAATGTCAAATATATTCAAGGACATATATTTTACAATGTTACGTGGGTATATAGGAGATATCACTAGGTACTCCTTTTTTTTTCCTTTTTTTTTTTTTTAACTGTGTTAAATTTGGAACTTCTATAGTAAGCTCTATGCTTTTTTTTGCTGTTCCCATGTTCTCATGCTTCACTAAAGGAGATAGAAGGAAGGACTCCTGTGGCTGTCAGGTATGCCTGTTTCTTAAGGCAGCATCTGAGCATTAGTTCCACTAGAAGTAATGGAGCAAAAAAGCTTCCAAGAAGAGTGGGTGAGCTCCAAATATCACCAATGTGGGCAATAGTCAAAGTATTTTGTGAGTTTGATACCTCAGAAGTTGAGTGAGTTTAAAGATTGAAACTTTAAACATATTCACCAGAGGTCACATGAAAAGGTACAAAGTCGTATTGGGAGGCCCTGTTTGTTTGTTTGTTTTTAAATAGATACCAGGTTACTTGGCTGGAATGATAGCTTTTCCATGAACTACAAAAAAAGGTGAAGTTTACAAAATACCAAATGGATGACATTGGTGTGGGACAGCATGAAAAATACAAAAAGAAGAAAAACAAAAGGAAGAAATCTTCAACAAAACATTTTACTGGAACTAGAAAACTTACTATTTCTTCAATTAATGAATAAACCAGAAGTGAACAGTTCTATACTTCTTTTTCACAGCCTATGTAACCTTTGCACCATGTTGATAACATTATTCACAAGCAATAGGATTTTTAAAACAGCAGCAAATCTGTACCTAAAGAGAAATGATCCTTCTGCTTTTCACCCTAGTTGTCTCTACAGGAAATTATTGGTATTTTAGGAATAGAGCTGAGGCAAGTTCAGTTTGATTACAAGGGCTTAAAAGAACACTTTCTCAACTCGAGAATGGATGTGACCCAGGAGAAGAAGATAGGCTGCATGAAAGAAGAAAGAAGAGTCGAAGAGGAATGAAAGAGAAGATAAGAAGAAGAGAGGAAAGTAGAAGCTAAGATGGGAAAGTAAAGCAGCAGCTGCTCCAATATGTGTGACTGAAAAGTGAAAAAATAGCAAGACTTTAGAGGAAAGCGCACCAGAAGGGTATAAAAAAAAAAGGTGTGCCGTGAGTGTAGCAGTGTAGGGGAGATAGCAGGTAACTGTCTTTTCCACATTTGAAACAAGCCACACAGTAAATAGCTAAGGTAAAAGCTACCAACTTAACTTTAACTGTAGCAGAAAATGACCTTTAACAATTCTTTGCCTTTCAGTTCATGGTAGTTTTGATCAAAGTAAACAAACAAAAATCCTGTCTATTTTGATTGTAGGACTACATCCTGAAGTATTTCAGTGCTTGCTTCAAATTACCCACCAGTCAGCTTGACTTCACATCAGCACAGTCTGAGAAATTCTCTTCTCTTACTTTGCATGGTTGTACTGCTGAGGTCAGTCCACATCACCCTTCGAAAAGTAGGACCTCCTTCCTTCTTAGTGTTTATATAGATTCAACATCCACAAGAATATAAAATACTTAGATAATTTAGAGAAAATATGTGTGGGCACTTTTGATGAGGGAACTGTTTAATCACTAACATTAGCAACTATTGTGCATTTGAAATTTTTCAGCAGAAGGCAGCTGAGCACCTTGAAAGGTTTTCCTAGCATGGAGTTCACACGATTAGACTTAATTCATACTATGGATGTGTGAATTACATTTTTTAATTTTTTTTCTGCTTGTTGGATAATAAGGCAATAAAGCTTTCTGATGTGTTAATGTGTCAGATTGGAATGTGTTGAACTTGGTGATGAGGATGATTTAATAAGATATTTTCAAATAGTAAAGTTAGGCTGCCTGAAACCAATGCTTTGAAAACACAGTAAAGTCAATGGACCGTTAATGATGATGGAATGATGTAACTGAACTGATTGAATACGTTTTTGTGAGGATGAAAATATAGACGTAATTTATCCAGATTATATTGTTTAAATTTTCAGTGAGTATTTTCATTTTTAGGAGATGTCCTCGTGATTTTTTTCAAGATCTTCTGTTTGCCATGCCTTCTGTAAAATACTAAGATGGTAAGAACAGCAAGCTAGGAAAAACATGTTTTGCAAAACGCAGCGTTGATTCTAGTCATAAAATGATGTGAACTATGAGCACTGATTGCTTTTGAAATATGTCTAAATTGTTTTCTAATGAATTCATTAAGTTAGTCGAAATCACAAGTCAGGCTGCCTGAAGATAATCTCAGTTTAAGCCACTGTCACTTGGCCACTTAAATAATTCTACTTTTGATTTAACAAGTTGTTTTGTTTTACTTTCGTTCATTGTGTTACTCCCTTCAGCAATTTTTTTTAAACTGACAACAGCACTGCTAAGTTCTATACATATATATATATATATAAAAACCACACACAGCAGTTGTTTTCCAACCTGTTTCTATTACAAGGAAAGGAAGTGTTACAATATGTAGGTATTAAAATAAAAAAAAATCCACAAAATAAACCACACAACTTTAAAACATACTTTTTATGATATTTACCACTTTTTCCCCCTACAGCGAAACTTTATATCTTCTAGAGAAAAAAAAAAAAATAGAGAGCCCTGTGTATTCTTTCCTTCAGCACTATTTGGAGACATTAGGTAAAACTGTCCTGCTGAGGAAATTCAAGGTGGCTCCAGGGGAACAGCCTGGGAGCACAGGAATGACACCAGGGAGCCAGCAGCAATTGTGCTTTCTACATCAACAATAGCAATTTTCCAACCTGATCATAACCAGGTGGGGAGAGCAGAAAGGAAATAAACCTGCCAGCTGCAAAAAAAGTGAGGCACAGGCAATACAACTCCTCAGAGAAATGCTGTTTTTTGCCATAGGAGCAAGGCATGTTTCCTGGATGTTTTTTAACAGACAGAGTTTGTATACCAGTCTTGTTATCTCTGCCTATTCAGCAGCATGAATGTCATGACTAAGGTGTAAGTCTCCTGCTTTGCAGAAAATGCTATTTGGTTGATACTTTTAAATTTATAGATACTCATGCTTTATCAAACAGATACTGATAACTAGAATTAAAAAATAATACCAATATCTAAATAAGTATTTTTTAAATAGGATTAAATTTTTGTCATTTAAAGGATCAAACACTCCTAGGACCTGATTAGAAATGGAGAAGGTGATTGCCCTCTCTTGATGTCACTCTCAATTATCCCAACTAAAGCATAAAACATTCCTGCATTTAAAAAGAAACATTATCTCCAAGCACAAACCAAATAATTCACTCAGAAAATAGAGGACCATATGACAACATCTAAGTCAGCCCAGAAACCTTAACGTGGTGGTTAAAACTTCTTATCTAGTGGAAAGAAAGCCAGGAGCAAGATGATCTGGTGGCCCAGAGACATAAACTTCAAACATGAAACAAGACTTTAGACATAAAAAGTTTCTTTAAGAAAGATGTAGAAGACAAGAAGTTCTGCAGGGAAAAATCTAGAAAATAAGTCCTGAAAATGAACACTGGAATAGACGCCTAGATTTTTAAGCAATTGCGGAAAATTTGCATTTAAAATACTGGTGGGGTGAGGAAGTTTTTTCTAAAGGAAAAATGTATATCAAATTTAGTAAATAATACACTTAGAGACCTGAGTTTGAGACCTTTGCATTCCAAAGACTGCTTTTCCTTGAGAACACTATTAGATTGTATTTCATACTATCACATCAAATGAGGTAGCAACAACTCAACAAACAACGTGTACCACAATGAAAAATGATACATTACTATTCCAGTAAAATACATGAAATCTGATGCTGTTTTACAAAAGCCAGCAAATAAAGAGAAATAAGTACCTTCCCCCATTTCTGTATTTTTGAATCCAGAAATGAGGCTTCCCATGCTTTTCTTGAGAGCAATATGAATGAAAAAGAGAAGTCTGTGGTTAGTCTTCAAGCCAAAGTCTATCGAAAACCATGAAAACATTGTCATTGACATAATAGCTTTAGATCAGAATCTGGAGAATATAAAAAGTGAGACTCTGTAGATTCGAAATTAAAGGAGACTCACCTGTGGATAAATCATAAATGTTAAAAATTAACTTTGTAAAACAAGCAGTCTTTTAACTTTTCTGACTAAAAAGACCAGATAGGATAAGCAATAGCAGAAATACAAATAGAATTTCAGTCAAGAGTTAAATAAAGAAAATATTTATATTTATTTACTACACAAAACAACAACAACAAAAAAACCAACAAAACCAAATAAGCAAAAAACAACAACAACAACAAAAACAGCCACCAAAAAAACCCCATGTGTTAAGCCTCCTTAAACTGTCAGATTTTGCCTTGGGATTTACGTGACTCTTTGGTCTATCTGGGCAGAAAATAAAGTAAAACTAAACTACTAAATTTGATTGCAGTAAAAACTGAGGTAACAGGAAAATTATTTAAGGACACAAATATTTAAGCATAAAAAAGGACATACTGAATGCTCATGTTTAGAGATCACTGAAGCTGCATGCTTAAAAATGACCTGCTATATCATAATTTACGACAATCAGATAAAGTCCATTTAATGACTAACTTCTGGGGTAACCTGAACTTGTTGAAATAAAATACCACCAAGTCAACAAGGGAAGTACTACTCTGAAAATAACAAACATTCATAATGGCAGCTATAATTGCAGAAATGCAAATGGAAGTGTTAATAATATAGCTAGTAAAAGACAGACATGTGTATCTGAATACCAGCAATGTAGTTTGTGATATGCTGTATTTATTGAGCACAAACTGTGAAATGCTGTGGGGGAGCTGACAATATGAAATATGATTAATCAACACACAGCCAGAAAAGCATCTGCTGTATAAAAAAAAGTCTCCAGTAAAACATTATATTAAATGTGGTAAAAATAAAAATAAACATAGTTGAATTCAGATTACTAGTGTATAGGAGGTTAAACAAAGACAAAGTAAAAGGAGTTTAATAAATGCAGATCAAAGAAAAATTACTGATTTATTTATGAAAATCATCTTAGCAAGACAATGAAAAATGATATTTAGCATAACTGACAGTTTAACACTTCTTTTCTACTGCTAGGATGTAAAAAATGCACCCTACCAGAGAAAACCAATTACTGCTAAGACATGTATTTATGGCTCAGAAAAGGTGCTGCTTAAAAGAAAAATTGAGTAATCTGAATCTCTCTTTGTCATCTGTCCATGCACTGTAAAAAGATTCAGATGCACAACTAATCATATATTATATATAATCCTGTTATATCAAGTATGACTATATGTAAGTTACATGTACATTGTGACCTATTTTGAACTATATGTACTATTTAAAGCAGATTATATGTATCAGAAACTCTGTTGATACCATTTTTACTTCCACGAATTGCAGTACTGATTTCACAAGGTCTGAGCAATGCAAGCAAGGAAAACCACAAATACTCGCTTTTAATCATCCCTTTGATTTTAGTGGAAGAATTACTGTGCATATACTGCAGGTCATAAGTAAGAAATTGACAAGATATTTTAAATAATATTTAACTCAAATCACAGTTTCATAACACAGGAGTCGTCTCTTTGCTTTCAGCAGGAAGGGAAGCCTGACAGACTGCTTCCACACCTGGAACAGTCTAAGATAGGACTTGGAGAGAGAACTGTGCGAATGAGTTCACCTCTGGAAACTTCAGGACTCCCATAGACCCAGCAGTAATTGCTGCAGTTCGGGGAACTCATCAGTGTACAGTTCATCAGTGTGCAATCGTGAATCTGTTGGATGCCTTATTATGTAGTGAGGCATGACCTAAAATGAGCTTAGACATTTTCTTTTTGTGGGTTTACCTGATGAGCCAGATGCTAGCCTTTAAACCTGAATGACTGAGCACAGACTTGGAAACACCGTAGGACAATGTGGTACCTAAAGACTCATGAAAACACTTGAGCTCAATTTCTTGCTGGATGTGGAACTGCAAAACAAAGCTTTTCCAAACGCAAGCCAAAAAAATTAAAAAGTTAATGCCACTCTTTCAAAACAGGGAAAATTATTGCTACTGATCACAGCCTTCTGGTGGGTTTAAGTAAAAAGAAGTGCCAAAGGGGCTTTTATAGCTACAAGGGGGAAAGGATGGAAAGGCAAAGTTACATTTAATCGGATATAGGCAGTGGATCTCATTTGAAAGAAAGAAATCAGAGCAATTCTATAGTTCATGGGAAAAACTGTGTTGGAGAGAAGGATCTGGCTCTAAAATTCAGGCACTTTTTGGAAAGCCAAAGAGGGAAAACCAGAAATGCTTCATCTCGCTCAGAAAACAGCAAGGGTGGAAGATACTACTGACTTTGATATAAAGAAGCTTAAAAGTGTTAGGCAGCGTGACAAGTTTCAAAACCTGGTAGCACTGAAGACCTATAGGTCTACATCAAATTTACATCAAGTAATTAATTTTCTTCTAATATAGAAAGAATAGAACTTGTATAGGTGAGATTCATGTTTAGATAACCAAGGCTGGCATGACACAGTGGTATAATCGATACACCAATATATAGAAATGGTCAAGGACACAGGGCAGTTGCTACCACTCACTTGCATATTTTGTTAAATTTTTGACATGGATTCTGATGAAGCTTTTCCACAGTTGAAGTCACAGCACAGGGTAATTGCATTAGATGATGTGAACACAGGCACATCTTGGAAGGAAAGAAATTTTAATTGCAGGATGAGACCTCTGCCCCTTGTCCGTTATGGACAGTGAAAAAATCTTCACCTGTTTTATTTACTAGTTCAGGTGCAGCCAGTAAATCCCCCCTTGCAGAGAATTAATGTTCTCTAAGAGCTAGATATAATGAACCCTGCTTTTTAAGGACAGAGGTACTGTAGCTGATTGATTTTCATGTCTAAGCAGTTGCAAAGTGCTACGGAAGTTTTACTCTTGGGTCATGCAATTATAAGGTCTCCTTTCTTCTCATTCCCAGTAGTATATGAGCTCAGCTTTCTTCACAACTAAGGCATTTGCAGTCCATCTTCTCTTATCTCCTTTCTACTTCTGTAAAACTTAAAAAATATAATAACTTGTGAGACCTCTATTCATCTGTAAAATTGGGGAGAATCAAAAGTTGTTATTGCAGCAGAGATACTGATAAACAGACAGTGGTTAATAATTACTGAGAAACCAACCCACATATAAAAAAGCAGCAATAAGAAAATAGGGAAGAATATGGTATATATCATTCCTTTGACAATATAATAACAAGATGATCTCTGCTTGTCAACTCTCTGAAACCCATATTGATAAACTTGTTTCACAATAGCTAGTAAATGTGTGGAAGTTATTAAAATTTCTGAATACTTTCAATCACATTTTCAGATTCTCAAGTCATTTCAACAGCAATATAGTCTTTCCTGAATATTTCTGAAAAAAACCTCAGAAGAATAATTTTAAAACAACAGTACAGAGCAACACTGGCTAAATTCCATCTGCATGAGTTTATTTAAATGGTAGATAACCATCCTCTGTATAAGGATATTTTAAGTACCTTTCAGGCTACTTTTCAGTCAGTTATATCTGTTAGTCTGGAGGATTTGAGGACTTCAGTAGACTCGACATTTGTGCCCTCCTGAGCTTGCAGGAAGGAAAAATAGACTCAAAGTGTATCTTTTTCCTAATCTTTTTCATGTGATTTATAACAGTAGTGCCAAGACTTTTAGAATAGCATATTGTTACATTATTGGCCAAGAAACTATGGTATTTTTTCAAATAGGTTGCATAGTTCATATTAATTTAAGTACTTACTTCTACAGGCTAAATGATTGTGAAGGTAGATGAAAATAGGATGAATACAATTAAATATTTGTGCATTGATAGATTTTATTTGTCCACAGAGACACTAATGGCATGAGGTTTTTTCTTGCATATGGTCTTCAGGTCTTCAGTTTTTAAAATCCTGACCCTGAGACTAGATTTTTAATCAATATCAAAGCATGTTGCATGGATGTGCTCAATAATGTTCTCAGCTGGTGTGCCTGCATGAGCTCTAAGGTAAAAAAAAAATAAAATAAATGGAAGAGCTACCATCACAGGTTAGATTAACCACAGGATGAAGTGTGCATTTGGGATAGCACTCAGGGTTTTTTTAATCTCCAATTGAGTACCATCACGTTGATAGGTTTAGAAGAGAGGTTACTATTTGTTCAAGTGCATTTTCACAGAATTAAATAAATTATGGGACATAAATTAAAAGAAAAACCACAAGGAATACCCACATTTGATAATGCAATGTTTTAGTAATAAACTCATAGTTACAGAAAGTGTAGCTCTTTCTTTAAGAACTGAATGATTAACATTTTTTCTCAGAGGTGTTGCAAAAGACCAGCTTTGGTGTATAAAATATCTGTTTTTCACCACAAGGCTACAAAATAATGTGGAAATATCTCTGGAGGAGGAACAATTAAAATAAGCGGGTTTCATTACACGGGCTGAAACCACAGCCAAATGGCTGCCTTTCTTGACAAATCATTCCTTAATTTTTCTCCCTGTTGTGATTGTTGCAAACGTTAAAACTTTATCTTCTTTCTTACTTGTTCTGGAAGAGGAAGATAGACTCATTAAGCCTCTTTCTTACCTCTAGGAGAAAATGGATTATTCCTTCACTTTTAGACTTAATCACAATTTAATACATGTAATGCTTCCTCCATTCTTTATATGAGATAGGATCTTTGTAGGATCTACACTACCACTCTGCTTTTTCTCATTCCAGAAATGGTTGATATGGGGATTAAAGGTCAATAGTATTACTGTTGATCATATCTTCTATTTGCATGTACCACATGAATGAAACATAATGAAGGCAAGAGGTATATTTACCACTATTTGATATTTTGTGTATTGTAAGAAGTAGTTTTGAAATAAACCTAAACTGTGACTAGGGCTGCCAAGCTGTGAACAAGAGATGTGAAAAGAAATGTCTTATTTTTTAACCTTGCACAAGAATTAGTCATTGTCTAACCTCTTGATGTGAGTGCCAATGATCTGTGCAAGAAGGTAGATGTCTGCATGCACAGTTTAGTGTTGGGAAGTTTAGTTTTCATGCTCATGAAAAACATCTATTCAGCAGTATATGTACTAACTCCTCATCATACAAATAAACAGTGCATTCTGTGAATCATCTTCCAATTCCTTATAAAAGATCTGTTAAAGTCTTTTCATCATTAGCGCAATCAAAATTGGGTAATGCAGACGATGTTGGAGGGAACAAGAATCAGAACCTTTAGAGAAAAGAGCTTAATCTCCCCTTGTTCATTTCTGGAGTCACTGCCATCCTGCTCTTCGCAAAACTTGTGGCTTCCAGGCCATGTGGAAGCTCAGCTGAACTGAGAAAATGATCAGAAGTAGTCTGGCAATCACTACTAAATTAAAAATTTATTATCATAAATTTTCAGATGCACACAGTACCACAGAGGATCTATAGCTCTTCTGTTCCTTTGCACAACTGTTGTATACAGTGTTCATAAAGCAACAGCTCCTTAACTCTACACTGAAATCTAAGTAAGAGGTGTATGTTCACCACCTCTTTTTGAGAGCGTGTTAGAGTGATTTTGGACCTAGAGTATGTAACTACGAGAATATTTTGTAGAGGAAGAGTAAATCTTTCTGCATTGTTTTAATGGAAATTAAAACGAGAATGATAGCAAAAAGTATTTAGTAGTATTTTATATGTAGAGCTCCTTTATCAAAGCTTGGAAATAATGTTATACCTTCAAATATTTTGAAGTCCTACCTAGTGGTCACATTTTCTGTTACACAAAATAAAATAAATTTAAAAGATGACTGCGTCATGAACATAGCTAGAGTTACACATAAGAAAATATTTAGTTTTCAATGGCAAAATGAAGGAAGTGAAAAATATGTTAATCTTTTAATTATAGTATTCTTTCTAATGGTTCCTCTGTTAATTTAAGAAAAGCAACTAGCAATTTTTTGAAATTATCCTATTAAAGTATAACCTCATTATATCTGAATGCATCTTTAAAACAGTTATGATGGTACATGAGATCCAAAATCATGATCAATCTTGTTCTTTTTGTTTAACCTCTGTTCAAAAACAGGAATTTCTTATGTTTGAAATTTGAATTTTTCACATTTTTATTTTTGAAAAATAAATCCAAGACAAACATCTTCTAAAAACAATAGCTAATAAATTTATAATTTTGATCAAACTCAAGAAAATGAAAATCTGTTATTATTTTGAAATGTGTAGAACAAAATGTAGAAGATTGTACACATTTTGATAAGCCTTTGATAACTTCTTACTTAATAGTACATGCATCAAACCCTTTGCTTTTTGTAAGTTCTGATTCTGAATGGCTGATCTTTTAAAAAATGTATCTTAGTATTTGTATGTTTCTTTGACATTTGTTTTTAGATATCTGGAAATCAAATAATTTAGGATAATACTCATAGTTTACTGCTGTTCCTATACTATTAACCCTAATCTTCACGTTTTTATTGAACATTCTGTTGTCCTTTTTTTTTTTTTTTTGATCAGTGGAGGAATCTGAGGAAGAAATATTAATCTTTTAGTCAATGACTTACACAACAGACTCATTTCAGAATTGACTTTTTGCATATTAATGCAAATAAAAAAAAAAACCTACTGATGTCAAAAGAGTACCAATGAAGAAAAATTACTGTGTTTTAAAGGAGTTTGGGTCTCAGAGCTTATAGTGTAGAACCAATAGCCTATTACAATAATGCTATTACTGAATGCCAATGAAGTAAGTGTAGATTTTGTTACCTTTCACTCTTTATGACAGATCAAAATGTCTGCTATATAATATACAAAACCTACTACAAAAGTACTTAGCATGTTACTGGAGTATGCTGCAAAAGCTGGCAGTACCACATATAACCTACTGGTTGTATAGACTGAAATTTTTGCTCTCTAGCTTCTAAAAATAAATCCAATAACTTCCCAAATCAGTTTCATAAAGTATTGAGTGTCTGGAATCTGTTCAATTTTTCTGCCACTTTCAGGAATAAGAGTCATATCAGTGATGAGAGTAGTGCAAAATGCTATGAACAGATTGTACAGTAAGTCAAAAGGGTAGTAAAGTATAATCTGTTATTTTGCTCTGAAGAAAAAAAATACAGACTTTTCACAACTTATAATGACATTTTTTATGCAAACAAAATGACATCTACTCATTTCTTCATACAACATTGCCCTCTACTCTGGAAATGTTTTATCACAGTCTTATTTCCCTTTCTCTTTACTACTTCACATCTACATTTACTTACCATGTAAAACTAAATCTATTATTCCATAAATTAATTTCTTTAAAGAATTTACAGTATATTCCATTTCTTCTCAAAAGACAAGACAATCTCTGTTTGTTTGAAATTAAAAACTGTTTTACTGAGGAGATAATTTGTTGCTATTTAATAAAGAAGTCAGAAAAGAAAGTGGATCAGAAACAGAGCAGTCTGATTTAACTTCAAAACAAAATTCTTTATTCCAGTTTTGGCAACAAATAAAATGAGAGGAGGAAAAATCTTCTAGTAAAACAAATAATTTCTCATGGTTTTCATCATAACAAACTTAATTCCCTACCACAGAGCATTCTTTGAAATGTTATATATCCCAGACTGGAGAATTAGCTGTGCTCTGAAGCTGATTTTTGTAATTTTAATCCAGTCAGAAATATTCTTAGCTTTTTTTTTTTTTTTTACAGAATTATGAGTAAAACAAATTCCAGCATGTATGGTAACTCACATTCCTAGGATAAAATAATGTAGTGTTGTCTGGCTCATTGTCAATGTTATACAAGGTTTTTTAGGAAAATGACAATTTATGAGCTTCTTAGTATTTTCAATTTTTCTTTCAGTGATATTATCCTAGAATCAAACTGTAGTTTCAAATCATTCTGTTAGAAGAATTTGGCAGCTCCGACACAATACAGACATTGAGCTTATATTGTTTCAAACCACTGAGACAGAACTCTGAAACAGAAAATCGTCTTTGTTAACCAAGTGAAAACTTACTTTCTGTAACAGTCCTCCTGAGACTGCTTGACCTTCAGGGTACTGTGTTTGCCTCACTTCTTTTTCTTGACGTTTGTTTGACAAATTGTTTTGCTTAAATTCTAGATAATAATCCAGTTGCAGTTTATTGAATATTTATTCCTCTAAGGCATAATAATGAAAGTTATGATTAAGGTACTTTAAACATCAAGAGGCTTGAAAGAGAATTTTTAGTATTGCAATTAGAGTAGCTAACTGTAATTGTAACAAGTAATCAATTATTTTCCGTTTTCTTTTCCTTTCAGAAAAAGCATATTACTGTGGTTCTGATGTAAAACAAGAAGTTCATCAAAAATATGTAATTTATTTCCACGTGTATATCTCAAATACCTAAGAAATTATTGAGCTGAAACATGACATTCAAACAAGCTTAATAAAACAAAGAAAACTAAATACACTTCCAGTAACTGAGAAGTTCTTAATCTGAAACATTTATTGTGGTCTATAGGTTTTATAACTGCAAGATCCAAACTGACTCTCCTATAAAATCAGTTTTTGGTATTTGCTGAATTGAGGTATTTTTTTTAGAAATAAAAAAAATAAATTCAATATGTGTTCAGAATTATTTAGCAATCCAGCATGCACTACAGTTTGGTGGACTGTTAAAATGGTAGTTATTAGTGTTAAAATGCATCATCTATGCGTAATCTATTTGTAATCTATGTTCAGACTACTTTTAAAAATATTCTTAAAAAATGTACTATCTAGTAGTTTTGAACCCTGTTGCAATCAACACAACTCTTTGATGGTAAGTCCTCATTTGAAGTTGAATTTTGAGACCTATGACTAGATAACTTTTAACATAAATGATGTGTGATAAACGAGGGGGTCTAATGTCAGCTACCTGAAAATAGAGGCATTCATGTTTTTATCACATCTTTATACTATCAGATGATCAAAAGAAAAATTCAAGTAATATTGAGGCTACCCATGACATTCCAGAATATATTCTTCAAAGACACAATAGTAGAAGGATTCATATGGGATATTTTCTAGAAAATGCATTATAAAACTCTTTTATTGGCTTCAGCTCTTCTCATGTAAAAAGTAGAATAAGCTGAAGACAAGATGACACTCAAGTATTTAACATGACATCAAACTATGTGGAATAACAGGAAAACTGTTGAGAAAACAGTAACCAGTGATCTGCAAAAATATTTGGCAGTACTGAACAAAACCTGCCATGTTATGATGGTTGCAGATCCACTGTCTCAGGAAAACAGCAGTATACAATGATTAGGTCAAATTAAGAATCTCATGGCTGGACTTGAATAAACAAATGTGTGCAATTGCTTGATTTTCAGTTGGACTTAGAAAAAAAGACAACCACCAAGCACAAACTGTACTTCTAGAATCAGGATTTGTTCATCTTAGAGGCCATTTTATGTTTCATTTTTTTTCCTAGGAGGAGGAAGGAATTAAGGAGGAAAGTTGAATTATTTTTTAATTGCTTCACAATCATCATGTAGTGTTGGTGTAAGCTTCATCCAGAAAATCACTGAGAATAAATGTCTCAGAAGAATAAGCTATGGCAATATATTGGCCAGTGTCAAAACTCCAGCTAGTTTACAGTATGAGGTTTAAAGATTTTCAATAATCAGTAAAGAGAGTGTTAATATAAGGAAGGCCAAGAAAATCTGTTAAATTCTGATTGTTTTAAAGTTGATGCACTGAATCTTTGCAATTGCACAAAACTGTTCAGATAGAAAATATTAACTTACCTTACATTTTTTTTCCTCTTCTTGTTAAAGTTCTAAATTGAATGTCCCAAAGTGATTTGAGTGATTCAGGATAACCATAAGATCTTTTGGTAACTATCAAAACATTCTCCTTCTTTTGATCACTTCCCTATGTAGCTGTCTGGACATTAAAAACCATCACCTAAATGACAATGGTCCACCAGCCAGGAAGACAGTTCCTGGATACAGTAGGAGGAAAAAATCTTGGAGTAATTTAATCTAACACGTGAATTTTCTTTATTTTCTAATAGGAAAATAAAGAAAACAAACTTAATTTTCACCTTGAAAACTATGTCGTGCAAGCTGTTTGCTCTCATCACATTATAAAATACACATGAATGTAACAAAATTATCGCAAATTTGTTAATCATATTTGCTTTAGAAACGTCTTTATCTTTTGACCTAGGAACAGGTTGATGATTTGTTGCGAAAAAGCTGTCACAGTGTCAAACATTTTTAAACTTGCTTATAAATTAATTTAGATTCTTTACCTATTCATTTGTGAAAATCACCTAACATACTGATAGAGTTATTAGAATTTAATCTTGGCCTAGATTACTAGTGACTTTATTCCAATAAATAATTCTGACACCGCTACCATTTTTTCTTTTTTTTTTTTAAGTTCATTACTAATTATGAGTAATAGTCTACATACTATAACATTAGCATGTCTGCAACACATTGCTGTGTCAAATAAGCATATGCTTAACAAGGTTGGTTTCTTAAGATCTAGTTTTATTTAGATTTTTTTCTCTGAAACACTGAGTTATCCTAACATCTTCAGATAATAAGTAGGTGTGTTTTATTCATAAAAGGAATAGATTTCTACCTAAACTCCAGAAAATTTCTAAAGAAAGTGAAGAAACCAAACCCTTCTATTTGAGTAAACAGTAGAAATATATAACATCAGTCCTGATACAAAGATCAGACTTTGCAAGTTACTTGTCACAGACGAGCGGTAGAAAATGCTATATTATTACCAATATTCATGGTTCAAGAAATACTATAAAAATACATTGTCACAAGACTTTGAGTCTTCTTGTTGGCAACACGGGAAAAGTTGCCTTTGTTGGAGGGAAATGTAATTATCCCTACCATATCCTTAAAGCATTTCATGCATCTTGAAATGATTAGTATTAAACCAGCTGTTGTCTAGGTGATTAAATCATGTCAATCAGGCACGGTAATATCTGCCAGGCTGTCAGCCATGTCACTGTTCAAATGTAAAATTGAGGGCTATGAAGCTACTGGAAGTATTACAGTCCAAAGTGTCAAATGTTCACTCATGGGGGTCTTAGATGTGTTAATGAGGAGAGGAGAAAGATTTAATCCCTGCGGGATATTCTACAGAGAGGCAGTGGAAGAAAGAGCTGCTGCCTATCACATCATATTACGGTCAGCTTGAGAAATGTCTGATGCAGGTGAAGTCCTTCACCATGTACTCTTCGCTATAGCTCATTATGAAATTCACTCCTACATTCAAATAACATATGTCACCCCATTGTATTTATACCCAGAAGGCAGTAAGTGCTCTTTTTGTACGTTGTTCATCTCACTCTCTGTCCAGCTGCTGGTAATATCCAAGGAAATGTGGATCACGTAAGATTTTTGCAATCCACATGATAAGTTCAATCATGTTACCCGGAACAACACTTTCTCTGTTCACTTACTGTACTTTTCTGGGCTGAAAATATCTCCTTGATCTACTGGAAAGTTCCAGAAGGAAGAAAAAACAAAATCAGAAACAACAAACCAAACCAACCAAACAAAATAAATGCAAAACCAACCAACCAAACAAAGCCACAAACCTGAAACACATGGATTTGTTCAGTGCAGAAGACTATCTGTACTTAACTGAATATGTTCTGTCAAGTTCACTGGCACCCTTTGTCAACAGTATTTGAAATAAATTTTGGTTCAGTATATCCTCCATTTCTGACTGTCAATAAAAAAGAAATCTCCTGTCATGAGGTCTCACATAACTTAGGCAATGATGATTCATTCGCTTCTTCATTATTATGTCACATAGGAGAAAATTGTCTTTGCCTGTATATGTAATACACACCTGCACACACACATACATACAGTTATAGATATATAAAAGTTGTGTGAACTCTTACTATGGTTGTCAGAAGATAAGAAGGATGAACAATCTCATATGAATATTGCAAATAAATGAAGAGAATAACTGCCCCTGCCTTACTCCAACATAATGAAAATACATGAATACACTGCTTTGTTTTTTGTATTTTTTTCAGGAAAGTCATCAGTTGTCATCCACACTCCAATAGGAGCCAATTCAAGCTTTGATTTTGTATGTAAACATTTTCAAGTTTGGTAGTTATTAAAATTAGAAACCCAAGACTGGAGAATCTCTCCCCACAAGTCTAGTCTTATACTTAAGGCAATTATGTCTCATTTTTTGACAGAAACAAATAAAATTGCATCTTATATTGCAGTAATCTTTTATTCCTTTGGAAGCTAGTTTTCTTCCTTTGGAAACTATCCCAGACCCATCCTCACTGATATTTTTTTAATGCAAATTTATTCAGAGTTATTTTGTGTTCATTTGCTTTTATTCTCCTTTGAGTTTTCTTGCATTAAGAAACAAGCATTTTAGACTACTTTATATGAAAACACGATAAATGGAATAAAAATGCAGGTAGCTTTTCTATATGTTCACATGGGGAAAGGTGCCCCTTTTTCAGAGATTTGTCAGCAGAATTGTACTCTGTGCATGATAAATGCTAGAGACAGATTAGCCTCTCCACCAGTGGTCCTTAAAACCTCACCTTAATTTTATTAGCTTTTTCCAGCTTGAGAGTTGGTTTTTTATTCAGGAAAATGCAACCTCCATATCAGGTGATGTAGATGTTCCCTAGTATTTATATTAGTGCTAACTTCTGTAGACTACCTGTATGTTAAATACTATCTTCTTATCAAAGTTCACATAGGTTAGATCTACATCATTTATTTTCTCTACAAAAAGAATATCACATTAGTCTAATATGATCTAACTTTGGTAAATTCATCTCTTTTACAGTGGAATTTCCTACCTGAAGCAGCATGAAATGAATTCTAACAGCTCCCTTAGTGACACGAGCCAAAAGTAATTATTAAGATAGAAGATAATTTTATTTCGGTAGGAATTCATGTGAACTGTAACATGATAATTTTTTATTTTTGATTATCCACAAATTGATCCCCCACAAAATTATTTTGATTTCAATAGCATTATACCAAGTGATAGCTTTATATAATACATAAGCTTTGTATCAGTTGTGGACCTAGACTCAAAAGTTTTACATTATCGATACTGTATGTCATATTACTTCAGAAATATACGTTGCCATAAATTAAAAAAAAAATACCTCCAACCTTCAAAGTTGAGTGACACCATTAAATTATATTGGTTTCCCTTAAAATGAAATAGCAATTTAAATTCTAGAGCATATTTACATCAGCACAGGAGGATAATTCAATTTATACTACTCCAAAAGAAGGAGATTAAGTCACAGTTGTTCAGGAAGGCCCTGAACAGAACATGTTTGGATGTGAGAGTATCGTGAGAGTACATAAACAAGTCTTTCTCTTACATTCTCCTGCAGGTTTTTGTACTGGGTCTGTCTGGGGCGGAGTTAATTTCCTCCACAGCAGCCCATATTCAGCTATGTTTTCAATTTGTGATTAAGAGGCCACACCAACGTTTTGGCTGTTGCTGATCAGTGCTTGCACAATATCAAGGCTTTCTGGTTTTCCCAATTTGTTCACCCAGCAAATAGGCTAGAGGTATGAACAAAGTTGGGAAAGGACACAGGTAGGACAGCTGACCTGAGCCAGCCAGAGGAATATTACTTGCCATACAGTGTCTCACTCATCAACAAAACCTGGGGAGGTTTGGTCTTCCAAGGTGTTCCAAGTCTGCCACTGTCCACTTGCAGGAGGTGGCAATTTCCTTTGTACTACTTACATTTGTTTTGTTTTGTTTTTCTCTCTTTTGTTATTTGTTAAACTGTCTTATTTAGTAAATGCCTCAATATTGGAATCTTCTCACTTTTGCTCTTCCTGTGCTTTCCCCAGTCCTGCTAGGAGATGAAGGACTGGGTAAGCAGCTGTGTGGGTTCTGAGACGCTGGCTGAGGTCAACCCACCACAGAGTCTCTCATTGCCATTACTGGAGAAAGGATGGTTTGGTCTCAGATAATAGACATAATGGAACAACTATAATATAGTGTGTTGCAGTCAGATGACAGAACCTCAGAACACAGCTCAGCATGTCAGATAGTCCAGAGTAGTCCCAGTCCAATCCATATTTCAACAGTCAAATAAAAAAACATTGGTTACAAAGCCCAGCTGCAAAGATGCACACTTATGAGTTATACAGTTATGCAGATAGTTAGGACAAATATACACAAAGTTTTTATTATCCACCCCCATTTCTATAATATTACATTCAAACTCTCAGTGCTGTCCAGATCCCACCTTCCTCCCGAGGATGCCTGAGGCTGGTGTTGGTGACAACTAGAACAACTCATCAGCATCCAAAGCACATCACCAGATGTGTGCTGTTCGTGGTACAGATTACCTTCACCTCAGTCCTGGTCCAGTTTGGGGTTATTTTAAAGTGTATTCTAATAGAGTTAGCCTTCTCAATTCCTCCATCTCTGGTTCCTAGCTACTGTTTGACTATCTTCACTCACCGACTGTTATTGAAATTACACAACAGTCTCCCAGAATTGACATAAAGCTAATGATTGTTACTGAGTAACCATGTAAGTTTGCTAGAATTTTCCTGTATATTGGCCACACAGAGCTAAGCTGAAACAAGTTAAATTATAGTGAGCTGCCTCCTAACCACTTTTAGTCACAGCTAAAATAAGGTGAAGTCAGCTTAGGCCAACACAAGCCTGGAACACTCCTGAGACCTGCAGGGTCAGGTTAATAAAGAGGCTTTTACTAACACTGTGAATGTCCTCTGTACTGAGTCACAAGGCAGAGGAAATACAGACTTCAGTACTCGAAAAACTGTTCTCCATCACCACAAAGAAAAGAGGTGCTTCCAAGGCTACCTTCATCCTGCTGGCTGCTGTTTGAACCACACATGGACCCGTCTCAACATACTGAGTTAATGCAAGTCATTAATGTATTTGCTGTCTTTACTGTTAGCAAAAGAAAACACTTTCTTTATATAATCAGAGCTCTTTTTTCTTAATCTAAAATTCTAATCTATAAGTGTTCAATAATGGAGTGAAGAGAAATTAAGTGATTCGAAAAGCATTTCCCATCTCCTCTCCATCTCCCCAGATTACACATATGTTGTACCAAGCTGGGTAAACTCAGTTGTTCTTTACCTAAGTAGTTCAAAAACAACGAGAGAAAAACTTCATTACTTTGACAGTATATCTGAAAATACATTCCACCACATGGAAGACAGTAAAAAAAATAAGGAAATACGTCTGTTGAAAGACAAGCACAATAGAAAATGCAATTTGTGCCACAATACAATAGACTAAAAGAAAACAAGCAAAGAATGAACAAAATCATGACCAAAATCAGCTTGGAAGCAGAGAAGAGAGAATTCTGTTCAGCTTTCTACTCTGCAGTTTCTAGATATGGCTAATGTTAGAAAAGCTTCCCACCACATGAGGATGAGGGAGTCTCTTGAAGTACCACATGTAGCAAAGAAAATGCATCCTAATTCTTTGCAGATTCATGATCTTTGGGGAACAGCTATGGATTCATTTCTCTTTGTGAAGTTCATAAAAGGTGGGAGATTTAGTTTCACCATGCCTGACCTTAGGGAATCTGTGGGTATGCAGTATAAAGGACAGAATCATAAAATCACAGAAATTAGGAATTCCTTCGGTCCAAACTCATGAGAATACAGATCTCCTTTTAAAAAACAAATAAAGTAAAAACCAAACAAAAAAACCCCACAAAAAACAACAACGACAACAACCAACAAACTTGCTTTATAAATTCCACCTGTTGAGCTGTTTGTATCACTTCATAAGTTGAGATTGCTCTGTGGTGTAACAGCATGCCCAGCTAATCATCTTTTCAAATACAGACTGTTTTCCATTATGCATTTGGCCCAACTCTACAATACAAAACTACATAAGATTGACTTTACAGAGACTTCTCAGTGTTAGAGGAACACTTCAAATTCTCTCATCATTGCTGAATTGTAGCTTTTGTTCTTAACTAGACACACACAACAGAACAATAAAACAAGCTACTAATATTAAAACCATAATTTTCCCCAAAACTCCTTCATTAGGAAAAATAAATAATATTTAAAGTAAGTTTAACTATCACAGAAAAACATCTCTTTTTAACCTTGACAAAAGACTCTTTTCAAACAAAAGGAAAATTTACAAGAAAACAGAATTCCATACCTCAGGTGGTCAAGAATTTCTTTTGAGCAGACCAAGTATATGGTTTTAAATGTACGTATGAATGTAAATTAAGCCTTTTTTTCCCTTGACTAAACCAATAGGATTGGACCTGTTATTGTAGTCACCTTCATGATTTTAGGCAAAGCATTACAGCTTTAACTTTGAAAGTCCACTTGTCTTTCCTAGTGTTTTGATCATATTCTTTCATGTGAATACCAAGAGAAACCTCTCTCACAAAATATTTTCTAGGAAACTTGGCACGGGAAGGGAACAGAGGATCCTGGCAAATGATTAACAGACCGACAAAGTACTTCACTAACATATACGAGTATCTGCCAGATTTCTGTCCAGGCTCCTCTTTGAGTTCCTTATCCTCCAGATCCTGATGACAGCCTATCATCTGTGCTTTTCTGTTCCTCTGTTATTCATGCTTTTGTCACTCCTCTATCAGTCCTTTGCTGTTACCTGTTCTTTCTTCAGACCACTAATAAATTATGTTTACCACAGTATCACATCCTATTTCACTAAACACTTCCTGAAGTTTTGTACATTAAACTGCTCCTGTTCTGTGCCAAAATTATAATCATTTCCTGGGAGCTCTCAATCTGTTCACCTTTTGTTTGTCCCATACTTCATTTTTAATACTATTTGCAAGAAAATGTCAATGACAGAAAACACCTTAGTAAGATATTATTAACATGAATATACTAAGAGAATACTTGATGAAGATTATAAACATTTTGTCTAATGCACACTGATACAGTAGGTTGTCATTTTGTTCATCATTATTTGGCATCCATACTTGCCATTATAAAAAGAAGCTATAAAACATTTCAAAACCTCTCCTGAAGCTTCTGCCATCCATCCTTATCCCGCCATTATGACCTAACATTATTCAAGTATTTTTTTTCTGAAATAATTTTAACAACATTTTAAAAAGAGGCAAGATGTAAAAAACAGCTTTATTTTTGAGTGGATCTGGTTGCTCCTGCTGTGCTGTTCAGCCACATTCAGAACATCTCTTAACCACTAACTCCCTCTGATCTCAGAAGTAGTTTTTTTTCTGGTTCTGTAAGTTTCTTTGATCCTGACATCTCCTAGATCCTACCTCTTCTGCCCTTTTCTTCCTTCATAAATCTTCCTTTGTTTCTCCCTTTTTTGTAATGGACTGGCTCTTCTTCTTTTTTTTTTTTTACCCCCATTTTTCTCTTCTGGATGTTCTCCTGCATACATAGATGTTTGTCTTTACATAAGATGATGAAAAAATGGTGCTGACCTACATGTGCTTGTGCTCCTTCTCAGAAGATGTTGTCTTCTGATGGTCATGAATTCTTAATGAAATTAGAAACCAGATCAAAAGCACATTTTGTTACTATTTCGCACTTACTTTTGAAAGATTAGGAATTGTACAATAGTCCTCAAATGTTTTAAGATGTGTTCTGAAGCTTCACTAGTTCATACTCTTGCCAAAACAGAGGAAGCGTAATTGTAATATCTACTATTCAATTCCAGGTGTTTGTTTTCTATCTAATAAGGCTAACAAGACCTTTTATTTTTATTTCTGTATTTACCAGTAACGTGAAAGCTAAACAACAAACAAAGGAATCCAGGGTTTACCAGACAATAATAAAACTTTGTTGACTATAATATTAAGGTATTTTAAAATTTGATTTTTTCTTTGAGAACTGTATTTCTTTTGCCATGCATTTTGAAAGATTGTCTTCATGTTTGTATCACTCAAGGAAATGCATTTTTACAAGTTAGTTTGATACATGACCTGAATTTCATGCATACGGTATGAGTAATTACTATCTAAAAGAAAAATTCAGTTTCTAAAAAATTAATCTAATATAAAAAAGGTAAACATAAAGCAAGAGGTGACTGAAAGAAGCAATTCCACTTCATGATTTCAAGACCTTAGTTTGTTCTAGCTTTGAAATGAAACTATTTGAAAAGTTTTTTGAGTTCTTTCTGTGTATTTTTATTTGTGTGACATTTAAAAATGTCACCTTCTTCATTTTGGAAGGTAGATCCTTGTTGAACTAAAAGACAAAGATGATTAGATTACAGGCAGGAGTTTTCCATTTGGAAATCACACACATTCAGATTTCTAAAGACCAAGGTTTTTGCTCTCATCATCCCTAGACTAGAAAAAGGGAATCTGCCACTCAAATAGCTATCTTTCTTCCTTCTCAAATTCCCACTCCCCTCCCCCCAAAAAACCCTTAAAATTATTTCTGGAAGTATTTTATTTTAATGCATTCAGAACCAGTCTACTTATAATTTCTATGAGAAAGTAGGGGTTTTTTTTCATATCTGTCTAAACTTTTTCTATTATCATAAATTGTAAATTATTTTTATTGTTATAAGTTTATATGTATTAGTAAGAGATATTAAACTATAAACCTGGATCTATGCTTTATTTTTTTTCTGTCTTGCATATGATAAGTTTTTGAAATAGCAAACAGTCATTGCACATGTATAATTCCTTGTATTTAAGTTCTCAATAAAATTTTAAATCAGAAGGTTTGTTTAATGCACATTAATATTAAATCTTCAAATTAAAAATAAACACATACATCCGAATAGACCCAAAGCTCTTTGCTTTAAATAGAAATTGAACGCTGCATACTGTGGACCATAATCAAAAGCATTCATCTGCAAGACCAGCTTGAGCATTTTAGTTGTAATTTACAGGTCATTGATTTCTTCATTATAGGCAGCCCTTGGGAAAAGTAGTTTCTAATACAAAGGCACCTACAGTAGCCAAACTGCAATATGTGAGCACTGCAGCAGTTTGCCTGTGGCTGCAGGGTTTGAATATGCATTTAATAAACATTTGCGTTCCAACTTGATCTTACTAAAGAAAATTAGTTCCTGCTGGGAGAGGAAGTAAAAGAATGGACAAATAAAACCAGACAACAGTTTCAGTGCATTTCAAACAGCCATATTTTATAACATTAAACTTTAGTGTCACCAAAGACCCATAGTATTTTTATGATCAGAATACTTCATTAACAAGGAACATAGGGGATGAATAAATTCAGCACATGAATTCTGACAGAGTAAGGTAAGCAGTGTGTTTTATGGTCAGTAATATTATTTATATCTATGTCATTTTTTAAATAGTTATACACCTTTCACCAAAAGTTCTGGTTATTTTATGTTTTTGTTTTGTTTTGTTTTGTTTTCACCTAATGAAGTCTTCAACCTAAAGCAATCTAATGCAATATAAAAATAAAACTACTGAACATTGGAGAGTCAAAGTTTTATGCAGCTTCAAAATGACTGCACATGCACATATTCTGTTCCAGACATACATCAGGAAGCAGATGTGAAAGGCTAGCAAAACTATAGTCCTTATGGGATATCTATGTGAAAGCAAGGCAATGTGTAAATTATCAAACAACCCTTGCACTATTCAGAACAGTCCAGAGATGATCATACTTCTGCTTCTGTATCAGAGATTAAATTTTAGACAGCAGCCAAAGTTTAAATTTTCCTCTTTGTGTATGCATGTGTGAAGGCTCTGAAAAACGATCTATTGTTTGTTTGTTTCTTTTTCTAGATCACCCTGGATCAGGTATAGCAGATATTCTATCACATGAACTTTATGGAACAAGGAACAAGAGCTCTATACCTCACACCGAGCTCTCCAGTATATATCATTCTTACTAGCATTCAGACATGTATCCAGTGTTGGATGTAAATGATAAACAAGATTTTGATTCTTTCTAATTTCAGGAATTTTTTTTATTTTTTGAGTGAATTTCTAGTGTACACAAGTGTCTAGTAACACAAAGTTTCATAATTATGTTTACTACACAGAGAGAAACCACGACATAAACTCACATTTAGAAAGAAACCTAAGAATGTGATTATTACACATTAGTGAATCTTGTCTTTTTTTTTTTTTTGTTAAGTTGTTTTCTCCAAATTCACTAGTTCTACTAAAATTAAACTAGGGACTAAACTGTGAGCGAGTCTTCTCAACCTAATGATTAAAGCATTCAGGTCATAAAATATTCTTGCATTCCAAACTTTTTTCCAATAAATATTAAAATATCAGGGGTTTTGTTAACTATTCTTTCATCCCACATCAGGTAGGACAGATCTAACAAGTGGATTCAAGATACCCACTTCCATCTTCACAGACTAAAATCCATCTGAGGCAGATTCAGATTTTGTTAAGTAAGGGCATAAATGGAAAAAAAATCTTTTAAATCTAGGATATGTGTTCCTGCCACTTAGATTGTAGGAATATAAAACTGGAAAACCTGAGTCAAGGATCTCAAATATTGTTAGATATGGTTCTTGATGTCACCACTCTGAGGGTTAAAGACATACATCTCATTTTCTACCTCAGTGTAATCACTGCATTTCTATAAATTTGTTCCTGTGTTAACTCTGGCCTTTAACTTCAAGGTATTTACTTGTCTTTCATTTCTGTAAAAACTGGTCCTGTCCCTACTCAGCCTTTGGATGCTTTTAAAGTGCAAATAGTTGAGTTTTCATTCTAACATGTCTGTATTCTTGGACAGCCTTTTTAATGAAGTTAACTCTTGTGAAATCTGGCTTCGGGGGCAGCTGTTGGCTTCAAGGTGTTTACCACCCAAGGTCTGGGTCTCTGCACATTACGTTGTTTTCTGACATTGTCCTAGAAAATGTATTTGCACTGTCATGTATCCAAACTTTCCTTTTTTTTCACTTCAGGGCATGCAGCAAATACCGTCACCATCTTACTATAAGTCACTCATAACAGTATTCTTTCTTTCAGGCTCTTTGAACTAAAGAGTATCAGGCAAGACCTACGTCAAGGGTTATACAATGTGGACATGGATGGTTGATATGGACTAGCTTGAGGTAAATATTTTAGACAAGACCACTTTTACTTTGCAAAAACCCACAAAATAAAAAGGTTCCCATATTTTATTGTACAATTGGACTTGATTTCTTCAAACATCTTTGTACCTATTTGGAGAGACATCCAAGCTAACCCTTCTCATAGATGACTGATTAGAACTTCACACAGGTGATAGTTCCACACAACTCTATGTATCATATTCAGAAAACAGAATTATTTTTTTCCCATTACATCTGTATAATAAAAATGAGCACGAGGAACTCCTGCTCTTAGTATGATAACTCTTATGGAAATTGTATTATGAGAAAGTCTGTACTAAGACCCCACAACGGAGGTAATAAAAGTAATTTGTGGACTGAAGATACTTACAGGTCTCCTAATGGTTCTTAAAACCCAGGTGCACAGTGAGAGCTCACATTTAGGGATCTCAGGAATCTCAGCTGCAGAAAATTGTGTCATTAATGATTCTGAGAACTATCTTGGTTAACTGACAGCTGAACACAGACATGAAGACTTAAACGTTTTACTCAGAAGTCTAAAAGAGCAGTTAGGTGATACTTTGATGCCTAAGCCCTTTTGTTTCTTTTAGCTTGCAATAAATAACTCCAGAAGAGACTGAACTCCTAACTTTGTTTTCTTTATGTTTGTATCCCAATCTGAATACAGCGTGAAGATCCTTCTGGTTAATGTAGCATTACAACTGTTATTTTGCAAGATTATGCTTTGAATGACCTCACAGTCAAAATGTTGCTCAGGATTAATCTAAGGAAAGGTCCCTGATTCCACAATGTGAAAAATTCCACCAGACAAGCAAACTTGTTAAAAACAAGTTAAAAAACAAAAAAACCCAACCCAAACCAAACCAAACCAACAAAAAAACCAAACCAAACTGAACCAACCAACCAACCAAACAACAAACAGCAAACAACAAACAACACACAAACAAACAGGTTTACATTAATGTAGCTTAATTAGTTGCGTCTTGCAACTCTCAACAAGTTTAACAGAAAAAAATGTTTTTTATTTGAGCACCTTTTCAAAGAGAGTTTAGAAGGGAAAAGATATGCCAGCTCTGAGACTCTTAAAATGTCTAGCATGAAAAGTCCCTTGTTGACCTTGATGGTCAATTTTTTGAGGTTGAAAGTTGTAGTGCACTCTATTTTTTTAACAATTTTCCATTAGAGCAGTAGATGGAACTCTTATTTTGAGGTGCATAGATTTAAATAAACACAACAAATATAAACATTGAAGCAAAAAACCAGAATCATCACTGCTTGCCATCGCTAGTCCCCTCTCAACAAGAAATTTCCACACACTTTTAGGTGAAATGAAACACAGTACTCAAATTACATCTCCTAGAATTTTCTAGGCAAAAGAACAAATTAGTATTTTCTATATGTTGTGTGATTTGGTATGCTACCTATATAGAACTTGATCCTCAAAATTTGCTTAGCTTTAGTTGCTAAATTTCCTGAAGCTTTAAGCTGCAAGCTGTGAACTTTCACTCACTCAGTTATGCTGAACTTTTACCTAGATATGTAAAAGAAGGCCCCAGAGCTGGTTTGAGATGGAAGATAAGCAAGCAAGGAAGGACGCTACAGTTGTCAGCTCATGCAGCAACCTTAGAGATATAAGAAGGAGCATCCCTCCCTAAGAAAATGAAGGGACCTAATGAAGAATGGGACGACCCCAGATCCTAATATTATCACTGATCGGAACAGTTGCATGAGGGGCTTTTTACTCTGGAGAAAAGGAGGCTGAAGGGAGACCTTATTGCTGCCTCTAACTAGCTGAAAGGAGGTCATAGTAAGGTGGGAGTCAGTCTCTTCTCTCAAGTAGCAAGTGATAGGACAAGAGAAAATGACCTCAGGTTACACTAGGGGAGGTACAGATCAAATATTGGGAAAAATATATTCACTGAAGGGTTGTTAGGCATTGGAACAGGCTGCCCAGTGAAGTGGTGGAGTCACCATCTCTGGAAGGGTTTAAAAAACATCTACATGTGGCACTTACGGACGTGGTTTATTGGTGGACTTGGCAGTGTTAGGTTTACATTTGGGCTTGATGACCTTAAAGGTCTTTTCCAACCTAAGTGATTCTATGATTTTAACTATTTTAAGGATCACATGTTAGGGTGGCAAGGAGAAAAGTGGAAAGATATGTTGCCTGGATGTCCTATACTTGTAGAATATTTAGATGATTTGTTGCCTGCCAGCAAGACATACAAAGATTGCTTGAAAGATACTATTTTTCTATGTACTTCTTTAGAAAATAAAGGTCACCGTGCATGTCTTTCTAGGCTTCATCTGTGTCAGAAGGAATTAAAATGTTCACGTTCCCTATTAAAAGAAGGACAAAGATTGGTAGACCCAGAGCAATCCAGGGTATCGTAGAAATACCTTGACCAGTAACAAGGAATGAATTGTGAGGAATTTTAGGTGCAGCAGGATGCTGCAGACCCCAGATACCAGGGCTAGGGGAGATGGTGTTCCAAGTAGCATCCTCCAGCACCCCAGGAGTTTTCTAGGCCGCTGACGTAGCTAATTATTTTCTCATCCTAGTCTGATTTTACAGTCTTTCCAGGGAACCTTGGAAAGTCTGGGCCACAAGTCCCACTGCACCCAGCTATAAAGCATGTCCCTCATAGCTGTCTGTCTTCTGCTCCTGATGCTGACTGCTCTCATCTTCTACTCTCACTGGAAGCTTATCATGCAATTTGGTATACTATTAATACTTATATAAAACTTGCTTAGTGTAGCTCGCTTAGCAGCTAGATTAGCTGAAGCTTTAGGCTGCAAGTTGTTAACTATCACCCAGAAAGCACAAGATGAGAAATGGTACATTTAAATCAATGGTATTAAATAAAAACATAATTCCTAATTGATCAGGACACCAAAACTACTCACAGATTTTCTGGAAGCTTCAGAAAAAGAAGTACTTGGAGACTGAAAGATTAAGTCTGGACCAGATACACTGTGTTGCTTATGTAAATAGATTTGTGCAAATTTGAAAATTAATCAACATAAAATGCAGCAGTGGAGTGTCATCTTCATTACATAGACAGGTGTTTGACAGAGTACGGATGTGCTGAGCAGAGAGGAGAGTCATCCAGGCTTTGCCCTTGTGCAGCCCTTGGGTGCTGTGGGTCGACGGTAGGGGACAGCCCTGCTGACGGGGGACCTGTGCCATTCCATGGCTGCGGTACAGCTGTGACCCACCTGGCAGGTACCAGCTGTGTAGTGCCAGGGCTGTGCTGTGGGCATTTGTGGATGCTTAACAGCCAGGCTCTGATAAGCTTAACAAGCAACCACGGGAATAACAAAAGTATCATGCAGCACAAGGAGGACATAGCCCTGCCAAATTTCAAGAAAGATGAGAACATCTGAACTTTTCAACTAAACTGTTGTCTTTAACCCTTTCTCTACTACCTTTCTACGTGCTTGGGTACGCAACTGAGTGAAAAGATTGTCTTTGAGAGAGTTACCTGGACTTACCCGTAAAGCTTTGTTTCTAATCAAACATATTATATATTATACCCTCTCAGTTTGCTTCATCAGCTTTTCCTGGTTATTATTGTTGCTGCTACTGTGTTTTTTTCTTAATTAATTATTTATTTATTATTTTTATATAATTGTTATTTTTATTTCGATTAATGAAGTTTAAAGCAAGTCCATTTATCACAGATGATCTACACCTTCCACACAGTATGGCTTTAAAAACTCTCAAGTTGTTATCTGTTAGGTTATGGCAATTACCGATGAAGAACTGAAGAATATATTAAAAAAAAAATCAAAGTACAGAACTGACAGCTACTTTCATAGATGGAATGGTACTGATAATAGATGACAACAAGTCATAGATCAAATATAAGTTTTATTACATTATATGATTGAAAATAATATTTTGTTGCAGTGAGGCAACACACCAAATAAATCTACTCTAATTTGGAGAAAATATACAAAAAAGATGTTCTACTTCCTTTACAAATTTTAGATGGTTGTATTACACAAAAAATATTATACTGGGAACAGCTTTGATTCTATAACACAAAGAAGCACGAACACAAAACAGTGAATAAGAAGAAGTCCAGTTGATATCTCTTGGTGAAGAGAAAAACACCAGTCGGACATAAACTTATATAACTATTCTGCAAATACCTGTTCTTCTCATGGGGTAACAGAGAAACTCACACTAGGACCATATTAATTTTAATTCATACAGTTTAAAAAGATATCTATAAGGTCTGAGGTTTTCCATGAAACACAGAAAGCAAAAAATTAAGAAAATTTTGATCTCCTTCAGTAAAGGTTTACTTCAATAGAATTATTCCCAAGGTCAAACATTCTAGTATCTGTTTAATAGAAGTATTGCAAATCTTTTGATGTGGTCAGCTTTCACCTCACCCCAAGGCTTTTGTTTGAATTTAATGACTTGGACAGTTTCTAAAACACAGGATATTAAATATGTAATGAGAAATAACAAAAAACCTGCTGAAGACATAATCTTCAGTGACAAGGAAAACTAGGAAGATTCACACTCAGTTATAACAGGACTACACTCAGCCATGACATCCTCTATTTTCAGAAGTCACTGAATTCTAAGTTGTCATTTTCATATGGATGCAAGAAGGAAATAAATATTTTCTTTAACAGGCAATAGGAACACTTATGGAAAATATATTCTAAACATCACTGATAATATTGTAAGTGAAACATTCATGTCTGTTTGGGGAATTAAAAAGCAGTTGTGTCTCACAAAAACAACTTCTAAACATGCAGAGCTAGTATATTTAGAACAAAAAACATGATGATGCAATGGAAAGTGATGACTTACTAACTGACATGTAGTCCTGTGAGACACATTTATTTTTACCCTGGAACTGCATCTCATGGTACTATTAGATGACACATTAGGAAAACTTTGAGATTGTATTAGAATGATAGATATTTTCCACGTAAAAAAATTGAATCCTATTGTGTATCACACTAATCTTCATACTTCAGTCTTTGGTGCTTAATAAATTCCAGGAGCAGAATAAGTATTTCTTAAAACATCTATCCAACCTCCTTAGTCACAGTGAAATTCTGATGGTTCCACCTATGCTGCACATATATTGGTATTGCAGACTTACATAACTCTCCATCGAAGAGGGAGAGAAGTACATAAAAACACCTGAAAGCAACAGACACATGAAGATACAGACGTGGGTTTTAACTCATTCTTTTCACTAATAGGAATATGAATACAGTTAAAAAGTATAGCACTGTGTGGTATATAAATAGATACTTACTGATGTATGCAAATATTAGGAGACAATCAGCAACACCGGAAACTTTCTAATTCTGGTATTATTTCACATTTTACTTGTTAGTTTCCTATAATTAAGATTGTGACATGTTACAGTCTCTGTGACTGACTGTATGAAGTAAGATGACTGGAAGACGAAAGCCTAAATATGGTAGCTAAAATAGATACAAGAAGTTGAAATTTCAAGGCAGCAAAATTTTTATTCTTAGATATCAAATCTAAGAAACAAGAGAAATCAAGATATTAAAATATAATTAAAAATAGAATTTATAATTTTGGAGATAACACAAATGATGTAAGATTATCTTCATCTGAATTGTCTCAAAACTTCAGCACTGGATGACTGCTTGTATGGTCCCTGATTAAACACATATGGTGTTATATCCATACAAATCATGATCAAAAAGCAAGAGTTAGGAAATGTACCTGTAAAAAAGCAGAGTGCACAAGAACTGAGAAAACTTATAGTTGACTGAATTAGAGCATATTTGTCACAGAGATAACGGACAGCTTTCCAGCACAAAAGCAACATGTGAATATGTCCAGTTCCTCCTCTGAAACCTTGGAGTATTTCAAAAACAAATGCAAGACAATTGCTTGAAATGATAAACCAGTTGTCCAAGCTTTGTCTTTCAGATATAACTAAACTGTTTAGGATGACATTCCCAAGATACTTGACTCCCATTAATTGTGTTCATAATTTTTAAATATGGGAGACTTAAAAGCAGCCGAAACCCCAAACTAGCACTCAGTTGTCGAGATCAGCTGATCGGAACCAGCTTGGCCGGAGTCGTCAGAGCGATCTTAACATAAGGAGAAGCGTGGGGGTGGGTTTCAGTTTTGGGACCTGGAAGCCCCCGGCAGCCCTTGTGAGGGTGGTTGACATGGCGTGGGCGTCACCACGGTGATGGTGATCACACCCCCACCCCTTGATAAAGCTTCAGGGAGGGCAGCGTGTCGCTGCCCACCAGGCGCTGGGAGAGGCAACCAGCTTGTGACTTGGGTGAGTACCACCCACACTGTGCTGCAGCAGCGGGTGGGGTAGCTCGTGTAATAACGTGCAGAGGTTGTCACTCCTCGCTTGTTAGACCCTCTCACCTACTGCCAGTGTCCCAGACTGCTGCCGACCATGGTCTCCTCCAGAAAGAGAGCTTGCCTCAAAAAGACTGTGTCGACTCAGACAGAGCAACTGCCTCGAACTGTGGCTGTTCAGGTCTCCGGCTGCAGGGAGTGCCAGAGCCTGCTGCTGGGAGAGGGAGGCAGCATTCAGCCTGCGTGAGGTGTGAGCAGGTGCAAGATCTGCTCGGCATGGTTGCAAAACTTAAGGAGCAGGTTGAGACACTGAGGTCCATCAGGGAGTGTGAAAGGGAGATCGACTGGTGGAGTAACTCCCTGGCGTGCCAGGCAGAAACGCCCCAGGGGGGAACCCCCCAAAAGGTGATGGACCCCCTGCCCTGTCAGGCAAAGAGGGAAGATCTGAGACAGCCCCTGCCCTGTCGCTGTCAGGCAGAGGTAGGGTACCAAAAAGATGAGGAGGGTTGGAAGCAACTTCCAGTTAGGCGTCGTGGGCAACCCCCCTCCCTGCCTGCTTTGCTTCCCCAAGTGCCTCTCCATAATATGTTTGAGGCCCTGGATATTGAAGAAGAGGCAGGTGGGGATGTGGTGCAAGGGCCACCTACAAGGTCACACAGGAAGAGGCGATCGACTCCACGCCTCAAGACTGCCTCTGATAAAAAAAAAAAGAAGGGTAACTGTAGTAGGCAATTCCCTTCTGAGAGGGAGAGAGGGCCCGATATGCAGAGTTGACCCTCATCATAGGGAAGTTTGTAGCCTACCTGGAGCCCGGACCAGGGACATCGCCAGGGCCCTCCCCAACCTGGTGCGCCCAATGGACTATTACCCCCTACTGATCTTCCAGACAGATGGGGAGGAAGCGGCATCCTGTAGTCTGAGGGGAATGAAGAAAGACTTCAAGGCCTTGGGACGAATGGTGAAAGAGTCTGGGGCTCCAGTTATCTTCTCTTCCCTCCTTCCATTTTCAGGTGATGACGTGGGATGGAATAGAAAAATTAAGTCCATAAATGATTGTCTTCAAGACTGGTGCTACAGGCAGGGCTTTTGTTTCCTTGATAACGGCTGGTTTTATAAGACACCAGTCCGGACAGTGACACATGGGGAAGGATTATCTCGCAGGGGCAAAAGGATGCTGGGACAGGAATTAGCAGGGCTCATTTGCAGGGCTTTAAACTGGATTTGAAGGGGGATGGGGTTGTAGCTGGGCTTGCACCAGTGGGGCAGCACGCTGGAATCGATAAAGACTGGGAGGCCCCCCAGGCCCCTAGGGTGAAATCGGTGCACTTGGCTCGCTCCCTGAAATGCCTGTACAGCAATGCACGCAGCATGGGGAATAAGCAGGAGGAGTTAGAAACCTGCGTTTGGTCAGGAGGTTATGGCCTGGTGGTAATTACAGAGACATGGTGGGACAGCTCACATGACTGGAATGTGGTCATGGATGGCTATGTCCTTTTCAGGAAAGACAGGCCAGCCAGGCACGGTGGTGGAGTTGCTCTTTATGTGAGAGAGCAACTACAATGTGTAGAGTACTGTCCAGGTGCGGTTGAGGAGCAAGTTGAGAGTCTGTGGGTGAGAATTAAGGGGCAGGCTGGCAGGGGTGACACTGTTGTGGGTGTCTATTACAGGCCACCAGATCAGGGTGAGGAAGTTGATGAGGCCTTCTACGGGCAGCTGAGAGCGGCCTCATAGTCACAGGCTCTGGTTATTATGGGGGATTTTAACTACCCTGATGTTTGCTGGAAGGACTTCTCAGCCAGCCAGCCTCAGTCTAGGAGGTTCCTCCAGTGCATTGATGACAACTTGCTGATGCAAATGGTGGAGGAGCTGACTAGGAGAGGTGCGCTGCTGGATCTCGTCCTCACCAACAAGGAGGGTCTGGTTGAAGCAGTGAAGGTGGAGAGCCGTCTTGGTTGCAGTGACCATGAAATAGTGGAGTTCAGGATCTCGTGTGACGGGAGCAGAATAGCAAGCAGAATTGCAGCCCTGGACTTCAACAGGGCCAACTTTGGCCTTTTCAAACAATTGCTAGGTGAAATCTCGTGGGCGAGGCTGCTTGGAGGTAAAGGGGCCCAAGACAGTTGGTTAGCATTCAGGCACTGCTTCTACCAAGCTCAATATCAGAGCATTCCAACATGTAGGAAGTCAAGGAAGGGAGCCAGGAGACCTGCGTGGTTAAACAGGGAACTGCTGGGCAAACTCAAGTGGAAGAGAAGAGTTTACAGATCATGGAAGGAGGGACTGGCCACTGGGAAGAATATAATGCTCTTGTCAGAGGATGTAGGGTAGCAACAAGGAATGCTAAGGCCTTCTTAGAGTTAAACCTGGCAAGAGGGGCCAAGGACAACAGAAAGAGCTTCTTCAAATACATGGCAGATAAAACTAACACCAGAGGCAATGTAGGCCCACTGATGAATGGACTGGGTGCCCTGGTGACAGAAGATACAGAGAAGGCAGAGTTACTGAATGCCTTCTCTGTCTCTGTCTACTCTGCTGGAGGCTGTCCTGAGGAGCCCCATACCCCTGAGGCCCCAGAGGAAGGCAGGGCAATGGAGAAGTCTGCCTCAGTTGATGAGGGCTGGGTTAGGGACCAGTTAAGCAATCTGGACATCCATAAATCCATGGGTCCAGATGGGATGCACCCACGGGTGCTGAGGGAGCTGGCTGAAGTAATTGCTGGACCGCTCTCCATCATCTTTGCCAAGTCACAGGAAACGAGAGAGTTGCCTGAGGACTGGAGGAAAGCAAATGTCACTCCAGTCTTCAAACACGGCAAGAAGGAGGACCCGGGTAACTATAGACCGGTCAGCCTCACTTCCATCCCTGGGAAGGTGATGGAACACCTTATCCCTGGTGCCATCTTAAGGCGTATCAAGGATAAGAGGGTCATTAAGGGCAGTTAACATGGCTTCACCAAGGGGAAGTCGTGCTTGACCAACTTCGATGGCAGAGCGGTGGATGTGGTCTACCTTGACTTCAGTAAAGCATTTGACACCATCTCCCTCAGCATCCTCACAGCTAAACTGAGGAAGTCTGGATTGAATGATCAGGTAGTGAGGTGGACTGTGAACTGGCTGAAGGATAGAAGACAGAGTCGTGGTCAATGGGGCGGAATCTGGTTGGAGGCTTGTATCTAGTGGAGTGCCTCAAGGGTCAGTTCTGGGGCCAGTATTATTTAATATATTCATCAATGACTTGGATGAGGGAATTGAGTGTACTGTCAGCAAGTTTGCTGATGACACCAAGCTGGGAGGAGTGGCTGACACACCAGAAGGCTGTGCTGCCATCCAGCAAGATCTGGACAGGCTGGAGAGTTGGGCAGGGAAAAATTTAATGAAATATAACAAATATAACAAGTGCAGAGTCTTACATCTGGGCAAGAACAACCCCAGGTTCCAGTATAGGTTGGGGAATGACCTCTTGGAGAGCACTGTAGGGGAAAGGGACCTGGGGGTCCTGGTGGACAGCAGGATGACCATGAGCCAGCACTGTGCCCTTGTGGCCAGGAAGGCCAATGGCATCCTGGGGTGTATTAGAAAGGGGGTAGTTAGTAGGTCGAGAGAGGTTCTCCTTCCCCTCTGCTCTGCCCTGGTGAGACCACATCTGGAATATTGTGTCCAGTTCTGGGCCCCTCAGTTCAAGAAGGATAGGGAACTGCTGGAGAGAGTCCAGTGCAGGGCAACGAAGATGATTAAGGGAGTGGAGCATCTCCCTTATGAGGAGAAGCTGAGGGAGCTGGGTCTCTTTAGCTTGGAGGAGACTGAGGGGTGACCTCATTAATGTTTATAAATATGTAAAGGGCGAGTGTCACAAGGATGGAGCCAGGCTCTTCTCAGTGACAACCGACATTAAGACAAGAGGTAATGGGTTCAAGCTGGAACACAAGAGGTTCCACTTAAATTTGAGAAGAAACTTCTTCTCAGTCAGGGTGACAGAGCCTGGAACAGGTTGCCCAGGGAGGTTGTGGAGTCTCCTTCTGTGGAAACATTCAAAACCCACCTGAACGCCTTCCTTTGTAACCTCATCTAGGTGTTCCTGCTCCAGCAGGGGCATTGGACTAGATGATCTTTTGAAGTCCCTTCCAATCCCTAACATTCTGTGAACACAAAAAAATCCTCATCAAAGTATTGAAATTTAGCAGGATTCTGGAGAAACAAAATAAATTTTGTAAAGGAAATAAGAAGTTACAACAGCAAGTGTCATCAGCCCTATAAGATCTAAGTTAAGTGAAGAATTAACTCCCACATATAGTAATATGGTCTATATGTTAGCTTACGTTTTCATTTCAAGGCTGTTTCAAAAATATTTGGGGTTTTCTACATCCAAATGTCAAAAAATAAATGAAGAATATGTGAATCAGTTTCACCTTAAAAGGGTTAGAATGAAGATATTTCATTCAATGTAACTATAATACCAAATGAGTAATATATTTCTCAGAGGAATAAGAATATATGCTGTACACAGACATATTCCTTTAGGATCAAATTCTCATTTCGGAACGTTGCACTATAAATGTTCATTGCCTGCTTAGCACTTGTTCTGCCAGAAGTTAACGTTGATAAATGTCCACAAATAAAGAGAGTCATAATCTGAGGAAGAGACGTGTGGCACTGATTAAAAACAAGAGCTCAGAAAGATGCTTGGACGTGCAAGGAAATTTTTCAGTACCTGGCTTTTTCTAATATCTGACCATTCCATCAGGCTGTTTCTAATGGCGTGACCATAAAAAAATATCCTAAACCACACTCCTTCATGATCAACAGAACCTTTAGTAAGTCAATTATAAATAAAAGTCTAATAAGTGATCTCAAGGAAAAATACTATTATCCAAACTGTCACTGTCTAAGCAGAACTTATCTCTCTTTTCAGATCTCACTTATAGAAACTTATAAAGAAAAAAATGTGACTTCATTTACCAGGATTTTTCAATTATCTTGTCTGGAGGCAGAGAATTTATTTTTATTACAGATAGTGAAAATTCTTTAAAAAAATGAAAAGGTAAAGGAGACCAATGAGAATGAAATATCAAATTATGACCTTGCACTGTACACTGTAAGAAACATTTTTCCTTCTTTCAGAAAAATACCAAGAAAGGACAGTGGATTTATTTTCTCTAGCAGTAAGATTTTCCTTGACTCATCATACTTGCTTAAGTATTTTTATTATATTACCTTTCTTCAGGAGGAATATTAATATTGAGTAAATATATCATGCAATCAGTCACTCATTGGCTATGAGTGTGAAAGCCCTCTCTCTTTTGAAGTATGTACAATTACAGATAGTTTAATATGGTAAATCCAGAAGACTCACCAAAAATATCAGAGCAGATGTCGCATTAGGAAGAACAGTTGGAATTTTGGTTGAGGGTAATATTCTACAACAATTTCTGAAATCATTGTGTCTTATGCCTTCGAAGTATCAAAGAACTCTAACACTTTTTTGCAGAAATGCTGTTACTTTTCCATGTTATTTAGAGACAATGTAGAACAAAAACAAAAATTAAATTAGAAAAGTAGCTGATCTTATTTCTGGATATTAGTCTTCAGACTGTATGTAGCAACTCTGAAAACAACCAGTATTCTCTATAATCTCGCCTTTTTTCCTCATTCCACCTCTAGATATCACACTTCTTGTCTAAACTACACTTAAAATGAAACTGATATAATCAGTTGAAACAGAAAGAGCATGCCATTGTAAGATATTTCCATGTTCTAATACATTTTCAATTGGATTGCAAATTCCCCCATTTACTTGAAATGCCTCGATATAAAAATATATATATCTTGTACCTCAACCATACTTCCTCTTATACATTGTAAGCACGCTATTTTCTCTGTTGAAAGCTCTTTTTACTGCAATAATACACAGACAAGGAATAAACCTGTAAGCACTGTCAAACAGAGAAATTAAGAGTAAGATATTATAGTTTTACAGTTTCAACAAAACTATGAAAGCATCATTAGTAAGCTATAGTAGGTCTGTCAAGTACAAAACTTAAATAACAGAACATACCACAAAACTTAAAACAATGCAAAAGAAAATTAGATGCCAGTTTAATTTACATAAAAATGTGAAGGATACTTCCATGTACTTTGGGCAACAAAACATGACTGTTCCATGGCTGTGTAAGAACCAGAGATGAGAAACGCTTGGAGAGCTAGGTTAGTATGCAAGTATGTGCTTCAGTCTGCCTCTAGGCTTCACAACATACCACAGTCCAAAACCAATAAATCTTAGATACTTATATACATTTATAATTAGATTATTAACAATATCCACAACAATGTTAATATCACAGAGGTGAAATGCTATTGCAGATACCAAAGAATGATCTGAATCACAGAATCATGGAATGGTTGAGGCTGGAATGGACCTCTGGAGGACATCTGGTCCAATGCCTTGCTTAGATGGGGCACCTGGAGCTGGTTTCCGAGACTGTGTCTAGATGTTTTTTAAATATCTCCAAGGTAGGAGACTCCACAACCTCTTTGGGTTACCCGTTCCAGTGCTCAGTCACCCTCACAGTGAAAAAGCTTTTCCTGATGTTCAGACAAAACCTGTCTTTTGGTTTGTGCTCATTTCCTCTTCTCCTGTCACTAGGCACCAGTAGAAAGAGCTGTATCTGTCCTTTTTGAGCTCCTCCTTGTGTACACATCGATGAGTTTCCCCATGAGCCTTCTCTTCTCCAGGTTAAATAATCCCAGCTCTCTCAGCCTTTCCTCACAGAGGAGGTGCTTCGGTCTCTTAATCTTGTCGGTGTCCATTCTCTGGGCTCTCTCCAGGATGTCCATCTCTCATAGTGGCGAGCCCAGAGCTGGCCACAATACTCCAGGTGTGACCTCACCAGTGGTGTAGAGTGCAAGGATAACCATCCTTGACTTGCTGGCAACAGTCCTCCTAAAGCGGCCTAGGATGCTGTTCAGCTTTGCTGGAAGGGCACTCTGCTGGCTCATGTTCAATGTGCTATCCATCAGGAGCCGCTGCTTTTCTGCAAAGCCACTTTCCAGCCTTTTCATCCACAGCACACAGTATTGCATAAGATTGCTCCTCCCTAGAAACAGGACTTTGCACTTCTCCTTGTTGAACTTCACAAGGTTCCTGTCAATCTATCTCTTCAGGTGGACAAGGCCCCTCTGGATGGCAGCACAATCTTCTAGCATATCAACCACTCCTCCAAGTTTTATGTCACCACTGAGCTTGCTGAGGGTGTCCTCTGACCCGCCATCCAAATTATGAAGGTGAAAAATCCTACACAGTTTATGTAGAAACCTGAAGCACCCTAAGCACCTGATTCTTTTGGGACAAACTTTCTTGTACACTTAAAATTCTAATACAACCAAGTCCCAAAAGATTTCATGTCTTCAATTCACAGTGTCGTTGTAAGGCTATTTGAAATCTGGAAGCTAGGGTTAAAATTTATTTCATCAGACAATTCATGTAAACTAGTCCCATATGATACCTTTTAATCAATGGAAATAAATAGACTTTTTAGGACATAAATATTCTGGTCTGTTTCATTTGTCTACTCCACCAAGATATGATCAGTGCTCTACAAGTACCTATTTCATACCAGTGACTGTACAGGTACCTCTCATAGCTACTGAACACAGACAGCAAATTAGCATCTTTGAAACAGGAACTAGTAAAAATACTATTTGGAAACTTAGAAAAAGTTTCCAAAATGTTAGGTGCTAATACCAACACCACAAATATTCTTTAGCCTTGTCACAAAAGGCATGATCTAGTCGTAATTCTCAGTGTAAGAATTGTAGACATTTTAATTTGCTCAAATAAATATGGCCCAAATAACTTTGAACCAATTCTGAATAGGTTGTAATCTAAAAATTTGTGGACAACCCAGAATCTATAGACTAACCTATGGATTAGATAGAAGACAATCCTCTTACAGATTTGCCTTGGCCTATTGACTTCCAAACCCAAATCCTTTGAATCCCAGCACAAGTCCAGAAAAAACCAGAATTTCTTTCTGTGCAATATGGAGCACTGGATAAGTACAAGTCATGAGTATCTCTAGGAGAAGAGTCAATAGGAAACTCTGATATCACTGCCTGTGGTTGGAACAGTTTTCCAGGACAGTAACGGAATTACATTTCTGCATCCTCTGGGTGCTGCTGCTGTGCTCTATTTTAGTTGAAAAACAGAAAGGCACCAGAACTTGCAATCATCTTTTTCAGAGTTCTGTAATGGTCCATTGGGATATAGATATATCTTGCACAAATTATATCAATTTCACTTGTTTACCTTTATCAAGGTCATAATCTGTTTAAGAGAAAAGAATTCTTCAGGGGGGCAGGTCAGATCAGGAAGCTCCAAAGAGATAACTTTGTGATGAGCTGGGATTTTTTAATCTAGTTTGAAGTTAAAAAAAATGTTGTCAGGAAATAAATAATGTCATGAAGTTAATAAAGTTAAATAATTAGTAATTGAATTGAAAAGACTGCCTATACTCCCTTACGATTAACTTGCTGTCACACCTACTTAACAAGATGTAATTTTCACCCACACATACATTTTACTTCTAGTCTATGGCTTTTGGTGCATGCAGTTTGAAAGTAAAGGAGTGTAAGATGCAATTCTGAGATGAAGAATGCTTAGGAAAGACACAGAGAGAAAGTCACTTGTTAAGAGAATGTGAAAATGTGCCTCAAACCAAGGTACTTGCTTCTATAGCTTAATCTAGCCTGTTCTAGTTACATGACATCTAAATTGCAGTAGCTTTCCTCACACACTGTTCCTCAATTTATGCATTACTTGAATTTAATGTTCTACTTTTCATTTTGGGAATTATGAAAGAAAATTAATAAAGTGTTGTTGAGAAAGAAAATGAGAGATATCTGTTTAAACTGTTAGTTTTCTCTTAGAGATAATAAATTGCCAATCAAATATATTGAGTGCGGTTATTCTGATTTCTTAATAAAATCACTGGTTTTATAAAGGCTCAAAAGCAAGTGTCAGAATATATTCTAAAGGACTCCGGGAATCTAAATATATTGAAAATCTAACAATTTTCTATTTCATAAATGTTGAATATTGTAATCAGATGTAAGAGCTTTTATTCAGCTGACTTGGCTTATTAAAATATCATTTATTGGACTGAAGACTTCTTGCTAAATGTATTAATAATTTCTCTTATAAAATCTAGCAATGTTTTCTGGTGTCAAAGTAGGAACAGAAACTGAAAAAAATAATTAAATTAGACTGGATAAGAGTTAGAGAGCTTTTTTTAATAGTAATGTCATAGAGAACATGATATGAAATGATAACCAATAATTGAAATATAAAAGATGTAGGCACTGGCAGAAAAGATGAAAGAACTCCATGCCTAGTCAAAATGCACAGACAATTTCATGGTGAAGGTAGGAAAGAAGGAATAAAAACCAAACAAACACAACAAACAACTACAAAGGGTGGACATAACAGTCCTTGTTCTTGTTTCATTCAGGAGAGACTGACTTATAGGAGTCTCTTTACTGATTCTTACAGGAATTAACTCAAGTTCCTTAAAATAGGTAGCTTAACTAAAAGTGGTGACATTTATGACCATAAAAGTGTGTTCTATCCGTTGTCCTAGAAACAGAGAAACAAAGAAGAATTGACAGCGGATCTGTAGACATCATAAATTAGATAAGGATTTTACAGCAGAGGATCTGCAGTAAAAGACTGTATGAGAAAACAGCAAAACAATGAAGAGGAGATGAAGACTGATATGGGAATGAAATTGAGAAAATGTTTATAGTAAAAAGAAAAAAAAAGCCAAAACAACATGAAAACTTCAAAATGTGTATAACATTTAACCACTTCTTCCATTTAGATATATCAGAGATATAGTGTATTATAACATAATCACGTCTATCATGGCCCAAAGCTACGATAAAAAAGTTACTACCAGTAATGCCGTCATGAACTAGTACACTGGTTGAGGTTGTATCCTAGCTATAGAAACCATATCTTTATCATTCATGCCAGATTTATTCCTGAGGAGACCTGTTAATTGCACATACATTATTCTGGAGTATTGATTCTTCCATTCTGTAAGCACAGGAAAAGAAATCAAGATCAGCTGGGGTCTTATCTAGGTCTGGGAATAGGTAATGAGGCTTGACTTTTCAGTGTTGTGTGACTGCCGCAGTCATTTATATGTGCAGAAATACTCACTTTGATATGTCTCTGCACAGTCTGAAAAACAGAAGAAAACCATGCTGTAAAATAGTATTGACCTACCCACAATAATTAGTTTGCAGCTGGAAAGTACAGATCAAAGCTGCTTATCACTGAGAAGATGTTAACTCTTTCTTATCCGTATAAAACATGGTGTGGGAAACTAATGCCTAGAAATGCTGACCAGCACTCTTCAGCCAGAGCCTACTCCGAAGGCCACATAAAGCATCATAACAGAAACACTGAATAAATGTTCTTGGGACAGTCGTTCATACCTCCTGACAAACAAACAAGTTTGCATTGCCATCACACAACTTTTGACAGCTCTTCTATGGTGAGAAATAGTGAGTTGAGACTGTTGCTTCCATAGAAAGAAACTATTTTCTGACCACGACACTTTTTTCAATTTTGATTGCAGATGCAACTCTGAAATCACCTTACTTTATCTACAGTTCTTCAACAGGAAGTATCAGGAACATCTTGATGATTCTTATAAGAAGGTAATTATTACCGTGTCTTTGTGTTGTAAAAGTCTGTACAGATGTCATATGATAATTTTCTCTTATTGTATCACACATTCTTCTCTCATTCAGTGTTGGTAGATGCATCAAAATTATAAATATGTATTATCAATAATAAATTCTTATGTTTGTCGAATAATAAAAGTTAGCACACTGCAAACACACTGGATATAATCTGTGAGAAACTCAACAGTTGCTTCACAAAAGTAAAAATTTTAAATACACAAACGCGATCCAACCATCTAAAATAAATACATGACAGAAAAAAGGGTAAAGAAATTTTTTCAAAGTTAGGACAATAAAGCATTCCTTTAAAATCAAAATTTTGTCAGTAATGTCCTTAGTTTATTAGAAACCAGTTGTCCAGAGTCAGCAATGCTGCAATTCTGTTAAGGACAATAAAATCAAACAAGATACTAATTTCCTTCATTATGTCCTCTATTGTGATTATCTGAGACCTCATATTTTAATTACAATACATTGCATTTTAATAAGGAGAGGCTGAGAAAGTAACTATAACCTTTCTAGGCTGCTTTGAGTACTTGAAAATTAAAAATAATATGTTCTTTGCATTTGATTTTTTCGAGTTAAGAGAGGAAAAAGAGCAAATCAGTTCTTATGGATAATCATCATTGGTCTCACTCTTTTTATCTGATGTCATGATCTAGAAATTTGTTCAAGCTTTCTAAATGAAAAGGATTTTTTCTTATATATCCATTTATTTTTTCTTGTCAACAATATAGCTCTCCAATATATAGGCACATGCCGAATATGACATTTAGGAAGGAGAAATTGAAAACATAAATAGGAACTAAAAGAGAAGACAATAGTTCTTCAGAAAAAGTTCAAAGTGGATGTTGAATCACATTTTACAAATGAACAATGTGACATTTTGACATATAAAGTAAATGTTATGCTGATATGTATAAAGGTAATGTTTTATGTGGAACACAGAATTATTCCTCTCTGCCCAGTTCTGGATAAATTGGAGATGGAGTGTTTACTTTTGTGAGATGCATGCATATTGAAGACGTAGAACAGCAATACCAATGCTAAAAGATTTGACTGTCTAATGCATGGGGGGAAGATGAAGGCCCTGGCCTTGTTTGATCTGGAAAAGAGAAAACTATGAGGTATGGGAGAAAAATTTCAGTTTCCAGTAGCTGTCAGTTATTAGAAGAAAAGGGTAAACAACAGATTTTTTTTTTTTTTTTTTTGGTGAAACTGATACACTGATCTACTTTTGATGTTATTTACTGTTCTTTTTTTTTTTTATGCTCAGCATCCTTCTATCTCTGAAGATATCTGTCTTTGCATATGATTTAGTCATATGCATGCCAGGCAGGACCAGTATGCACTCCTTAGGGGACCTATTTGAATGTTATTTTATATTTCTTTCTGTATTTGCATTTCTTTACAGTCTCACACCTTTGAGATTTTGGATTAAGGAATAACATCTGAATCACTGATGACTTAGGACACTCTACTGTGAGTAATTCAATTCATACTATGTTTGATTCTTTAAATCTAATTATATAAGGATATAGAAAAGCCTACCTTCCCAGATGACAAATTATCATCTCAGTATAAAAACATGTGAAGCCTGAAATTCAAAGGAGCATCCAAGATTGTGCTTTAGTTGCACAGTCACCATGACTTGCCTGGAATGGAAGCAGAGCTGACTACACTCTGAGTTACAGTTTCCTGTCAATCCATCAAATGCTTACAGCAGTGTGAAGATTGTATAGTAGGAAATGTATTTTGAAGAGATGAGATCCTCTAAGAAGGCAGTGATTATTAAAAAAAAAAGTCTAATATATTATGACAACTTTTTTAGGAACAGGTAACCTTCAAGACACCAATGAAAATCACACAAGATAGATTTTCTTATTAGAAATCCTGTCCTAACACTATAGTGACTGTTATTTATATATTTATTTCCATTTTTTATTTGTATCTAAGTATTAACTAGTATTTTTCTATTATCGATATTGTCTAGATGAAGAACATGAAATCTCAGCAGTGTCTCCATTATGACCACAGCTGTTAGTCCAGTTTTAATTGTAGATTATTTATTTTATTAAGCATGCATAGTTTGAGAAGTGACACAGTATGATCAACTGAGCTCAAAAGTGGGATGTTAAACTTGTATTAGATTTTTTCAGGATCACAGATATATTGCACCAATTAACGAGATTCTTTAGGCCACAGAGGGCACAGGCAACTAAGTTTTCTGATACTCTGTGCTTCCCACATTGTATAGCTGTCCATCTGTACAGCAACTGCTATGACTCTGCCAAATTTTACGCTGTTCTATCATCTGCCCAGCTACTATTATAACTTATCGAGTGTTTAAATCAAGAAACAAGTGAAGAATGCTATGTCTTTGGGCAATTCCAAACTGCCTCTGTCTCCTTAGAGCCACAGAAGTGGTATATGACAGCAGAGAATTCGAAGAGCCCAGAACCTTTACAAGTCATAACTCCAACTACTCCCTAAGACAGCATCATAAAAGTCTTCTCAACTGAGGGTAGCTGTGAAATTTCATTGAACTGAGTGGGTGAAGGACCAAGCTATCAAAGTGTATTTCACAAAGCAGTTTGCCACTTTCCACAGTATATGGGTTTTCTGTCTTTTTTTTTTTTTTTTTTTACTACACCTTGAAGTTTATCCTTTCCTTTCTCAATAACATGAATGTTTTTTTCCACAAAATAAATCTTACCTAATTTAAAAATTAAAGGAATACTCAAGGCGGGGGGGGAGGGTCGAGAGTGGCAGTAGTAAGGGGAAAAGTACTTGGATTTCTTTGTCATTCTTGTTTCAATACCCCAGTAAAAAACAAAACAAAAGAACAATAACAACAAGAAAACACAAACAAAAAACAACAACAACCTAGCAACTTGAAAACATCCCTCCAAAATATGTTTGACCCAGATTAATCATTATTCACTATTCTACAATCTTACTTTTGAGCCCCAGGTGTTATTGCACATGTAAGATTGAACTGTATTAGAAAATATATTATTCCACTGTTTTCACTGTATAATGTGTAACACTTATCAAACTGAAGGTTGTATTCTGATCCAATTTATTCTGGCCTGGACCCACTGAAATATTTTGTTGCGCTGTTGTAACTATGCAGATTTTGAACTATTTGATCTGGTTTCATCTGATCTAAAAAACAGCTCAACATTTTTCATTACTGAGAAGCATCTAAAATTGACTATAAATCTAAGCAGAAAAGGTCATTCTTAACATGTTGCCTGATTTAAGTATCCAATGGATTAAAGAAGCAGCAGGGCAGACTGAAAATATTTGTTGATATGCCAGAATAAAATGGATGCCACCTGAGCTCTAAAATAAATCTAACTCTACTCCCAAAATCACTTCCCTCTGGCCTCAAAAATGTAAAAGCTAAAAAGATCAATATCAAATTTTCAGTGATGTAGTTTTTCATATTGAAGAGTACACTCAATCTGTTAGAATCTGATTTTCAAGAGACTGTAAAGACTGGCAGAAGTTCAACTTCCTTTGAAGACCTCAATGTAAGTTCATTAAAAACAGGTAAAACAGGTACAGAATATGTTTAAATACATTAAATTGTTAATATGCTAATTTGCATCTTCCCTTGGTAGCTAGATTTCCTCCTTGGAGACGTTAAAATTTCCCAGAAGCATACATTCACCACAGTAATGTACTTTTAAGCATATATGAATCATCTTATAATTAAAATGACAAATAGAAGTATTTTAGTTGCTGCATTAAAATTTAAAATTGTTTTAGCAAATTAGCAAGGGAAGCAGAGAGACTGCTTTCTACATAGATTTATCTGACATATTTTCAGAAAAGGCCGTTTCCCCCAGTCACACAGATAAAATGCTCAAAGATGAAATCATTACATTACATTTAACACAAGGTCCAAAGTTTTAGTTTGACTTACATCATTACCTTAGAGCAAACAAGAGAAGTGAAAACAAGCAGCCTTCATGTTACTGAGATCCCTCAGTCAAGCTTCCTACTACAGATGAGATAGACAGGCATCTGGCCAAGACTGAGAGCACACTGATAAGAAGATCCTGTTTACATTGAGGACTTTTCTGGAGATATGAAAGTTTAAAAAGGAAATGGAAAAAAGAAGTAGTTAGAACCACAATAAGATGTTCTGGAAGTGGGATTAGACGATTATTGTAGGTGCCCTCCAAATTAAAATATTCTAATTTTTTCAGCTTGGATCACTGTGCACACATTTACACAAAGCTCTTTCTCCTACCACAGAGTGGCTTTTGCCACCATTAGGACCTGTGGAGGTGCTGCCCACTTGGTGGGTAGTCCAAGTTGTCTGACTCGAGCGACCGCAGTGGTGCATATAGGTGAAACATGAGCCAGATTTCACACCACATATGAAAGGACTTCTCTAGGCCCAGGGACTAACTCTTCATATGTGTACTTTGTTTTGGTGGAGGGAGCGTTAGGCCTTACTTGTGAAGAAAGTTCAATCCATTACATGATGGTTTAGGTAATGAAGGTGTAAGAGGTGGCAACAAAGTAGTGGTCTTAGTAGTGTGATCTTGTTCAGCAGTATCTGAGACAACACCAGCAGGAACAATGGCAGAAGTTTGGCAACAGCCAGTAAAGTTGGCAATAGTGAACGTGATGTTTTCAGCCAGCACACCCAGAGGAAACCAGATGTGGGCAGCTTCAACTCTTCTGCCCCTCCTGACCACCTATGGAGGCAGGATGGTGAGGAAATGGACCTTTGATATGGACAGAAGTATTATTTTTGTCTTTACGGAAACTAGTTAAAATTCATCTAACAAAGATGGTAGTATATTAAAATAAAGATAAAATATCAAGTATTGTGTGAGCAGCTTGGATACAAGTGGTTGGAATAAGATCTTGATCAGGCACTTCCCTTGTATTATCTCTCGAATCACCAATTTTTGTTTCAGCTGATATCTTTGTATTTTTCCCAGTCTTTTCATACTTTAGTGTGAGTGTTAGAAGTATGCTGTGAGCGGGTACAGAGAACTTTGATCTTCAAGTGCACTTTTCATGCAGTGTTACCCAACAGATGTGACAGAAAATGCAAATACCTCACAGGATGAGTTTTCTCAGGAACAAAGAGAATATCAGCATCTGGAGTATCTTCTATAATTTGACAGCTCTGTTGTAAGTATCCTGATGTGTAAACCCATCTGTTTCAGTCACATTTCCTGAAAACCATGACTGGGATGTAACCCAAATCAGTTTTGGCAGAAGTATCTTAAAACCACATAAGTCTGAAAAACTATTTTAGTCTGCCTGAACTTTTTAAGAGAGCATCATATATGTAAAGAAGGAGATAGACTTAGCTATTTTTCAGAGAAGGATATAGGTAATAATGACCATAAATAAGAAGTCTTAAACCTTGGAGAGAAGAAGAGAGAAAAAAAAGAAAGAAAGAGAGAGATGCATTTTAATAGAACATAGTATCTTTCTCATCTGATTAATAACTTTGTTTTGAATAATGGTTTATTTATTCAACATAGCAAAGAGTAAAAACAATTATATCACATCAAACTGTACTTTTAAGACAGTTACAGTTTTAATTGAGTTTTGATTCTGGCCAATTGTTCCAAATAATATCTTTCAAAGCATCCACTATTGGCTTCCATTTGCATCAGATAAAAGATTCTTTCTGCAGTGTTTTTAGTCTTTATTTCTTCTAAGTATTGTGAAAGCTATGCAAAGATAGTTTAGTTCCTAAGTTCTCATGATTCCAATCCATTTTAAAATACATGGAACTACAAACTCAATAGATAATTACAGTTGTCTGAAGATGAAGACAGGTCTTTCAGACCTTGGAAAGAGAAACAGTACTCTTTTAAATTTTTTTTTGTGATATCATCTGTGGAACTTCCTTATAAATTCTTTGGAAAACAGAAAGTTATCTTAATTTTCTTGACAAGCTGACAAAAAGTGTCACAAAGTCAGCCTGAAAACATTGTTGCAGGTAGCACAATGGAAGTTACTTATTGTGTATAAAAGCTTTCCATAGTAGTGGAAATTTCAACATGTGATTATATCAGTGAAAATAGTCCAATTCTATTAAATAAAATATGAGGGTATTTGTGAGATAATAACAAAGAAAAGCCAAAAAAACCCCACCAAAAAACAAAAAACCCAAACAAACTCAAAAAGACAATGAACAAAATAAATTAAAAAAGGAGTAATTGAATCTCAGCTTAACTAAAATGTTTCCACTGATAGTATAAGTGACTGGGGTCCAGTGGGACGGGAGAAAGAGAAGCAGATCAGCTGAGGGCAAGGAGTTAAGATTCAATTAAAAAAAATGGTGGAGTTCTGGTGAGAGAAGTAGAGAAAGGAAAGTGGAATTTGCTGGACAATGAAACTTGGATTTGGTCAATGGTGGACATTAATTTGTAATGAGAATATGTTTGGAGCAAGGTGCAAGAAAAGGGAAGAGGGAAGACTGAATTATTAACAGCCTAGATATCGAGTTTGACCAAAGTGAACATGAGACCTTTTGAGGTCTCGTCTTCTTTCTTTCTATCAGGAAACACCTGTGAAATCTTCTGTTATAGTCTCTGGCCACCTGTCTCCCAGTGCTGGGCCATTAAAAGAATACAACTTAAATGTCAGAGGTTTATGAAATGAACTAGCTGACTTCAATATAATTCATAGATAACTCAAGTGGATGCATTTTTGCTGGAATAGCTATAGATCCAACTCATTTGCTTTACAATACCTGCAAATTAAGTGTGCAAAACCCACACAAAATTGTTATTCCATAGTCTGAGAAGTTATAGGGTTGGAGGAAACCTTAATTTTGTCCTTTTGTTGATTTTCTTTATGTGTTTCATTACACAGCCACACACATTTTTTTTTCCAGGGGACAATGTGAAAAATGACCCAGTGTTGGAATGAATCTGAATCATCCAACAATAAACATTGTTGCCTGTCAATTCATGGCAGATAAAGGATGAATCAGAAGGGTTGAAGGACATGTCTATTAAAAAACAAAACAACAACAACAAAAGGGATTACGACAGTTTAAAGTTTTCTCACATGTTTCTGTACAAATACAAATAGACATAAAGGCTAACCTGTGTCAATTAACCTTGTTTTCTGATAACCACAAATTGGATATTCCTTTTATACCTGGTGTCAATATTTTCCAAGTGGAGAACAGATGTGTATGAACTCAAAGATCCTACATATTTTGTGTGGCCATTATTTCCAAAAGATTTTTCTAGCACATTAGAAAAAAAAAAAAAGAAAATCAAACAAATAAACAAAAAATCACACACCAAAAGGTAGGGCGAAAGCGAAAAACCATTACTTTTTTTGTGTGTTGTCTGTGGGCATGTCTGAATTCTATCATATAGTGAATCATTGTTTCTGTAGAAACCAGCTTCACATGTGTTTGACAGAAAGAATGGGTATTTTGCAGAAGCAGTAGCTAATTCATAGTGAAGTGTTGATGTACACAGTCCCAGACTGCTTCTTATGAAATTAGTTATATTTGAAATCAAAATCAAACTAAATGAGACATGAAAGGTGAATAAAACCCAGGGGACTGTAGACATGCTTTTGCTGGCATAGCTGGCTTCTTCCACCCACTTTCTGGTGCTTTTTTCCTTTCTTCTCTCCCAGGGAAAATCAAATATGAACTGTTGACCCACATGTTCAAAACAGATGTCCAAAAAAGACTGCAATAATCAGACGTACACTTATGTGTGTTTGTGTATACATATTCAGACACACTCCTGCATTTGTATAGGCAGCAACCACTTCACAAATTATATTTTACTTGCTAGCTAGTTTTGACCTAATATGTCACTATAAAAATTTATGCATGACAAAATCTGCGTAATAGTATACACCTCACTCTCAGTCTTGCTCATGTTAACTCAGGTGCTTAGCAGTGTACGCTGTGGGTAATCATAAAGAATGCAATATGATTATTCGTCACAAGCAGTTAAAGCTAAGATTCAACTCTCCATTAAGACTATAAGTCTCTTCTTCACTAGTATTTATTTATATAGAGAGAAATCTAGAAGAAGATTTTACTAATAAATAGTTTCTGCTACTAATACAATATAAAAGTGCTTGTGTTAGCAGCTGATCATTCATTTCTGAAATATAAAAGTAAGGCTTATTCCAGATTCTAATCAGTTTTAATTGGGAATGCAATCATGTAAGATAAAACCACAAGTTCCTCCGAACCAGTAATAAAGAAAAAAACATCAAGCCAGAACTCAGAAAACAACCAAACCAACCAACCAACCAAACAAACCACAAATAGTGGAGCTGACGGCATACTTTCCATTCAAAAATATCATGTCTTTAAATAGTCATAAGCTTCTGAATACTTTGAAATAATTTATATAGGATGAGGAAGGTTATAGAAGTTTTCTGGGTGTGTCTGAAATGGGACCCTGCCTCAGCCTTTCCCTTCTGACACAAGGAATATCTAGCTTCACTATCATTGCTTAACTTAGCTGAAATTTAGAGAGTATCACAAGGTAAAATTCATGTTTGTACATTTAAAGCATTTTCTTAATCCCTCCAGCAAAAACGAAAAAGAAGTACTATCTCTAAATCTATAAGAAACCCAGAAAGCATATAGTATTGTTAACAAAGACTGTATGTATGCTCTCCAAGGGCAAATAAGTAGGCTTTTGCGTTTAATGCAATTTCAGTTTCTGTGTGCATTTAATCTGCAGCAAAAGATAAATTGTAAGGCTACATGTGCAATCCTGTGGTAAAAGCAAGAGTCATAGTTACATTATCTTAGAAAAAAATTGAAAAGCTCTACATAAAAAGAAAAAATATGAGAAAAATTATGAATGGATATGGCTTCTATATTTGCTTTACCAACTGTGAATGGTGAATTCAAGAAACTAGTGACCAGCATACAATCTAAGCATATGCAGAAGATACAGCCCCTGCTACAGTATTCCTAATATTTCTCAAATTAATCAACATCACTTCATATTAATAGACAATTTCAGATAGTTTGACCTTGAGCTTGTTGGCCAAGACATAGGGAGGATTAAACTGAACAAAAAGATCAAGATTAGATGATAAATAGCTGAGGAGAGGAAGGCTTAGGTGCAGTCAGAGAGTATTTTAGTGGTTGATCCCTTAATTTTTTGTTATCAGGAGAAGCATGCACCATTTTTACCCACAAAGCAGAAATCACCTCTTTGCACTGGTCAATAGACAAGGTCACATGCTAAGTGAAAACCCCTTCCTGTGTCTACAGATCTAGCAAACCATTAATGAGTACCACATTTCTATAAAAACCAAGAAATCTTCAGACAGTACAGGACATTCTCCTCCCACTCAGGTGTTATGTCCGGGAATTCAGAAAGCTTCTGTGTCTGGTCTTAGCTTCAGGAGAAACTTCACACTTCTGGTACGGTACAGTCAATCATGTTCATTTAATCCTATCTCAGAATTCAGAAATAATTTTCCAGAGTGATAACACTGTATCAGAGCTAATATAGACATGAATCCTCCTGCATTCAAAGGATATATAAATAAGAGAAGCGTATTATTCATTGTGAAATTATTACTCAATTAGACATTTATCTGTGACTGAAGGTTCTAAAACCATTCTAGTAACACAGTGCTATCCTCTGTTAGTATTGATATTATTACAAGATTAACCTTTAATTAATCTGTTGTGCAAATGTATTATACATCCACAGACTGTTCTTAAGATTTTTACCAACACATTTCAGAACCACATAAAATAAGAGGGTAGTTGTATTTCTTTGTAATCGCTATATTACTTTGCAATCTTGATATGTCCCAGTTGTATCCTCTGACCCAATATTTATACTGAATGCATGGCCAAGTTTTGGCCAGGATGGAGTTAAATTTATCCATTGTAGCTGGTATGGGGCTATTTGGATTTGTGTTGAAAACAGTGTTGATAACACAGAGACGTTCCAGTTATTTTTGAACAGTGCAACATCAAAGACTTCTCTGCTTCTCACATCCCCTGCCAGTGAATAGCCTGGGAGAACACAAGAAATTTGGAGGCGACACAGCTGGAACAGTTGATCACAGCTGACCAAAGGGATATCTGATCCCAGATGATGTCATGCAATGAAAGCTGGAAGTAAGAAAAAGGAAGGGGGGACTTTCAGATTCATGGCTTTTGTCTTCTCAAGTAACTGATATGCATGATGGAGCCCCGCTTTCCTGGAGATGGCTGAACACCTGCCTTACCATAGGAAGTGGCAAATGAATTCCTTGGTTTGCTTTGCTTGTGCACTCAGCTTTTGCTCTATCTATTAAATTGTTTTTCTCTCAACCCATGAAATTTTGTGTATTTACCCTTTCAGATATGCTCTCTGAAAAGTAATTTAGAAAAAAAAAAAAAACAGAAGAATTTAAATTTTAAATTTTCCTATGTATTTTTCCAAGAAGTAAAATTGCTGTCTCATAGAGGAAGCTTTTTTTCATGGACTTGGTGAAGGAATTTTGTACAATATGGTCACAAAAATAATCTGTAACCATAAAGTCAGCAGTTTCTGAAAGAAAAAATTAGTTTTTTAAGGGTTTAGAATTTTTTGCTTAAAAGTAATCCGAATTAATGTCATGCCTTCATGAGTATTGATTTGTAGCCCACTAGTGCACAAACCAGAATGAAGGATCTTGAAGCAGCAATAAAATCTAAAAAGCTTGCAACATAAGATTCGAAATCATTAAAGGATTCAAAGTGTAAGATCATTTATTGTTAGACGTAACTGTGCAACTATGATACCATCTCAATTTAGAGTTTAATTTATTATTCTGAGGCATGGGGACATTATCATTCCATACTTTACCTGAGATTCAAGAGTTCCCTATAAAGTTTTCTAAATATTCTCAGCCAGTGTACCGTCATACATGAGAATATACTAGCTGAGGATCTGGTCCGTTTTTGTCCCTTACCTTGGTGGAGATATCACCGTAGTCCTGTGTCAGTCCCACTGTAGATATGAATATTCAAGTATGTTCAAAGTGTGCTGGTTTTTTCTTAATTATTATGTTTGCAGGAGTGTGTATCCCTTTGGGTTGTTTTTTCTCTTTTTTAGATATACATCTATGTGTGTGTAAACACTTGGAATGTTTAAAAGGATGACTTCTTTTGAAGTATTTCAAATAGATGCAGAAAATAGGAAAGTAACTAGGGTTTTTTGTTATTTTTTTCTTCTCTGCAGCATAGCTTACTTACTGATTTGAGAGCATATTTTATTTTGTTAATAGGCTTTGGATTACAGTTCAGAGACCAATGATACAGGACAAATGTAATTTAATATGCAGTATTTTTTGCTGTTTTTGTAATTGAAAGTAACTTTTGAGTTTACCAGATGGCTGTGAACATGTGAACTAATTAGATCTAGTACTATATTTGTACATAGAAGACCATAACATCTTCAGATATTTCCTTCTGCACAGAGAGCTAAGTGAAACATTGTGGAATACCTTTACCACAAAACATCCTATTGCAATATTCAGTTTATAAAGAAAGGCAACAACTCATTCATTCAAGCTCTTACCCTTGTATTCTGCTCCATAATGAAACAGTATCTCCTTCAAGGTAGAAGATAGTTATGAAATATGTTAAAAGAGCAGATAAACTTCATAGCCTTATGCTGCAAAATTTATCTGATAATTCATTTTGTGATCTTAGCTTGTTTAGATTTTATTACTATTGCTCAATATTATATTTTAAGGAAAAGTATACAAGACACAAAAATGCAGTAGTTCCTTGACATGAAGCAGAAAATGTCTAGAAGGCAAAGTTTGAGAAAAGAAGGTTCTTATTAGAAGCTCATAGGAAGGAGTTATTTTTGGTAAAATCTTCTCCACCTTCAGTTATCTGTACACTAAATAATAACTTCAAACTCTAATGTTGCATAGTCTGTTTCTTGCATTAAGTACTATCCATGCTGTCTTTTTATGTGCTCTAAAATGTCTCTAGGTCCTATGTCTCTAGACCTATTCTAGGTCTTTAATTATTTTCTTTTTTTTTCAGTCATTCTTCCTCTCGGAATTAATGACTGACTAGATATGACTAGATAAAGACTTCTCTTCTGGTTTTGTGAGGTTTTTTTCTCTATTTTTATGTCAGTATTTGCATTATGGTAAGTAAACTGAAGAAAAAAGATGTGTTGATTACACGTACAAATCTAATTACACTCTCACGGTAATGTAGAAAGCAGTTCTGGTCTAGTAAAGACATTATTCTTCAAGAACATTGAACAACTTTTGTCCTGCCACATAGAACTGCTTTAATGCCATGTATGTATGAAAGTATAATTACATTCTGCTCAAACTGAAATACTGAAGTCTAAATATTTATATGTGTTCCAGGCTGAAACAGTTGAAAAAAATATTTCCGCTTGACCTGTTCTTGTTTTTCCATAGCATTCTTCAATAATTTCTTTTATTAGGAAAGATACATAGATCTTCAAAGAGAGTTTCAACTAAATGAAACCATACAGTGTAACTTATCTGTAAAATGAGAAAATCCATACTTTTCCCAAAAGTTTCACTGAAAGAACTTGAGCCACATAGAAGTGATGATGGAATGAGGACTATGGTCTTTTTGATTCTTCCCTTAGGCATGGAAAATACTGTACCTTGAACAAGAGATTTTAAATTGAAAGGAAATAAACACACATCATTGAGACACAGGTATGGAAATGGCTGAATTTTCAGCTTACTACCCAAGCAAAGAGAATAGACTTATTCAATTATGTGGTTTAGTTTTCTCAGACAAATTGAAATACTGAAATGAAATATCTTTGCAAATATTTGGTTTTAAAAAGCTGTTTACAATTAGTTTAAATATTAATAAAACTTCACATAAATTATAAATAATATTAAACTGGGTTTTCTCTGTTTTAGAAGGGATTTTCTTGTAGTCCCACATAATTTCACATTTTCATTATATAGTATGAATAAGTGTCATCTACCTGAAATTATTTATTATTAGTAGTCATGCTGAAGAGAATTGAAAAGTGCAGGGGGAAAAAGGGAAACAAAAAACCTGTTAAAATAGGAGTTCGGAATTTTGGAGAATATTAAGGGAGAACAATTGCAGATGCAGATTTCTTTATCTTGACAGAGACAGGGAAAGATCACGTAGATATTTCTGGCCACAGTTGGGTGGAGTACAGCATAGTGTACTTAACCTTTTTTTTCTTCTAAAATAAGTGCTCCCTTAAGCTAGACAGATAGCAGGAACTTCTACAGAAAATGCCTTTTCCTTTTCAGTATCCTCCTCTCCATGGTAAACAAACATATGCTGTTCTCCAGATTCCAAAATTATCTTCTATCTGTTGGCTTCTAGGCATAGTTCAAGTTCCAATGAAAATGTTAATGAGGATAGCATTGGTAGAAATAGTCTGTCTTCACAAATTGCTACTTTTAATTAAATGAATTATAAAATATATTACTTTAAACACTTTGTGAGATTTCAACCTCAGCTGGAAGAAAAAAAAAGTAAATAATAGTGGTAGCAATTTATTAAGGCTTAGTCTGACATTATTTGTTCCTACGTAAAAGAGAATAGACAGAGAGCTCCTGTTGATCAGCAGGAACAGATCTACCTATAAAAATTTAGAAATATAGGCACAGATTATCCTTGTTCAAGGTAATGTAGGCATTAGGTTTTGTGCTAAAAAGGAATAATCCTGACTGAAATGATAGTATGGGAGTAAAACTCTCAAAAAATACTGCTACTTTTTATTTGCTTCAATCAAAACCATCAATAACTTAGGTTAGATATTATTGCAAAAGCAATTTCAAGAGTTACTGTATGCTATGACTAAACTAAACTTCATTTAAAACTGTACTGCAAATCTGTGATATAGGGAATGTAATGACATACGAAATAATTTGGTTTACAGTTTATTCTGAGTTGAAAGAGAGAATTAGAACTATAATTATTTTATATCAAAGCTGAAGCATTGAGGAATTTTTTTAAAAAATAAAATGAGTAGAGATATCCTTCATCTTTAAAATGCAAAACCAAAATATGTTCTAATGACAATAGACAAAAACTTGAGAAAACCAGTTCCTTGCAATTTTAATCCAAATTTTTTTCGTAGTTGTAAAATTTATGACTGGGACATAATACCACTACATAATTCACACTTCCAGAAAGACTGATGCAGCAAATTTTCATTTTATTAATTTCAGGGAGAGATGAAGTCTCTTTGAAAGTGTTTCCTATACTGGGATTATAAAGAAAGTGGACTGATTTGAATTCTTAATATGTTGGAGAAAAATAATTTTTTAGAGATTTCTGTAGTGCTTAATTTCTTCCTTAATTTTAAAGATTATATTTGGTAGAGCTTTTCATTTCATATTTTTTTTTGTTCTTTATGGAAAATTTCCACTGACTTTATAGTGTTTAAGTTTCCATGGTTTTCTGTAGATGCTAGAAATATGCGGGGGGAGTTGCTTTGTTTTGTTTTTTGGGGGGAAGTTTTTTCAAATTGTACACTTTTAATTATACTTCTATTTACAGATGCCATCTCATAAGGCAGGTCAAGGCAAAAGTATGTCAGCATCTGAGGACACATAAAGTTGTGCATAAACAAAGCCAGGGGTGAAAATCAAAAGCATTTGTAGGAGTTTAGGTATTATGTGGCACACGTTTCTAAAAAAGCACACAGAAAGGGACAATAAGTGTCTTGGGACTAAAATTAGAATCCGTAGTCTGAAAATGCTTCAAATCAGCATTACATTAGCTGACATAGTAAAGGGGAAAAAAAAAAAAAATCTTTACTAAGATTACTCATCTCTTTTATTACACATCCCTTGTCATACACTTTTCAATTATTACCTTGTCCAGCAGTGGTTTCAGTGCAATGCTACAAATTGTTTTATTTATTTTCTAGCCAGATGGACACATGCACTCATTAAGGAACCATATCCTTATACAAAACTATTATCCTCCTCTCTTTTATGATGTGTTCAATGGCATTACTGGTTGATTAATGCCATGATACCAGCCTTCAGTTTCTGAATATTAAGGCCTTATAATTTAGTTTAATTGATGCTCCTAAAAATTCACAACACAAAAAGAATTGCTTAGAATAACATATCCTGCATAAATGATGTTCATGAATTTGATTGAGTATGAAGTCTACAAATATCTATCATCTTCCTCTTTGCAACAGTATGTATTGAATTATGATCACCATATTAATCATATCTAACTGTAATATTGAATTTTATTGGATTCACTTTCTTGTTCTTATATGCTGTGTGAGAATTCTAGGAAAAAGCTGTAACACAATATGTTAAAAAAACCCCAAAAAGTTACATAAGGGGAGTGGAGAGTGTTAAAAAAGATTGATTAGGTTACTCTATTTATGTTTGTGAAGACGTCTTTGAAATGAAAGTTTTCTTTCAGTGAGAACCATCAGTGAAACCTGTTTCTGTTACTTCAGCTTTGGTTTAGGAGGTTGATCTCAGGTGCACTAGACACAGTTTTTACCTCCAGTTTATTTTAATTGTCCATAACATCCTCTGTAGGATTAGAAGGAACTCTGACAAAACCTCAAAGAAATTATTTTTGTTATTATACCTTACAAATGATTGAAATGGGGAATAGTTGACTGATAGTATCCCTTTGAAGAGAATGGCTACTAATAATACTTATCTTGTTTTTAATTTTACTTTCTTTTCTTGCTTAATTCCATGATACAGATTGATATCTCTGGGGATACATACACAAGAAGAGGAAAGAATGGAAGTATCAAAATAAAACTTAACAAGAAAACCTTAAAACTTCACTTCTCCCTTTCAGCAAGGTTTTTGGATACTTATTAGCATAAAAATGTTGATTAAGGATCAGTTTCCGTTTTCATTCTGCTATTCCTCTTCTTACTGTCAATCAAAACATTGAAAAATGGTTTATGGTATATTGAAACATTGTATATTAATTTCTAGATCAGAGGTACATTTTTGAGAGTGCGAATGAGATAGAACATGATCTTTTCCTAAAGTACACTTTAAGCAGGAAAACTCTTGTTGACTCAGTAGAGGCAGAATTACATCTTTGGGAAGAAGAAAACACAGGACAGAAATCTTAGTTTATTCTTCAAATTACTTTTCCCTCAGAATTTTATTACAACACAGTTTTCCTTAGAGAACAGGACTATGTTTTACTGCACTTCGGTGAGAGATCTGATGACAAAGAACATCAATGTTCTGAGCACAGGTTTCCCAGAGAGCCTGTGGAGCCTCCATCCTTGCAGTTATTCAAAAACTGGGGAGACATGGTCCTGGGCAGAACCTGGCCTGCTCCAGGTCACCCTGCTTGAGCAGGGTGGTTGACATTCGGTTCTCAACTTTTCTGTGATTCTGTGATTTTGAGTGTGTTAGAGGCTAAAATATAATCACTCTGTAGTTTAGTGTTTTGGTTTTGTGGCTCTTAGTCATTAAATCTCTTTTCCCTTAGTAATTCGCCTGCGTGTGATTCTTCTAGTTAAATAATTTTCAAAATCTGAACAGTTAATCCAGTTTATTTTCAAAGTACTTTCGGTCTTAATGTCATCAAAACCCCTCAATACTAATAAAATGTGATTGATGAAGTCGTATACATGCCGTTGTTTTGCAATATGATCGTAATACATTTATCATACAATTTTGATCAGAACACAGTATTACTGTCAATGACACAACATCAGGACTACGACACAAAATATTTTCTCAAGAAGTGCCTCAAAAAAGCCTTCTATGAAAATATCTTCACAACAGAAAAATCAATATAGTAGATTGAGGCACTGTCTTCAGATAAAAAATAGTTCTCCTAGTTAGCCTGCTGCGCCAGCTTTGCACATTCACATGGGCCACTGAGGCAGGTTATACACCTCCCCAGCCAAAATGTTCGCTGTCAGGTTGAAATATGGCTACCTTAAAGGTGGTCATTTCCAGCTCTTCAAGTCTACCTCTAGACTTCTCCATTGTAGGAGGGAAAAATAATATTTTAATTAGTGACTTTGCACCACAGTAGAGGATAATGTGAAGATAAACTGTTACCGTAAAAAATGTTACTTTTGAATCCATTGTAGTGAAATAGAGACTGTATGTTGACCAATATATTGACTATTCTTTTTTTTTTTCCTTTTTTTTTTTTTTTTTATGCACTGTGGAGACCATCACATGCAGCACGCAGTGCCTTTCCCAAGGTAGAAGCAAAAGCTCACACCAGAACCACAGGTAAAATCTACCCTGTGACTGAAAAACAGTCAATTACATTGCCTAGATTCCAAGTTTATATGAGGTATACTTTAAATGCTCAAAATGTTAATACCTAAAGAATCACCCCTAACTACTTTTATAAATTTGGGTAGTAAAATACATAAATAAATATTCTCTTTCTTCACAATATTTTAAACTGATCTGCAAACTGTTTAAATTGAAATTTAAAAAGTTAAAGGGCATTCTTTGAAGAGTATCATTTTTAAAGGAATTTAAATTAACACCTTCCTCTAAAAATATTTTAAAAATCTGATTGCTAAGAGGCTGACCATTTATTTTGCATGAGATTTTCTCTCAGGTCAATTAAGAATAATGACTGCTTGTGTTTAAAGTGGGAAGCATGACATTTTGTTTAAACATGAATTTTTAAAGTATTTTCTTTATTCCGTAGGATGTTAATAATTACAGAGAACTAAACTCTTTAGAAATGATCATTTTAGCATAGTAATAAAAATAGGTAATTACACTATCCCAAAAGGAAACATGGTCTTGTGCAGGTGTACTAGCAGAAAATTATGTCTCATGTTAAAGCAAACAAGATTTCCATACATGACTGGGGACAAAAAAATTGTAAGGAGGAATCATTCCATACTCAAGAAATTAAATAGTTTTATAATACCAAGAAAACATGGAACCATTAATATTCTTTTAAAAATTATTATTTATTTTTCAAGACATTAAGTAATTCATAAATTTGATAGATCATGAAACCAAAATTACTATGTGAATATTCCTGATCTACTGATTTCTGCTTCTTTCAGTCAAGCTTCCTAGTTAGCCAGGAGAGTACAAGAGAATTTGAAGTAAGGCTTATACCACTGTAGAACTTTTTAATTACATTGTTCTGAACTCCAGACACATATTGCTGTAGTGCAAACACACAAGCACTTTCCCTAAGTCTCTTATCTAAAGTATTTCAGAGCTACAATCTCACTGAATTCAAAGGTATTAGATACCCCTTCCTGAAATATTTAATTTCTTTACCCATACTTTTCCGGTAAACGCTAAAAAAAGTGGAACTTCCAAATGCGTTCAGCCAAATAATGTGCCATTTGGAAAGCAAATATTTGCTTTTAATTTGTTAGCGCCTGCTGATGTAAAAATGTGAGATGAAAAAATTCAATTACAGGCCCTCTGAACACAATAGTTGAGAAATATTTGCACACTTTTCCCAAATACACAGTTAGGTACTCAGATGCAGTCAATGAGACGACTGCTCTGAATTGCTGTCACTGTGTTGAGTATCAGCACCTTGTACAGGAACCCTTGAATATGTCTGGTGTCATTGGACCAGTGTTCTCAGCATCATTTGGCAGCATAGTTTAGAGTCTTATTTAGTGGTTTATCTCTGAGGAATACGATTACGCTCCAGTAAAAGCAGATTTGTTTCAAAATAAACAAAATATTTATTTTTCATTGTATATTTTAATTAAATTAATCTGTAATTCACTGTGAAGAAGCTTTGACTGTGACAAAGATATTTCTAATTTAAGTCACTACATTGTGCCTGTGTGATAGGAAATTGTCCATATGTCATTGAACTTTTTGGTGAGAAGTTGTTATTGCTCTCAATATCAATTTATCAAATAATGATAAAAAGTAGATAAGAAAAAATCCTGGCTCTCTTCCATGCTCAGAGTTGTACTAATCACAAGATTTGAAGCAGGTCAGCTATTAGCCTATAAGTTACATTAAAAGAATCTTCGGGATTTTTTTTCTCTTCCCTAAAGCTGAAGTTTACCTGCTGGAATAATCTTATTAAATTACTCATAATTAGTTGTTTGTCACTGCATGGGATTACGGACATTGACATGAGTTCCTTTATTTCATTTTGCTTTCCTCAGTTTAAGGTTCTTCTTTTCTTTATTTGTCCATTTCTCACCTCAAAGGCTGCTTCAAAATTACAGTCGTTGTGATGAAAGCAGAAAGAGCAAAATAAACTTTTTAATGACCATGCTAAGTTATTGCTATGGGCCTATGCTCAAACAACCCTGTCCACTGCCCAGTTGACATTGGCATATGCAAATCTAGAAGAATATACAAGTAAGAAAAATAAATGCAAATTTGGGGAGTTATGGTGAATCTCACTTTTTCTGTCTTTTTTTTTTTCATTAAAGAGATTACTTTCTCCAATAACAAAAGAGAAACAAGAATATCAAGCACAACAACTGTTGCTGTTGTTGAGGGAGTAACCAGAAAGCTGCAAGTTGTTAAATCATTTCCCTTTTCTCAAGGCTCACGACTAAACCACAGTAAAACCCATATTGCTTGGATATGCCCCAGAATTAGAGTCCAGGTTAAATCCATTTGAATATGCAGTTCAGAGTCTCTTGGCCGAATTAAGATACTTTACATGCTTAGTAATGAACTATTCTTTGGCTCTCCAATATGAAAGCATGTATTAAAATCTTGTTCTTGAGAAATAACTGCAGCAAATTTGACTTTTTTATTCAAACATATACAGCTCTTGTGATTTTTGCAGAGAATAGCTATTACAATGTTTCTGTAGCACTGCCAGTGTATTAGCTAATGCAAAACCTAGTGAGATGAAAAGGGTGTGGGCTCCAAAACAAAAAACCTTGGAGTAAAATAGAAAAATGTATAATAAACATAGAAAGTAAAGATCTGTAACTCATGGACAGAAATGCATAAATAAAATTTAGCATCCATTTTAAGCAACTTCTTTGCCATGCTCATTGTCTCCTAATTATGAAAATCTAAGCATTACAATAAATTTGTTGGAGTTCATATTCTGCATCAGTTAAGATGTTTGCATACAGTGGCTAATCTGTGCTATTAAATGTGTGCCTATATCACCATGTGCCTATGGATAGCATCTTATTTTATTGTCAGTGGGTGGAAGGGGAAGATTCATTCCACCTTTAATTATTTTTTTTCTGTTTCTTTGGCTCTTTTTGGAACATTTTCTGTTCTTTCATTATTTTGAAAATCTTTTTAAACTTTAAATCACTTTTGTCCAAATAGGTCACTAATATCTACCATCTTGAGAAGATGATTAAAATATTTGTATGTGTACACAATATCATATGATCACATATAAGTATAGCATGCAACCCATCTACTTCACGAGGATCCCATTGAAAAAGGTGCTCAAGCCCACGTATCTGCATTGTCTTCAACCATTACCTTCAACACAATACACAGAAAACTCAAGATGTAAAGCTAAGCATACATTAACTTGCCCTGTCAAGGCAGGATCCTAATGCAGTGCTCATTGTTGTAGACTACTGTTGTGACCTTCCCTTGTCATTTATTAATAGAAGCATCCTTAATCTTCTTTGTATGTTTTGCACTTTAAATTGTGTTTGCATTCAGTGTCTGTTTTATATTAAAAATAATATTTCACACATACATACTGTTGTGCATTCATTCATTAATTTGGCCTGAATAAAGTATAAATAACAAAACCTTAAGATAGGCAAAAAAAATAAAAGCACACATGAAAAAAAGGAAAAAACATAAACCCCACTATGGTCACAGGTACTTAATCTATAATAAAAACATCAGTTAACTCTGTGTGAAATAACACTGTACCACATTGAAGTTTTATTGTTATAAATATATACTATGACTGAATTTCAAATTGTAGTGCTTTAAATGAAGAATGAGTTAGTCCCATTGTAAGATTAAACCAATATTGTCAGTCAAATTAATTTATATTTACTAGCTGTTTTATTTTGTTTGCATATGGCCAGTATGGGAAAATTAGAAGGTACTCAGCCAAATAACGTTCCCTGTGTGAACGAAGTGATGGAAATGAAACTGGGTTTTTGGGGTTTGGGATCCTCCATAGTTAATGAGAGAGAACTCACTTAATGAGTCAGAGAACTTAGTCATGTCTCAGATGCCATGTTTCCATCAAAGAAGAGGGATCAAAAAAAAGGCCGTTGGCTAAATCGAGTTTTTGGGTTGTAGGCTGCTTGCTCTTGCTGTTTGCAGTCTGAACTTTGCAAATCTTGCCTTGGGCAGCAGTTTGCAATTCCCGTAAACGGTTTATGAGTGTGCTCAAATGGCAGCCTTTCCAAGAAACATCATGGGCATGCATGTGTGTGTGTCTGAGGAGAGGCATTCCAAGAAAAACCTTATACTTACAAGTAGGATTTTGGCCACCAAGCTCCATCAGATTTAGTATTTTCGCTATGTTTGTGTTGTTGTTATTGTTTTTGTAAAGAGGAGGTCTGTTTAACTTTCTCAGTGCCTCTACATAGATTTTCAGAGATGACCTTGTACACTGCATTCACACTGCATGAAAATAAGAACAGGAACACTCAGAAACCAGAAGCATATTCTTCTGTACTCTTCTGGAAGTCTTTTTCTAAACCATGACTGTGTGTTCCTGAGAAACTCTTGTTTTGCTTAGTTTTCACTTCTGAGGGACCAAATGATGTGATTTTTGAAACAATAAATTCAACAACACTTGACAGAAGAGAAAGATTTTCAAATAATATGTTTCTGGAGAACTGACTTCCAGGAAATGTAAAACTAGTAAGAGAAAAGTAGTCAACTAAGCTTAACAGGTTTATTCATAAACATTGGAGAATATCTCCCTTTCAAAAATCAAAAACATCTGTACATAACTCCAAATCAACTTTGATAGAGAAGATGCCTCTCCACACAGCTGGTCTTGAAGAAACAGGGAGTTAACCAGCTCTTTATGGGTCAAAGCTTGGGCTGACATACGGTCCACTGAGAATACAATGCCCACCTACTACAGTAGCACATTGCAACCACTTTGCTATATGGAGACAGACAGAGCACACCACAGTTCCAGCCCCAGAACACGTACCTGCAGCCTCCTAGGTCTCATAAAAAAATAACAGACAGGGGACCCTCAAGAGAATAGATAAAGGGTCAAAAAAACCCATTTTCCTCTCTTTTCATTGCACAGCACTTGACCAACTGGAAGTCAGGTTCATTCTGTAATATATATAATAAATACTACACAATAAAACCATGGCAAAAAACAGGAAATTGAGCTATCATATCATGAGTTTAATCTTTGAATTCTACAAATTATTTGAATACTTCATTCTCTGTAAGACTCTATCCTTGATCACTATCCCAGCAATAGGTAAAGTTGAAAACTAATTTCCTCGATACCAGACCCAAGAGTTTCCTGAACCTGTAAGTATTTTTCCACAGTTAACTGGAATATAATTAAAATCTTTATGCTCTGTTAAATGATGAATAACTTCCTTCATATTTTTAAGGGATCTTTTACACCAACAAAGATATCAAAGATATTGAACTGCATGATTGTGAAGCAATGTACGAAACTGATTACACCTTTCTGATTTATTAAAAAAAAAGTGAATTGCATTAACTATTTTCATTGTATTAAATAAGATATTAAAGACTACGTTTATATTTAATGTCATAAAATATCGAATTTTAACATAAATTCATTTTTTTGCGTATAATCTTGCATGCAAAAACAGTTTTTCATGTAAAAAAGATTCTGTAGAGAAATGGTTTGGTGTTCGTTTTGGTTGATGGTATAATTTCAGCTTTGCCTTTTCTCAGTCACTCTTATTTTGATATAAAAAGTACTAAGAACAGAAATTACTTATTATCAATATGCTAGCTTTAAATTAAGAGTACATAATACAGAAGTGTTCCTGTCATCCCTTACCTAACTCATAAAATATTCATTTAATTCTTTCAGAGAGCTGGCAAAAGGAGAAATTATTTAGGAAGGCAGATACTTGTTAAAAATCTGACAATAGTTGCCTTTAATGATTGTTATTTATTCATATTTTATAATACAGTCTCTCCAACATTAGTGATAGACGGTTGGGGAAAGTAACTGTTTCTCCATTCTTCATTAGGAGCTAATCCTATAATGTATCCAAAAATATTTTTTCAGCAGCGTTCTCATACTTACATTTCCAGCTAACAATCTTAAATGCTCATATTTCTAAGATGCATATTGGCCAAATTCTATGCTCATAGTGCATAGACATGAACATCCCTCTCTAGACTAGTTATGTCAATTCCAGTTTTGATATTTCATAAAAAAACGCATGTTAACAAGTATATCTTGCTAGTGAGATTAAGAAGTAGCTGCAACAGAAGTAATTAATTTTATGTGTAATGATGATAGTTTCATGCAAAATGTTTGAACACATGTACAAGCAACTGGATATTTAACTGAATTTCTTCTGGGGCTGCTGTTCTGCTACCACGGAAAACACTCACTTTGTCTTTGCAAAATATTTTCTCTCCTGTTCATAATATCCAATTGGATAGATTAGTATATTTCAGAGACTATCTCAGGTTTTGGTCCCATTCAGGACCACAGGCTGATATCATGGTGCTGAGCTGGTAATATTCAGGGAAAAAAGGTAGACTCATTCTGAATCCTGCAAGATCCATTTGCTGTAAGAAAACTATGTTCTATAAGCCAGATTTACACTACTAGAAATCAAAATTTAGCTGAAGTTGAATTTGTTTTAAAATGGTAGAGTACATGGGACTGCAAATTACTTATGTAATTTGCTTTTTTGTAACAAACCAAACAATGTAAATGTTTTCTTTATTTACTATGAGGTATACATGTAATCCAGCTAAGAGAAATTATTGTGTTTAGTTCAAAGGATTCCTTGGTTCTGCCTCACCAGCACTCCCAAGACGATTTACTGTAGTAGTTTAAAATATTAACTTTTTTTATAGTCTTCTAAATCATTTTATTCTCAGAGGATGGTCTGTGAATTGTAAAACAAGTATTGCAGTTACGCAGCTCATTAAAAAGTCACTAGAAGATGCAGAGTGTGGTGAAATTAGAAATAAGAATGCCACACTACGTAACTGTTGCCAAACTAACAAGTATAACAAACCTGAATGACAGATATTTATTGATGATGAGAACTGACAGTGCCCCATGAATTCAGAGAGGACTAAGGGTTCTCAGAACAGATTAAAATTAGATCATACTTATTTTACTTTTCCTGCAAACCTTAGAATTCCTTCAAAAGGCGTCATTTTCTTTTTTTATCACTGAAGAAGGTTCCCAGTAAATTGCTTTCAAGAAGTGGTTTACATAGTAAGGAATACATGGGATAGATGTTCCCCCTGAACTCTCCGTTAGGTAAGTAAGATTATTAATAAATGTCAGTAAGAATAAAATTCTTATTGTATTTCCATTTTGATAACCTGGGCATAATGATGAATAGCCATTTAACATTGTGGTAAAAAATTGATAGGAAATGGGAGCCGTGCTGCAAGTGTAAATACACAGCAACTTTTAAACCTTATCAAAGAAAATACTCAGAGATTTTTATTTTTCTAGTTTTTCTACAATCTGCTGACAGTTTTAGCAGGCTCTGTTCTAGCAGACTTAAAGAAAAAATTCTTGTGATTAGTTGTTGGGTGAAATCCTTAAGTGATATCAGACACAGCTAATCTTATGCACCCACTGTTTGAACCATAATAATTTGCTTTGGAATTACACAAAAAAGGAAACTGTATAAAGTAACCTTTGATTTCACATAGAATCACTTGTAATGTGTTTTTCTGGGAGGAGAAAAAAACCCCAAACAAACAGAATAGCAGGTTGTTAGGTAACATAGTAAAATATCTGTACCTCTAATAGTAAAATTTCGTTTTAAAGGTGTATTTTGGACAGATCATAGCAATACTGTAAATGTTAGTTTTTTTGGGTTTGTATTGTTCATTTGTTTGTTTGTTTTTAGTGTGAATATTATTAACTTATCAGAAGCACATATAAATATGCTAATAATAATTTTTAATACCTTGTCTTCACAGGAGCCTTTACATAATGAAATCAGGTCAAATATCTCAGATTTTCGTACTTAATACTTCAAGCCTGTTTCCTGTCAGTAGTTATAACCACCTGATTTATATCTGATAGAACAGTAAAACAGAGTGAAATACTGGTACCTTTGCTTTTTAAGACTGCTGTACAGCTTTGCTTTTAGGAATATTGAATCAGGAATCAGATATGGTATTAAAAAAAAATCAGCATCTCATACTTTGAAACATAAAGCAGCAACATGGAATAAGAACAAGCATAAAAAGATTAATTTAGAGTAAATCCACAGCAATTTCAAATTTGAAAACTCTAAGCAGATCAAAACAGTAGACTCAGAAAAAAATCTGCCACAAAACTGTTTATTTTCTCTAAATACAGGATTTCTCTCATCCCTCCAGTGGTAGGCAGTCACCTACGCTCCTTTACACATTAAAATCTGAAAAGCTCAAAAGACATAGGGCAGCACCTCTATGCTGCATTGGTTAGAATTTAGTGTTCCTGTAGTTGTTGCTTATGTAAAATCATTTAACACATTTCACATTTTTCTTGAAGTGCTTGTCAGAAGCAAGTTTCCCCCTCTGCATTGGTATAACAGTTTTTACTAGCGATTATTCATTTTTCAATTGCCTCAGTTTTATAACCAATTGTTACTTATTAAAAAAGAATCACAGAATTATAGAATCAAAGAATCATAGAATAGTTTGGGTTGGAAGGAACCTTCAAGGCTCACCCAGTCCAACTGTCTGCAATGAGCTGGCTCATCTTCACCCAGCTCAGGTTGCTCAGAGCCCTGTTCAGCCTGGCCTGGGATGTCTCCAGGGATGGGGCATCCACCACCTCTCTGACCAACCTGGGCCAGTGTTTCACCATCCGCATTGTAAAAAAAATATCTTCTTCATGTCTAGACTGAACCTCCCCTCCTTTGATTTAAAACCATTATGCCTTGTCCTATCACAACAGGCTCTGTTAAAAAGTCTTTCCTCACCTTTCTTATTGGCCCTTTTTATGTACAGAAAGGCCACAATGAGGTCTCCCCAGAGCCTTCTCTTCTCCAGGCTGAACAACTCCAACCCTCTCAGGCTGTCCTCCCAGCAGAGCTGTTCCAGCCTCGGATCATTTCTGTGGCTCCTCTGGCCCCTCTCCAACAGGTCCATGTCTGTCCTGTGCTGAGGGCTCCAGAGCTGGACACAGGACTCCAGGTGGGGTCTCACCAGAGCGGAGCAGAGGGGCAGAATCACCTCCCTCCATCTGCTGGCTACGCTGCTTTTGATGCAGCCCAAAGTACAATTGGCCTTCTGGGCTGAAAGTGCACATTGTCAGCTCATGTCCAATCTTCCATCCACGAGCACCTCCAAGTCCTTCTCGGCAGGGCTGCTCTCCATCCCTGCATCCCCTAGGCTGGATTGATACTGGAGGTTGCCCTGACCCAGGTGCAGGACCTTGCGCTAAGCATGGTGTCTTGGACTTTTATATTCATGTTTGTTACTCTCAGAAGCTCATTTTCACTTTTGATACAACAATAGATCTGATTCCTAACAACCAGTGCCAGTGATTCTGCAGACAGGCTGATATTAATAGTTAAACCTGTGAGTTACCTACAATTTGAAGACACCGAAGGACAATTATAACTTTACGCATATGTGTTGAACTCATTAGCCTTCTAAACCATTTTCCAAATGTTCTAATGGGATTAGAGTAAGAGATTTGTCTGTCTAGAGCAAAAGATTTGGACTTCCAGATATATTTTACAAGAAAACACATCGTAAAAGAACAGTTGAAAATTTCCTTAAATACAACAAACTAAATGTTTCCACTTATATATTTAGGAGAAAGGTCTTACAATTCATTTTTAGGCCAGACATATATGCTGCCAACAATGTATAAAAAGAAAGGAGATAAAAGCATCACTATCAACACCCTAATGAAAAATCTCAGCTTCTGACCCTGAAGTTATTGCAAAGATGGTAATGTGCTTAAAAGCTCTTCACTGGGCACCTGCTTAGGATTTTAGATGCTGCTGAAAGGTTTTGTGAATATTCTGGCACGAAGCATTTTTAATAAGACTGGAAGCAGAGAGGGAAATGCAGGAGTATAGTTCTGAATTTCTGTGGAGCCAGGCTCCTGCTGGGCTATACTGGTGGGGGAAAGGAGCAGCTGTCTTTCGTTCTGCGGGAAATAATTCCCTGCTTCTACTGCACTTCTACCCATGCCTTAGGAGGGCTCAGTGGATGTTGTAAAGACCTTGGAGCCTCTGCAGGTGACAGGATTAAGTCTTGTGGAATTTTCCAGACCTGCTGTGGTCCTGAAAGCACACAAAAGGAGCTGTTGCCCAAAAAAAAAAAAAAATCACAGAGTTCCTATCCTTAATATAGAAAAGCAGAGGTGTGGTATGCCAATCCATTCTACCCTACATGATGCAAGGAATTTTAATAAATATCAGATACATGATCAACACAGCCCTCAGAAAGCAGTACGTGAAAGTCAGCAGCAGATGTACAGGCGTATGTTCACACATCGCTCTCCATGTACATTTGTGTATCTTAACTTGTCCTCCCCACTTTCCTCTTCCAAAAGTAGCCATTTCTTCTAATAATGCAATTTTAGCTACTTGCACAATAGCTCTCTAACCTCTTTCAATCTAAATGCCTGGTCTAAGCATGAGAAAACCAAAATGCTGAAGAACACAAGAAGTGACAAATAACACATGGCCAAAGATATGTCTTGAACTATTTTCATTACAGCTAAAAGAGGATGTTGAACACACAAAACACACACCAAGTGTTCAACACTCTAATTTCAGATGGACATATGTTTTTGGGTTTGTTTTGTTGCTTGGGATTTTTTTTAATCTAAAGCATGTAATTTGAAGTCAGTTTGTTTTAGAGACGTGTCCACAGTACTACTAAGGGCTACGCAGAGAAGGCACTTATTTTGTTTTCTTTTGTTTCGAATCATAGATTACACTTTTTCTCATGGCATTTGCACTCTCTCACATACTGTCCAGCAATTATATAGTTGTGGCAAACACTCACATCATAAAAACAGTAACCACAACTGGAGTCTTCTAGATAGCCAGTTCCATAGCTCTTTCCCCTCAAAGTATTAGGCAACTACTGTTTAAGAAAAGAAAAAGAAAAAAAAAAAAAAATCTCTCCTCGACTTTCATTTCCTAAGTTTTGACATATAAAAATAGATAGCTATGGGCACAAGGGAGGAGAAATCCTGTAAAATGTGCAATTTTGACCTGCAGTCACTTAGAGACAATAAATGTGAACCCCTACTGTGAAGTTTTTATGGAGCTACGTCTTTAGGGTAGAACAAAGCTTTAAGAACAACCTCTGAGTGACATAACTGATCATCATATCATGCTAGATTGAGCTGAATGTAAGTGTCATGCTGGCAGTGCTCTGATTGCATTACTTCTGCTCTTACCTAGCTAAGAGATGTCATTTTATGTCAGCAGGAGACTTTTCCAAATCCTTTGTCCTATTTACTAGTTCCAATTTGCATGTTGCCACTGGGCAAGACATTCACAAACATTTGATGAGCTTTCATTGTTAGGCTGCTGAAGCTCTGATTTCTCATTCATTAGAGCTTAATATTGATTCAGCTGGGATCTGGTCAGATGTGTAATAGCATTGAGATATACAGAAACAATTCTTCAAAATAAATGCACTGAAATCAGAGAAGACACTGGAAGTCTCAGGGGCTGTAAGTATTTGTTTCCATATCAAGCTACATGTTACTGACTACAAAATTAAAAATTAGTCCTCTGGTTGTAGTCTGGGAATCTAAATGTCAGTATGTATTTGATACTCATTGTTATTAAAATTTCTTTTATACCTACACAAAACATTGTGAAGATGGTATCTCATTTCTCAGGATGCAAATATATTTGAAGTGTTTCTCTTTCCTGACAGGCTACTGGCTACTGTAATGCTGTTTGCAGAGATGTTGGACATCTTTCTGCTTCTGCATCAGTTCATTCAGTGTATGGCTGCTCAGCTATTGACAAAACCTAAACTAAACAGCCCCCAAACTACTATAATATCTCTTCCCTGACTGTCAGTTCATCATAGGATTGATTTTAGCTGGAGGCAATTCTCCTCAGTTGCATTCTGCTGAGGTGTGAGCTAATGCCATTTAGCCATAAGTTATCTGTGGGCTGTAGGGTCCTCTTTGCAGTGATCAGAAAATGTGGGGCTACACTATCACACTGAGATATGCTTAGCTTCAGTAGAAAATTGTTTGTTCATTGCTAGGGTAATTTCAGTCTTCATGACATGTGCCATGGATTGACTTATTTTAATTGTTGATTGTGGATGGGGTCCAGATTTATCCTGTGGCAATTCTTCCTGGAGTTTTTGTTGGTTTGGGGGCTGGTGATGTTTGTTGTTGGTTTTGGTTTAATTAACCATTGCAATTTATTCATCTGCCAGAATTTTAAGACAGAGAAAGAAATAACTGACTACTTTCCCTATTTCCTCCCGAGCACTTCTTTTCTAATGCCAGTTTCTCAGTTTCTTTCACTTGCTTTATAGTAGTTGGGTCTTCAGGGAACCTCTGAATTTTGCAGTCTGGCATGACAGCATGCTTCATCCATATTTAGCTCATGCTCTAAGGGCTCTATTCAACAGCTCTTTTTTCTTCCTCTCCTTTCTACAGAATTTGACCATTTCTAATTTTCTTGAGTGTTTTTACATAGAATACAACTATAAATACTTAATTAAATGCTAATTATAAATCATTTATGCTTTGAATTTATTTTTACAGCTATTAAGAGGCCTAGAAAATACATGGTTGTTGCAACATCTCCTCCCTCCTTCATCTCCTACCATGGAGTTCTTCCCACCTTCAAAGCATGTTTGTAATACAAATCACACAACAGCTGAGACAGTGAAGTTGACAAAACATAGACAAAGCTGAGTTCCAGGGCTTTTTGGTTGGTTGGTTGGTTGGTTGGTTTGGTTTGGTTTCTTTTTCTCCAAGCCCTGACTCAATTTCCAGGGGTTTCCATAGGAAGATTTTACAATTCAGTGTGATGTGGCTAACTTGAGGCTGCAGTACAATCACAATGGTGAAGAAGGAAAAATAGTTCTGGAGGACCATGTGATGCCTAAAATGTCCAATTAAGGGACCAGCTTTTTGCCCTGGTTTCAGTCAGAGTTGCAACCTGCCATCTGATGGGATGGAGTATTCCTGCCATCTGACGGGAGAGTCTGCTGATTGCCCTGTGTGCTGGTGGAGGCGTAGGTATGGCTATTTTTTCTCTAGTCCTGCTGGCCACACTATTCTTGATACAAGCCAGGATGGTGTTGGTCTTTTTGGCCACCTGGGCACACTTCTGGCTCATGTTCAGCTGGCTGTCAATCAACACCCCCAGATCCCTCTCTGCCAGGCAGCTTTCCAGCCACTCTTCCTTGAGCCTGTAATGTTGACTGGAGTTGTTGTGACTCAAATGCAGGACCCAGCCCTTGGCTTTGTTAAACCTCATATAACTGGCCTCAGCCCAATGATCCAGCCAGTCTAGATCCCTCTGTATGGCCTTCCTACCCTCTAATAGATCAACACTGCCACCCAATTTGGTGTCATCTGAAAAACGTCTTGAATGTCTTGGGAGATTTCGTGTATTTGTTTCTAAGATTTTTTTAGCTTATGTGATAAAGCTCATCTGCAAAGGAGCTGAGAGAAATAATGGCAAGAGGAGAAGCCCAAATAATAACCTGACTACTCCCAGACCCATCACAAGGTCCATCAGTCCATCAAAGGTCCACCTGCAGAATAAGCACAATGAGAAGAACACAATTAAGGATTCCTGAAAACAGAATATTGTGTTCAAACCTCTGCCAGGGCTGTCCCAGCAGAAACATCAGCCTCGATATCCAGATATGAAACCCATCACTATGAGTGTGTGTTTGTGGTCTGTCTGGCCAGCTGTACATATGTGGTCCAGAAGCGTGCTCTGTGCATTTTCTGTGCTGGGGATACATATTCGTCTTTGCTTCTGGGTGGACCGGGGGATGGTGAGTATGCCTCTCTTGTAGTGAAGGACCCAGCATGATACATTCTCCTCTAACAATTTTTATAAATTCTTTAAGAAAGTTACTAAGTAAATATCTGTTTTGCAAAGCTTCTAATATTCAGAGTTGGTCTAAAAGGTATGAATTATTCGAATTTCTGCTTTTTTTTTTTTTTTTAATTTAACCAGATTCAAGAAGAAACAGCATATTTTTGGACAACTCCAAAACATCAGCAATATTTGTGTCTAGAAATATGAAAAAAGAAGTTGCTAAGGAACTTAAGATTCACAGTGTGGTTTTCTGTGATTTATGTATTGAATGCATTCCACTCATTCTGTGACAAGACCAAAATACTACCAGATGCATCCATGATAATAAATTGTGGTGAAAATATTAAAGAAAATATTTGGAGATCAGTTTGAGCCATTTTTGAAACTGAGATCATTAAAAACTCCATTGACTTTATTTTAGTCACCTATTATCTTGAGTGGTCTCATTTTTAAAGACAGTAATAAACTTTCTTTTAGTGATTCCATGTTAATGTTACGTCGGAAATTTTACTACTTACCAGTATATAAAGAAATGAAATCAATATCATTTTTTTTTTCAGATGAAATCCATTGTGTTCTGTAGTACAATGTCTTATGTGGTAAATATTGAGATATTGGTGTTTGGAATCTGTGGTTCACATATATATCTATTCTTCTACTACGGAAGACTACAGAAGGACATTTATTCTCACAAACTACATTTAAAACTTATGTATATTGGCTTCATTAATAAGTTTATCTTAGCATCACTAAGTCTACATGGATTCTTTTGGTTTTTTTTCAAGACTGATTATAAATTGTCATTTATTTCTGAAATTCTAGGGTATTTGGAGCTATGTGAATACTGTGTGGAAAGGAGACATTCAGTCTTAATTGTATGATATGATGTCTAATTGGTTTATAAATCATCTTATTGATAAATAGCATGAACTTTGTGTTATTCTAATCATTGACTACTGATAGCTGGTTATACTCACAAGCTACACTTATCACTGAACAGAAAAATTCCAAGAATTCAGGACAGGTAAAACATGTATCAGAGAATAGAAAACATTAAAATAAGTAAAGTGTATATTGAGTTGATTGCATGAGTATGGAGATAAAGAAACCAAAATATGAAATATTAAAAATATTAAAGGAAGATATTTGGATTTACGTGAACTCAAGAAATATACCTAGCAAAAGTGATACATTTTTTTCAGTGTTGATTTTGAGGTGAGGAGTCCGTCACATAAAGCCATTCATTTTTTGTGTATCTTTAGGTTAAAGATGTTAGTTTATTTTACTAGATTGAAAACAAGGTACTATTTTTAATACTTGCAGTGTCTAGAAGATAAAAAAATGGGGATAATAAGAAGAAAAGAAAGGAAAATTATTTTGAAAGCTTATGGAAAATATGTCTTATCTTCTAGATTACTAGCTTATTATGGAAAAAAAGTATTCTATTATTAACTGCCAAAAAATTACTGAAAACTGTGTATTCACTTTCTAAGACCAGTTTTGAAGGGAAACTAGCAAATGAGTAAATCATATTACTCCAACTCGTTAGCATGTCCTCTGCACCAGCCCAAGGCAATCATCCAATGATGGTACAAGTTCCCACACTGAACTGGATTTTTAAGTCTCTGCTCACTCAAAGTTCCATTTGAATTTATACCTGCTGATCTGATCTCTGAGAACAGATCTGATCTGTCTACAGCTGACAGACTTAAAATTTTGAGTACAAGTCCTTACACGTCTGTTTGGCTTGAACCCCCATTTGTCATTTCAGTCTCTGCTTGGGAATTCTTCTACGATTATCTGTGGTCTGTCTCTTGATGAATATGGCATGCTGCCATTTTTCCATGTTTTTTTGTTTACATTTCTGTTTACCCAGAGTGGTTTAAAGATATGTTGTAATATGCATGTGCAAATGTGTAAAGAAACATACAGATCCAGCTGGATTTAAGAATCTGAGAGCTTTGTTTTAATAAAATTGAATATTAGTCAATTTTCTTTCCATGAAATTGTTCATATATGTCACTTTTAATCAATTTGATGATAAAAAATCAACAAGATGTACTGTTTAGTGTTTCTTGGAGAAAATTAGATATCGTCAGTAGCACAATATCTTGAGCACATCTCTGTTTTCTTACATCCATTATTGAAACACGCAACTTTGGACCCTCAGTAAGAAGAAAGCTTGACTGCACTCACGTTGTGTTGTTACTTTAAAGAGTGATCAGGTCTGACTGTTTGGTTCAGAATCTTGTTCTCACATTACTGTGCTCACTGTTCAGCAAGCAGTTCAGTATGTTGCAGCAGCATTAGTGTGTTGCAGTTACCACAGAATTGTAGTACCACTGGAGTTACTATAGTACTGTAATGGCAAGTTGTAGTTACTATAGTCAGCTTTACTTGATTGTAAATTATGTGACAGCATTGTCCCAAGCACAAGAAATTCTAACAATTTACAGAAGAATTCATAACTTTCTCACTTTGCTAATTATATTGTCCCAAAAGCTAGTTAGGTTCGTGAGGAGGATGAAGAAATACTTGACAAGAACTTTGAAATAAAATGTAAGAAACAAAGTGGCTGAAAGGATTTAATGTTATTAAAATAAGGTTCTTGATCCACTGGTCTTCTGAGGAGTGATGAACAGCTCTGTTAATTTACAGACTTGTTTCAAATTTTAAATGACATTTACTACAATCAGAAATTGAACTCCTTTCATTAATATTTCTTTGTAAATGAGATACAATCAAGACACTTTTGGACATTTTAAATTAGATTTTTAAATAAACACTTTGGATTGCTACATCAACCCATCCAAAAATTGAAAATCTGCTGCCACATGCTGCTTATGTGAATGGAGAAGGGAAAAGCTACACAACCAAGTTTAGTAACAAATACATTACAGGCATTGCTAATGTGGAGACTAGGTCAGTCTTAGTTTTCCTTCTCGGGCCGGCAAACATACTGATGGTAGACTAAGTTTGTTAACATCACCTCTGAAGAGATAGATGTTCTATACCCATATCACATAAACCTTAATACGCAGGTATACTATGCTATGAGGCTGTACCTTGTACATAATTATTCAAAATGAGATTTTCCAAATAGTCTATCAAACTATTCCAAGTCATTGTTAGAGATTTGAGTAATATTGCACAACAAATACCACTGCACACTTAATGCAATGAACTGCAAAACAGTTGTTTTACTAAACCTTTTGTAATTATCATATGCAGCTGATGATGCACTTTCTCATCTTCTGAACATTTTAAATATGTAAGATAAGACTACATACCAGTTTATAATCTAAATTATATTAGGTAAACTATTACTTTATGCATTTATGTAAATCTGATACAAGCATTAGTTAAGAGAGTAGTGATTTGCATTTGCTATGGCATGGGTCCTTAAGTTGTCATTCTGAAATGTTTAAACACTCACAGATCAACATTACTTTGCATGACTAGCAAATATTTAAAGTAGAATATGAAAATTCCATGACAAAAAGATGCAGAAATTATAAATGGAAAACATAAGTCACTTAGTCAATCTCATCCTCATTTAATATTTTCACCATTCTCTGTTGAAGATACACCATTTCTGTGTCAAATGTCTGTTGAAGAGCAATTTGCAGCAGTGAGGTCGTCATGTTATCTTCCTTTCTGTCTAACCCAAACTAGCATTAGCCAAAAGTTCATTCAAAAGAAGCTGCTTCAGCAGTAATCATCTTTCCTAAAGCATCCTGAGGTTAGTAGATTCTTTTCTATTCCCATATTTCACTTTTAGTTAAGCTTTAGCAACTGCAGAATTCCTCTTCATAAACACCTGATACTGCTGCATCCTCTACCACTTCCCATGCATTTGAGAGAAGTGCCTCTATTTGCTAGCCAAATCACACTGTACAGCAAACCCAAATACTCTTGTAAAACAGATGTTTTTCCTCTTTCTTTCACAAGGAAAATACACACATATGAGGAAATTTGTAAGAGTTATCTGTTTAAACATGGAGCTGTACTGAATGCTTGCTTTTGTTCTCCTTGGATACATCAAGAATATTTCTATATACATAAACAAGTGTCTCCAAATATAGGCTATATTCCAAAATATTTATTTTGAAATAAACTTGAAATTACTCTTATAGGCTTGCACACACACACGAACAGCCAGACACTGGCACACAATTATTTATTTGAAGCAACAGGAGGACCTTGAGGTTAAGGTGCTGATTTGTCCAAATATTGGCAGAGCTATGTGTGATGAGCTTTACATTCTGTACATAAAAGTAAATACTACTAAGCACTTATATGTTCAAGCTGAATAAGCAAAGATAAATAACTTGAAGAGCATGGGTTCCAAAGGGCTTCTAATAATCAAGGGAAATACAGGCAAGTATGGGCTTGTGGAGACCAGACTCTTTCTTCAGCTTGCTCAAGAATACAAATAAATATATGTAAATTCATTTAAAAAAATAAAATAAAGGAATAAGAAGTTAACTTGAACATCCCCTGCCAAACCATAACAAATGTGAGAGGTGAGAGGACACTTTCAAAGCAGTGTGCAAAGCAGTGCACAGCATTCGCTTGTCTCAGTCTCCACACAACACTTTGAAAGATTTCCCTGAGGTTTTGTCTAGTATTTTCTTATTCCTAAGAAAGCATTAAGCTTCCATGGCAGAAAAGAAAAATAGCAAAGACTGAAAGAAAATGGTCTGTGTAAAATAGACAACAGGCATAGTAAGTCTGCCTGGACTAAGAGATTTTGGTCCGTGTGAAAGAAGAAAATCCCTAGCAAGTATTTCGTACTCTGAGATAATGTTCTTCAAATGTTCAACTTCAAATGTCCAGAGGATAAAATATATCTTTCAGTAAAAACCACTTGGGCATTACCTGAAAAATTTGGAGCTACACAGCTGCTTCAGATGTTCCTGTGTCCTCTAGACAGACAACAATTTTTCAAGAATGAAGAGTGATAAGAAGGGTTTTCCTGTCTTAACTACTGAGCACTTTTTAAGATACCAACACAACTTAGGAACAAGCTCAAGCACTCCAAGAAGACATACCAATGCTGTGGATGGCTACCATATCTCATATAACTCGTTTGATGGTCCAGCCTGTCGGTCATCAAGTCATGAAGATCTCAGTGACAGTAATTTTAATAGTTAGTGTGATATAGAATGACAATAACATTTTTGAAAGGAAGGTAATTTGTTTCACTTCTGAAAAGAAGCAAGACCCTTGATCAAATAGTGCATGAACTATCTACTCTGCTTCCTGAAAAAAAAGGCTGACAAATCCTGAGACCTAGTGACGTTTAGTTATCCCACACCTAAGTGTTTATATGTTCAGTTTCAGAGGTAAACCATTAAATCCTGTATGATATTTATGGCTTAAGTAAAGAATGAGGAGTAAAAGTGGAGGATTAATCTTGTCTTCCTTAAATGAATGAAAATTATTTATTTCTTAACTCTAAGTCATCATCAATTTAACCGTGAAATAATACCTTTCGGCAAGAAGCAACAGGTTTGCAACTGCATTACCTTAGGTAAGATTCCAACTATTGTCATACTACCCTGCTTATAGGTGAAATTCTGCAGTATCATTCCAAAAATTACACTTTGACATGACAGACTCATGGTATTAAAATGGCTCTTCAGCAAAGATTTATACTCCTTAAATCTGTGAGGTATTCTGATAATATTTTCTATGTTTGATAATCACACAGGAATCATCACTTAAAAAAAAATCAGAATAAACCAAACCTGCTCTATTCTAGACATTTTCTTCTGATCTTTCTAAACTTGATAATTTACATTTTGCATACTTGAATTGTAAGTTCTGAGGATAACTCGATGATCATTTTTCTGAAACTCTTTATTTCACTGTTGCAATTTTATGCATAAGTTCAGACTTCAGTGAAAAATTTTATTACAATATTCAAAAAGTCACTTTAAGCACTATTTCCAATGTCTTAGAAGGCAGTTGTGAAATGATATGTTAATCTCAGACTGATGTCGTTAAAAGGTAGGTCATTCCTATTTTAAGTAGTTCTTGTTACTCAAAATGCAGAAGAATTACATCCTGATTCACTGCAGTGAGTATTTAGATTCACTGCCTAGTTTCTTTGAAGTTATGTCTATCAGAAGAAGAAATAAATCAGTGTGGATATTCTCCAGTTACTTCAAGAAAGCCAAAAGAGTTGTTTTGATGGCTGTAATCCTTTTGATCTTACCAGCATTGCGTTTTAATGCATTTATTTTTGTATTACAAGACTTTGTATTAAAAACACTCTAACTGAGGTCATACTCATTGGAATAGTGAAGTACCTTTTGCACTCTTAGTCTCAGAAATTTTGCTTTAGTGCAGTACTACAAAAACAGAATTCAGAACTAGCTGAAGATTCAATGTTATCCCTCCCTCCAGAAAGCACATGGTCAAGTACCGAGGGTATTTAAGACATCACAAAGATGAGTGCTTAGTCTGACTGAATGTGGACTGATTCAGATTCCTTTCTGTCCATCCTGTCTCTGGTCTGGCACGTGACAGCATCATTGTCAAGACACAGTTCTACTGCTATAATGCAAGAACAGAAGACAAATACACTCCATTAAAGTACCATGCTTTATTGGCAAGGAAATCTGATAGTCCCATGGTATAAACTCGAATGAAAAACTTAGACTTACATGGCTCTCAGATTTTAGTGAATTAATGTTTTTTTCTTCTTTCCAAACATCTACAATTGTCCTGGGTATTTCAACCATGGTTTAGGGAGTCATTCTGAAAATTTTACTCATGTTATTTTTTGGATTTTTTTGAAAAGACTGTAGAATAAAGTAGGTAATACACTATAATATAATTTTAATGTAATTATATGGATGTATAGAATACTGTAAAATGCATTATTATTAATTTATCACGTTATGTTAGAACACTGATGTCTTATCTTTATGAAGCACTATAGAGATCTATCTTTGGTCATGTAACTCAGTTGTCATGTTTTATGTGTTAGTAGATTTTCAGTCTTCTTAAAATTATTCAAAAGTAAACTTCAATGCAGAATTACAGAAGAACAGTCCATAGCTGAGCAATGAGGTATGATTCCATTAATTTGCTCATTCAAGAAAACCCATCTTGCATGAACAGTGCAATTTAAATTGATTGTACTACTTTTTATGTTAATAAGGAACAGGAACCTGAACAAATGTTATCAAACTAAACCTACACAAATGCTATAAAACTAGACTTACATGCACCTGTTGTCAAAGTCACTTTATCAAGAAGGTTTAACACAGACTGACTACGGAAGTAAAATATGCTAATGTCTACAAAATAAAACCAGAAGAAAATTGATCTAATTTCTAGAAAAATGTGCAGGATCGTTATGTTATTTTTCAATCTGTATATGGCCCATAAGTACAATCATAGAATCATAAAATCATAGCATGATTTGGGTTGGAAGGGACTTTCAAGGGTCAGCAACACCCCTGCAGTAAGCAGGGACATCTTCACCCAGATCAGATTGTTCAGGGCCTCATCCAGCCTGGTCTGGGGTGTCTTCAGGGATGGGGCATCCACCACCTCTCAGGGCAGCCTGTTCCAAAGTATCACCACCCAATTTGTGAAAAATTTCTTCCTCATGTCTAGCCTGAATCTCCCCTCTTTTAGCTTAGAACCATTATGCCTTGTCCTATTCTAACAGGCCCTGTTAAACAGTCTGTCCCCAACTTTATTATTGGTCCCTTTTAAGTACTGAAAGGCCACACTAAGGTCTCCCTGGGACCTTCTCCAAGCTGAAAAAACCGAACTCCCTCAGTCTTTCAAATAGTCTATTACTAGTTTACAATCAGCTAAAATATTGTGCTGTAGAGAAGGGGTTTGTCTTCAGGGCATTAAAAGTTGTGAAATGGTTTCCACAGCAACTCTGACATTACACACCTATATAATTTCGGGCCCCTTGAATTTATTTATTTATTTGTGCCTGCAGCTTTGCCTCTGGCATAAACCTTTGCAACTGAGTTGAAGCTTATGATACATGTCATGTTTTTTTTCACTGTCAAATCTAGATCTGACCAGCCAGCTTAAAAGGGAGAATTCTTATAGCTGAAATAATAAAAAAACCCCTGTTTCGAGCCTGTATCTACAAAGAGATGGATGCAAAAGTGATTTCCAGTTTTCAGAATGTAGGTTTTTAGCTTGTGTGCTAGGCTTGGGAAAAATCCACAGTGGCTTAGTATAAACATCATGCAGTGAATTGCTGGTTTTACATGTGAGTGAAAGTTGTTACAAAATGACTGCTTCAGGACTGAAATTGTTCTGGAATGCAGCAAATATAGAAACAGCAATATATGGACAAGAAGAAAGGCTTATGAGAGTAGCTGCTGCAAATCTTGCTAAGGTCTGCAAGGTCTCAGAAATAAATACTGATTATTTACTTTATCTTTTGTGGAGATAAATCTGTGTGGAATTGAATGAGGTAGAAATAACAGACTGTGTACTTTCAGAGAACCATGATCTTTACTTCTCTTCCTTGAGTTCCCGAGGTGAGGCAGGGAAAGGAGTGAAGGAGTGAAGGAAGAGCCTTGGTTTCTTTACATGAAGTTGTGTATGGAAAAGTTTGCTAGAAGGTAAAAGCAAAACTCTACTGGGTGCTAAAACTAGAATTACACAGACATAAAGGTTAATATTTTTTTCTCTTTTTTTTATTCTTAAATGCATAATAGTATTTATACAGGTCTTCATGTAAATGGTGAGAGACAATTCAGAATAAAATAACAAATCATAAACAACAACAAAAAACCTTAGGCCTAGACTACAAAAGTCCTTTATAAAAATATCAAGTTACTCTATTCTTCCTGTATTTCTGTGTCTACCTACCTACTAGCATCTACCTACCTTTTACTCCTATTTTGTAAATTTCAGGTCAAGTTACTGCCACAGTTCAAATAACACAAACTTCAGCATACACTTTTATCATCAGCAACAAGATACTGAAATAAATTGCACAGATTCTGAAATACTGATTGTGATGGCAATATAATATCAGTCTTCTCTAAGGTCTGCCTTTATGAACTGCAAATTTCCAGCTATCTATCTCCTGGTGGAACTGTGGAAATGTAAGTAATTGAGGTAATTGTGCGGAAAAGTCAGTCTTTCTCCTAGCAACCGTTAAACCTTCTCTTTTTACTAGATAGGGAAATCAGAGGATACGACAGCCCAGATGAATCAAAAACACATATATGAACCATGTATATTTAGTATCTTTGACTTTTCAAAACGGGAAAGTTCTCAACTTACAGAAAGAGAAATTAAAACAGTTGGGATTTTATTGAGGAGGAAGTCTCCTGGGATGGTTTGGATGAAATGGTGCCCTGGTTTATTGTTGAAGAGACAGCAATGCGGATTAGTGAACCAGTCACTGCTATTCCTGGTTTATCTCCTCTGCCTTTCCCTTTTCTACAAGAGTTCTGAAGTTTGACGTATATTTTGGCCTTATTTACACAAAGGACACATCCTGGTTTGCTTCTCTCTTTATTTTTGTTGAAAAAACAGAAAAGATTTAACTGTTCAAAAACTCAGGGCTAATTTCATATAAAAACATGAATTGTCACAAGGGGAGGAGTTTGTTCAAACTACTGTGTGAAATGGTACTGCACTTCCTTTCGAAGGCAATACATACTGATAATTTTGCTCCATATTTCTGTGACAGGCAGACTTTTACAACTCCTGGCACCAGCACGGTTGTACAAAGTCCAAAAAAAAGGTAGATAAAGCATCCTCTCTCCCTTTTTTGTGCAATGCTCCTTAAATACATTGTTGTCATTCAATGCTCCAGTCAGAACATTCTCGAATTCTTAATTACTCACAAATTACATTATGAGCTAGACTCTCTTTTCCCTTCCTGCTCCTCGCCTTAGTTGTTTGCTAACTTTAAGCCTTTTGAAAGTTTATTCTGCCTTACAATGTAGAGTGTAGGAGTGTCCAAAATAGTCAGGTTCTTGTAAAACATATAGAAAGGTGCACAAATCTAATCTTGCACTTCAATATTCATTTGCCTGTCAAGAAATGTTAAAGTCAAAGCGATGTCAGAATAGATTTTTAACTTGTCAATGAAGATATGGAATTATAAATGCCTATTTATTTGTGTATCAGTTTTAAAATATAGATTATGCACACATAAACACACGTGCATGTTTGTATGTAAGTTGCTATATCAGTCAGAAGTTTAAGTAACTAATTTTTTAAGCATTCAGGACAAATACAACCATGAAATATGAGAGTGAGTGAGAAGTTAGTATGGATTTAACTTCTGCATAAGTGGTGACTTGAATATAAATTGCACATAAACAGACTTCAGCTTCACAGGAAGCTTTTGTCCCTTAATAATATCTGCAAAATTCACATCAATATTGAAAGAAGGCAGGTTTTAGGTAAACTTACTTTAAAAACCCTGCTTACTATTTGCCAGGTTCATGACCCCAAGCCTGCTTGAGTCAATGAAAAATGGAGAAACATAAAAATAATTAAGATGTAAGAAATCTTACAGGAAGGCACTGGATGAAGTGGATCTTGCAAGAATCATCCTTAACTCTCTAGATGGCTATATGTTGAGGGCAGAGAATGTCAACTGAGAAGACAGTGAGTGAAAATGAATACCTTATACATACATGTGCAGTGATTTTACAAGATTGGGATACAAAGAAAAAATATTTTTGATCAGTAATGCATAATTAACACCGAAAATAGCACCTTCAAAACAACAGTATCTTCCTGCTTCAGAAAGATAGTGTAAGTTTTTATTCCTTTGACTCTCCTCCCTCTCCAGCTCTAGTCTTTATTCATGAAGTCAAACTGGACATCCTGTTGAGATCTTCAGGTTTGGTCCTGTGAGACTCGTTTAACACTTAAAACCACAGCTCTTCATCTCTAATATATGTTAATGGGAAGTGGAGTCTCTTTGAGTGTCATTTCAGTGGTGTTCTGCAGGGCAAACAGTCTTTCAGAAAATTATTTTCAAATACCTATATCCTAGCAAAGCATTTTAGAGTGCCTGTAGAAAATTTTCTTTGAATTAATTTACTCTTACCAAGAGATCACATAGCAAGCCTTCACAGACATTTTCCACATCCTGTTATCTGGGAAAAAACAACATCAAATGAGAATGCTTTTCCACCTACCCCTGAATCCTCTGTCCAGGAGTGACAAAACAGATGCATAAAAGGAAAATGGAAAATTTCACTGATAGGCATTGCAGATAGCAATCTCCCACTGAAACTTTTTTTTTTCTCTCTACTATAGTCAAATCAAATGTTTAATAAAACTCATTAAAAATATAAATGTTCTTTATTCAAGACAATGTATTGTCCTGTGTAATTCCTTCCTTTGTTCTCGATTTTTCTGACTAAAACAAAAAAAAACAACAAAAAAGCCCAAAACACTAAAATTAAACTCTTTATCAAGAAACTGAGAGTTGTACTTACTAGATGGCAGATACTGGAAAAGGGAAAATTTCAAACAGACTCTCTAAGAGGGTTGAGGTGTTCCCTAAATATTATCCTGTTCATATTTTGAACACTTTTTTTTTTTCCTGACCTAGTGCATCCACACTTCTTGCATGGTTGGACCTCAAGGATGGGACTAAGAGAGCAAAGTCTCTCCTACTGTAAAAGAAGATCAGGCTCAGGACCACCTGAGGAACCCGAATACCTAAGTCCATGGGACCTGATGAGATGCATCCCAGAGTCCTTAGGGAATTGGCTGATTTTCCAAGCCACTCTCCATGATATATGAAAAGTCATGGTAGTCACGTAAAGTTCCTGGTGACAGGAAAAATGGAGACATCATATCCATTTTTATAAGGAGTAGAAAGGAGGACCTTGGGAATTACTGACCTGTCAGTCTCACCTCTGTGCCTGGGAAGATCATGGAACAGATCTTCCTAGAAGCTGTGCCAAGGCACATGGAGGACAGGGAGGTGATTCCGGACAGCCAGCATGGCTTCATCAAGTGCAAGTCCTGCCTGACCAACCTAGTGGCCATTCTACAATGGAGCAACTACATCAGTGGACAAAGGAAGGGCTATGGATGTTGTCTATCTGGACTTCTGTAAAGCCTTTGACACATTGCTGCACAACACCCTTCTCTCTAAATTGGACATAACTAAATTTGATAGATAGACTATTTTGTGGATGAAGAATTGGTCAACGGCTCAATGTTCAGATGGAGATCAGTGGCAAGTAGTGTCCCCCAGGGGTCCATACCAGGGCCAGTACTGCTTAATATCTTCATCAGTGACACAGACAGTGGGATCAAGTGCACCCTCGGCAAGTTTGCATATGATACCAAGCTGAGTGGTACAGTTGACATGCCTGAGGAACGAGATGCCATCCAGAGGGACCTGGACAAGCTTGAGAGGTGGGCCCATGTGAATCTCATGAGGTTCAACAAGGCCAAGTGCAACATCCTGAAAGATCCTTGTGCCAGAGCTAAAAGAAAGACACGTAGTCACTGAACATCTATCTATTTGAAATCTTTCTCATCAAAAGACGTGATAGCCTCACAGTCACTAATGAATGTAGCCTGAACCACAGGTTTGGGAGGTATTGTTCTCTCTCTGTAAATTTAGATTAAAAAAAACCATAATCAGGCAGAGTTATGTAATAAAAGTTTCCAAAGTCCATTTTCAAAAGGACATCTAAACTCTTAGGGTTTTATTGGTTTTGGATGTGGGATTTTTTTGTCAGTCAACTAGTAACATCAATTTTAGCTACAGCTACTCCATAGTCCACAGAGTATCATTCTGAGAAAAAGCTCACTTCCCTTTGAAAGTTCGATTTGATTATTTATATGACTCTGAAAATGGATTTCTACGTCTGGGTTGCCCAGGTGCTCATGAAATATCGTTATGGATGATTTCACTAAATACATATGAGAAATTTGTGTTCAAGGAGAGAACAGAAGTCAGTTGTTCTAAATTTGTGGCTATTGACACAAACAATACCCTTTCCCCCACGGACCAGTTATTATTTAAAAACTCAAAGCCACTTACATATGTAAAAATAGAAGGATTTAGGAGGAAGATTTCACCCTCATGATATTATCTTCTGTGGCTAGCTAGCTCATGCTCATCCAGAAATGCTTTTCCAAACAAATTCCTTCTCCATCTCAACTCGGAAAATATTTTGTCCATATCAAATCAAACAGGAACTATGAATGCTTCTTAATAGCAGTGAAACTCACAAGAAATGTTTTCTTTTGAAGTATTCCTCTGATTTTTTTGGGGGTGTCACAGGGGTGTCACAGGTGTGTCATATGATACATATTAGTGGGTTAATATAAAGAAGAACATAGAAAGAATTTTACAGGGATCTGTTAGAGACGTGTCTGTTAAAATTATCAGAAAACACAAAGGTGTTTATGACTTTTTGACACCTGAATAACTATCAAAAGAAGGGGAAAAAGAGAAATTATGTACCAATTAGTACAAAAGGTTCTGTGAAAAAGAAGAAATGATAAGTTAGTAAGAGCTAAAGGCAGGAGGTGGGGGAAGCAGCAAACTATCCCTCCCGTGTGCACACGGAAAACTTTGTGCAAAGTCATGCTTTTATAACTGCATACAAACATTCAGCTGGTTACCTGATTGACAGAGCACTTAAAAGAGTTGCAGCTCCTTTCCTGATCTGTCCTTTCCTCATTTGACTCCTACACGCTACTGCCAAAAGACATCAAAAGTTTTCACGTGACAGTTTCCATGTCTGGTTTATGGTGTCTCTATGGACATAGATGAGTTGAGATGACTAAATAAAGTCAACATTTCTAACTGTGAAAAATGTTTTCAGAATGCACTGATGTGTGTATGAATTTTTCTTGTTGTGCTGCAAATCCACTCCATAATGATAAACTCACTATCCTCTTGGTCAGCTGAGCTGCCATTTCCCATAGTCAAAAAAAAAACCCCAACCAGCTGGAATCTCTGCCCTGTGCCAGCAATCTCAGAACCTGACAGACTGTAAATGAGACTGTTTGGTTTTCCAAACACATCTGTTGCCACTGTCATGTTAAAACTCATTCCAATTCACTTGCGTGCTTTTAAATTAACTAAAATGATAATCATAAGGACAACAATTTAACAGAAATCAACAACCTGATATTATCAGCATGTTGTAACTGTGTAGTGTTCATCAGGGATTTCTTTCATAACATGCATGTGCTTATTTAGAACAAACTGCAGTATATACTATGCCTTGGCCCCTCAAGCTTTATTCTACTAACTGTCCCAAGAACTGGCACCAGAATAAAATTCAAAAAATTGCAGGTGTAACTTAATTGCCTGGCAATTTGTTTGTTTGTTTGTTTATTTGTTCATTTGGGGGTTTGCTGTGATTGTTGGTTTTTTTTGGGTTTTTTGTTTTTTTTTTTTAATTGGGTGTTCTGTTTTGCTTTGTTTGTTTGGGGTTTTTTGTGTTTTGTTTTGTTTTTGTTTTGGTTGGTTGGTTGGTCAGAGTTTTTTTTTGTTTAATACTTCTTAGTACACACTTATCACAATTAATATAAGTAGACCAATGTGATTTTAATTTGCTTCATTTTTTATAATAACTCTTTTCCTCTGTGGTTACACAATCCTTTTCTGAACAGCTTAGGAAAGGTTTACCTGAAAAACAAACAGAAATATAGCTAAGCATATGTATGTGTCTAAACTTGCTTATGTCTGTATAAACTTGTTGCTTTTGAGTTTGGCTTTGTAAATATGCTCAACTTCTAGTGAAGTCATCAATAAACTCTATGTATCTGAAGGTCTAAATTGAATTCATCGTGAAAAGTGCTTGAATAAAATGAACTACTTAATCATTTTTATAAACACAGCTGCTACAATAAGTAGCAGATTAAAAAAAAAAATTACCTAGCTGCACCTGCAGGCTATGAAAGCATGTAAGGGCTGTAGAATAAGGAATTGTCTTGCTCTAAAATGATATAGTTAAAAAATTAGTGAGTTGTTAGCTATTGAAATTTCATTCTTTTCTGTACAATATTAGATTACCTTCCCCAGAAAAATGTCAAACTCATTATTTCCAAAGCAAAATTAATTACTTAATTAATTAAAATAAAATAAAATTAATTAAAATAAATTAATTATAGATTTATACAGAAAGAATGATGAGAAAAAAAAATTAAAAAGAGGAAAAAAATTAAAAAGAGGGAAGAGCAAGAATTACAATTACAGGTTTTCGGTTTTGAAAGCAAACAGAAATGAATGTCTCAACCTGCTTAGAAATAGCAGTATACACTATATTGTGCACACCTGCATTACCAGCAGGATAACAAGGTAATTTAATTTATACAGTAATTGACTAAAGTGGTACATAACTGAGGTTAGAAGAATTTTTAGTGCTACTGAAAAGTAAATGAGGAATAACTAGTTTACTACAAGAAAAATGGGTGATTAGCAAATAAAAAATTTCTTCTCAACATTATCTTTCTTGCCTCACTGTTAAATATCTAACATCAGGATATTTTTTTCCTGTTTTTCTGCAACTAAGGGCTGAGTTCTACACTGCTCAAACATGCTGAATAATACATCAGTCCCTCGTCGTCCTGGGTAAATACGACTGGGTTTAGACTAAAATACTATATACCATGAGAATTTGGCTGTTTGCAAGACACATAGCTAGGAAGTTTGTTTTAATCTGAAATATAAATAAAGTTTTTGTTGTAAGGTGAAGCATAAGCCTACACTGTACCCTAGAGAAAATAATATAGTAATATTATTATTAATATAGACCTATTAATATTGTCCTAAAATTAGAAGTACCCTATGGGATAAAGCTATTTCAGACTTCACTCAGTGCTCAGAAACTTGCTTTATTTTTTCTTACTTATTCTGAGAATACATTAAGCATAGTTAAAATACCTACAAAGCTAAGTGGCTCTCAAACATGCATTTATTTTAATATCATAGATGTCACTCATACCTACGGTGTGATATTGATATCCTGTCTATAGTTTGTTAAAAATTAGTTTTATATGAATGTAAACTTATAAAGAACTTCAGACACTTATATTGTAATAACCTAAAACTTGAATTCAAATTGAAATGAGGAAGAAAAGAAATTTTGGAAACCATCACAAAGGTTAAAAACAATAAAGTACTTAAATTCTTGACGTAAGCTGAAAACTGCTGAAACCTGCCATGGAAATATGTATGTGTATAGAGGATTCTCTGGTCCACTCCTCCACTGCAAACCCTGCTGCTGTTGAGCCAATTCATCCACTTTCATGTCTTTTTTCTTTTTCAGCTGCCAGCAGTGCATATCAAAAAGATTGGCTGCTGCTTAGTTCACATAGTGGCAATGCAGAACTATTTAGAATGTCTTTTAAGTAAATAGGTCTCTATAATAATTTTTTTTTTTTGAAAATACTGTAATATTTACAGGTTGATGCAGTGAAGTGACTGTATCACTTTATGAAGTAGTGTGAAGCACCACTAAAATATGTAGCAAGATTGAAGAATCTGAAATGAACGAGGACATTTCCTCTATGTAAAATATAAAATGAAATAAGCCATCAGTTAAAATGATGTCTTTAAATTCTTCACACATAAACCTTTTATGCAGAAATAATGAAGCAACAAAGAATATATAGAATATTTGTAATTTTAGAATAAAATTTTGCAGCGTGAAGTCACTTTAGCTGGAATAATATATTACATTCCACTGTAATGGCCATTACCTATCTTTGTGCACCTAGGTGTGTCACTTGAATCAACAACTCACAATTTTTTGCTTTTCTCCTAGAAATGACCATTTTGTTTTAAAATACAAACATGTTTTTAACAATAATGTGTACTTCTGATTATCAAGTTGCTACAGAAAAATTAAAAAAAAATCCATATAAAAAATGTTGAAGGATCTAAGCTCTACTCAAAGAAATAAGTTATAACTAAAGGGCTGTTTTGACTGAAAACATTTGTGATGGTCACTTGTAATAGGTTCCAAACTGAATGATGAGATTTCGAGACACAGGCAACTAAGAGAGAAGTCATGTAGCATAGGTTAACTGCATTTGCTTTGACTCAAAAGAAGTGCAGCGTTTTCCTTTCTGTTCAGCTCACACTTTAAAATGATTATCATCTGTTCTATTTGGTTTTTGGTTGGGTTGTTTTTTTTTTTTTGACCAGCAGTTTTTAAAGTTTGGAACATGATTAAACAATTCATCAAACTAGATCACTGTGTCTGTAGAGTTGCCATGACAAAGGTTTTGTAATTTATACTGTTAATGCGGTGTTTTAAGTCTAAAAGACTTGTTGAATTCTCCATAAATTCTATCCTTGTTGCACCTTTACATGCTTAGCTATTCCAATACATCATCTTTTTGTAAGTGCAGTCAGGATCCAACTAATTATGCAACCTCTGGCTGAAATCAACTTCATCAGGATAAATTCCGGTGAAGCAAACAAATGAAAAAGACTTAGGAGAAGGACAATGAAAAAAAAAAAGTCTCAAACACCATTACATTTATAGATCTTAGAGCAGCAAAGTCCTTAATACTTTTTTCCTCTGTATCCCTTCCAAGAAACAATCATATCTCAGTCCATAAAGCTCTTATTCACAGCTTTCAGGACCAGGAGAAAGCATAAGGAATATCTTGTTCAAGCTGTTACCTAAGCCATGTCAAAGACATCTGAAATATTATTTTTAAATGACAGTACATCTTCTGGTACTGTTCAGTCTTGAGTTTGAAAAGTGCAGCTCAGTAAAATCTATGGCGATCCTTGGCAGGTAATTATCACAACATTCAGCATTAATAATATGATTCTTTCTTCTTCCAGCCTGGTCTGATTTTCTGTCTGTGCTCTGGGCTACATGTGCTCAGTCTAAGCCCAGACAAAAAAAAAAAAAAAAAAAAAAAAATCATCTGAGAGAAAAAAATTGTTGCATTTAATTTTTGTATGCTTTACCTTGAGTTTTTCCACTGTTAAAATGTCAATATTTATCTTTGACAAAACATTTTCCCACATGCCTAGCTACATTAAAAATAAGGGCTCAAGACTGTAAACTGACAACTCAAAGTTAGTAAAAGTATGGGTATTATGACAACAGTTTGAACCATGGAGAAGGTGGGTAGAAGCTTTTAAATGTTGTTGAAGCAGAGAATTCCTCAGGATATTTCCAGTACTAAGCAATAAAATAATAGATCACCCTATGCTAACACCACAGCTTCTGCTACATACTCACTTGCCAAACTCATTATTGCTCATAAATGAATGTTTTAGAAATGAAAGAAAGCCTTGCAGTTTAAGCTATGATTCTAAAGTATGAAATGTAATCTAGTGAGAGTCATATACTAGAAGAATCTATTTTGTCTAATAGATTGCACCAACAGCTGATTTTCTCTTTTGTACTGATATTTAAAGTTGGACAGCTAGATAACCTTCCCATGTCTTCCTCATGTTAACTGTGTATTTACATGTCTGCTTGTGATCTGTCTGACAGGAAGAGACGGTGTGGAAAGAAATATATGAAAGAAACCCCTTGTACTGGTTTTGGCCAGACTAGAGTTAATTTTCTTCATAGTAGCTAGTATGGGGCTATGGTTTGGATTTGTACTGAAAACAGTATTGATAACATAGAAATGTTTTAGTTACTGCTAAGCAGGGCTTACACAGGGTCAAGGTCTTTCGTGCTCCTCACACCACCCAGTAGCGAGTGGTTTGAGGGTGCACAATGGGTTGGGAAGGGACACAGCCAGGACACTGATTCCAATGGACCAAAGGGATATTTCACTCCATATGACATCATGCTCAGTGTATGAACCAGGGGGAAGAAGAAGGAACAGGGGGACATTTGGAGTGATGGCACTTGTCTTCCCAAGTATCCATTAAGCATGATGGAGCCCTGCTGTCCTGGAGATGGCTGAACACCTGCCTCCCCATGGGCAGTGGTGAATGAATTCCTTGTTTTGCTGTGCTTGTGTGTGTGGCTTTTGCTTTACCAATTAGAGTGCCTTTATCTCAGCCCATGAGTTTTCTCACTTTTACTCTTCCAATTCTCTCCTCCATCCTACTGAAGCGGGAGGGTGAGTGAGCAAGTGGCTGTGTGGAGCTTAGTTGCCAGCTAAGGTTAAACCACGGCAACCTCTCAGAGCAACGGAATGTTTTAGTGAAAATATTTTTTTTTTTTATCAAGACACCAAGAAATTTTTATCAGTTCTGGTTTCAAGGAACTACTGTCCTATGTCTTTAAAATGGTATATTAATACAATATATTGATATTTAAAGCTATCTGCAGGAATTATTAGAAAAGAGATGTTATATTTCAAATATTTTTCTCACTGTACATCAAAATGGGGAAAAAATCAAACACAAGAAATGAAACAAAAAAACTCACCACCAAAAAACACTAGAAAGAAAGCCAAGTTGATGCCACAGAAAGGTGATAGAGTGAGGTGCTCTATCAGCCTGTTCATGACATCTGTGCTTCTGGGCACAGTGACATCAGGGTTGTGCTGAAGTGCCATCATGTAGAGATCATGTCATTCATTCCTCAGCCAAAGCCCTGTTAGTAAGTCGGCAGCTGCCACCATGGTCCGATGACCCTAGTGCAAACAATAGAGTACTCTTTTTCCTTTTTCACATCTGAGATTAGTTAAAGCTGACAACAGATTAAATAACAGCTCATCACTGCTTGAACCTGAGCTGCAGAGTAATTAAGAGTTCACGGTTATGCTCTCAGTTGATCATGAATGGGGCAAGGAGGGAGAGTTCAGTCTGGTATTTGGGACTTATAAGAGCTTTACTCTGAGATGAAGACTCTTGGTTTGACTTTCCCTCTGAACTGCTGGGTATGTCTGGCTGTTTGGTGCCTTATAAAGGATCCACTGAAGCTGGCGAACGTCTGGAAAATAAAATCTACCACCTGCTGTCTCTGAGTATGTGGGAGTAGAGGAGGAAAGTGAGGAGGTGCCTTGGGGCTTCCTGGTAATTACTTCTTGCAAAATGCTCGATATCCCCTTCTCTCTAAGCAAAACCCCAATCATTTTAAATGTTCTTTTGTTTATAATGGAATTCATTGCCAGTGTGCAGACACAGATGATGTTTTATATAATCTGTAAATAATTGATAAACATATGATGTTGTGACTATAGAAACACACCAACAAAATTGAATGATTACAGAGTCTGAGATGCAGTACCATAAATGCATATAGAGAACCACACTTTCAGTGTATATGTAACTATATATCTTCATCAAAAATCCTTCCATGGTCTGTTAATTAAATTGGGAAAGATTATAGGCTTCCTCCCTACACATTAAAAAATATGCACAATAAACCAGAGAGTGAAATCCATGCTGGCTACACTGAATTAATTCCTCTGTAAACATAAACCTTAAAATTTTCAAGTCACTTCACAGTATCTGTTCTTATTTGCATATATGTGACTGTAAATTTCACAAACATTATGATAGTTTTATTATAAAACAATGATAGAAAAATGATGAAAAATTAATTTCACATTTGAATAAATGAAAGATTAGAATCATTTTAGTAACATCTTTTTAAAACAAGCCTTGAAGTATCACCACGAGCTGTTTGTAATATCTTCCATGCTTAAAGTGAGAGTTTATACGGTTTGTTGAAATTTTTCCTATTTGTCATCCTCAGCATGACCACTTTTAATATGTTGTAAAACAGGAAACCTGAATTTTAAAATGCAATTTAATAAAGTTTTCACATTAACTTGGTTATTTTACTTACCCATTTGTTTAATATAATGAAGAAATCTGTCAGGCTTGTCTGCTGGGATTCATATATAAACAATTTGCAAAAAAATCCAGATTGTTCTAGTTTTAGAATTATAGGACTGGTGAACATATATATACTGATATATGCAGTTTACAAATGCATATACACATAAACAGTAATGGTTTCATTGAACTAATCATATTCACAGCAACATTCTTGCATCTAATGATCAAGACTACAGTTCCCATTCCAGTTTGTTAAGTTAAAAAAGTGTAGAAATTAGATACATTACAATTTAAAAATACCCTAAACCAATAAAATGTGTTAGCACATAAACCCACAAATCATTAGATTTAGGGACGTATTTTGATTCAAATTAAATAATTCTTCCAACTTCCCACTACAGAGGAGAGCATTATACTGAATATGACTTCATAATTTAGTCTGGGTGTTCTTCATTTTCTGTCTCTTCTATGGACTCTACCTGATCCTAGGCAATTGACAAACACTATAAACATAAGACAATAATGGTAAATGGTGCCTCTTCTACTAAGAGTTTTAAAATTAATTAATTTCTGAAAGAAAAAGGATATGGCTTAAAAATATCCTTAATTAAATTTGACTTTTTTTTTTCACATAAACCACATAAATTTTACTGTAAAGTGATATTTTTTAATATAATAGTCTAAGAGTAACTAATGTAAAAATGAGTGCCTTCAGTGAAAATTACTTGAGCAGTGTGAAACAGAACTCTGAGACTGCAGTCTTCTATACAGGTAAAAGTATTTGTCATTTATCTATTGTATAAAATTATTTGGTGGAGGGTCTTAATGTTATTAGTAAGATGGAGCAGGAGATCTTGTTTCTTAGATTAGAATTTCAGGGCTGTCATTTTTCTTTCTACTTAAGGAGGAGAGGGAAAATCACCTCACTTTCTTGAAGTCTTTCTATTTGTGATATGCTCTTCAGGTCAAAATACTAAGGGCATGAAATTGCTATTAGCTCTAGCTATTAGAAGGAAGCAAGCAACAGGCTGCAGTCTTCATTAATCACATCTAATGCAACAGTTAAGAAAAGAGAGTTAGCAAAAGGCTATATCCTATTTATCAACTTGGGATTCCAGCTTTCAGAGATAGTTATTAAGAAAATGTCACATAGCTGTGAGCTTGCAAGAGCTATTTGCACATGTGCATTGGACTTATCACAAGTCTCTGCTGATTTTGTATTCCACTCACACAATGATGTAGGTTTCTTGTATTCCCTTGTTCTAACAGTTAAATGTAGTCTCTTGGGACATTTCATTCATCCTGTCACCTGTGGCATGATGACTGCCATCATGTTCTAGGAAGAAAAGTTTGTTTAGCAATACTTTTTCAGCATAAAGGGAGAGAGTCTAACCTAAAATGCCACACATACATCATTGCATATCTTTAGAAGTCCACTACAGAAAATGTGTCTATGTGCATAGTAGCAGTTTTTCAGCTGTAACTCATTTTTTTGTATTATAGTGTCTTTTTGTTTAGAGTCTCTATGGCTCAAAGTACTCAGAAATCATATTCAAACAAGAAGTTGAAGCCTAAGAGTCAAAAAAGGCAGGTTGTTATTTTCAGTGCACTTCTAGATTGTGTAATATATCTAGCAATCCCCCAGTTATGCACCTAGAGTAGGTTACGTTTTGTGATCATTAAAATGACCCCAACCTTTAACACTAAAAATATTTTTTGTCTTAAATTCAAAATTGTAATATTTAAAACTACCTATGGCCACTGTTTAAGGCAGGAAGGCATTAAATGGAGCCACAGAGGCTCTCTGTTAACCCTCACCATCCCCACCAAGGAAAGAGGAAGAGGAAGAGAGACTTCCAGGCTGGAAACTTTAAACAACTTTACTAATTATACTACTCATAAGAGAAATAATGCAAGACATACAAAACCAATATTGAATCTCCTAAATGATCATGGAATTGTGAGCCAGGGTGGCTGGCATTGTGCCAGGGGCTGCAGGGCAGACACAGGAAAGTCCTGGATTGGATTTACCAATAGATGGGAACTGGATTCAGGAAGGCACAGATCAGAACTGGAGTCAGAAGAACAACAGGCAAAGTCCTCTTCAGATGCCAACCATGGAAGAAGAGAGTGAGACCCTTGTGATCCCTCAGCTTTAAACCGAGTCTGATCTGTATGGAATGAAATACCTAAAGTAGTCAATTTGGGTTACCTGTTTTCTCTGCCCCTCCTGCAAGTACAACCCCTTTTTATAACTCTTCACTTGTGGAATATAAGAGATCTATTAGTGACCTTTGCTACTATAGTAGTAAGAATAAATATGGGCCTCTTTTGCATACCATTTCTACCATTAGCTCAGTAAAACTCTAAACAGCAGGTGTTATCTGTTCTGGAAGCAGATGCTATCTGAAAAATTTGTAGCCAAATTCAGAAAGTGCAGTTACTTAAAAGAAGCTCAGCTGAAATGGAAAATTACTAGTAGAGAATTGGTCTTGTTTTAACCAAAACCAGGAAACCCGTAGAATCTGAAGGAATGTCTTTAGCTTCCTGCTCAGATTCTTAAGATATATGGCTTCATCTGAGGGTTCTCCTTCGTTTCATGTACAAGAAATTGAACACCTGTTCTCACTCATAGAGAAAGAGGAATTATTTTATTTTTTAAAGTTTCTGAACTAGCTCTGTGACATCCCAGACAATTAACCAACACTAACGATCTTCGTGATGGTCTCTTAAACATTCCATCAAATATAATTTGGGCACAGAAGAAGAATCAGGGAGTTGCTGCACTACGCCTTTAATAAATGATGTCCCTGCAAAGTTACTCAGGTGTTACTGTTAACTAAGCTTCAGATCTCTCATCATCCTTATAATCAGCTGGCTGTTGAAGATCATATATAACACAGGTTTGCCGTTTGCAACCCCTCACTTGAAAGAGTGATGTCCTCAGCGACATAAATTGTGACCACAATTCTCAAGCAGTGAGACTCATGAGAAATATGTACTGACATCACATTTCTGCATTTTACTATGGAACTGACATTTATGCCATTTATTGTCACGTAAGAGATGAAGCAAAAATAAAGGACTAATGAAAGGTGTTAAACTTCCATGAAAGTTTAAACCCTGAGTTTACATGAAACTGTATAGAAGATGTGTAGGAAATGCGGCACCAATCCACCCAAAAACCTCAGGGTTGAGATGGCAGTGGTCCTCTGGAGAAGGACCTAGGAAATCCTGTCTCAATAACATAAACACAGGAAGAGATTACACAAACATGATGGACTCCAGATCTCCTGTGTCAGCCTGTGATTCAGGAACATGGAGCAAGGTCTCTGGGTTCCCTTATTCCAGCCAAATTCCACAGATTTTTTTTTTTTAATTATTATTATTTATTTTTTCATGAATGAAGGAAGAATTGCTGATTGATTGAGGAGAAGATATCCAAATTGACAATAAGGATAAGTCTTTTGGTCTTCAGCAAGGAAACTTGATTTCTATAACATAATTAAAGTAGCAACAAGTTAAACAATTTCTGGGTTTAGTTTTGAGGATTTGTACTCATAGATGATCAACCCCCAGAGTTTTGTCAAAGACTGCTTTTCAGAAAATGTGATGCCAGTGACAAAAACAGTAAAAGGGGAACATATCTTTTTTTTTTTTTTTGGTCTCTCTCCCTTTTCCCCTGTTCCTTCTACCCCACCCCCGCCAGACTGACACCTGAGACTTTAATTACAAAGAAATGGTCCCCTTTAAACTGCAGAGTGTCATATGTGTCGCATCCTTGAAACACTTTCCATAATGCCTGTGTCTCACATCTGAGCACAGACATCTTCCGTATTACAGGATATGTATTGGCTAACTTCCTTTCCCTCAGTTACTCTCAGAAATACAGTCTCCCAAATATTATGGAGAAAAAAGATTACATGGAGGCACTCGGTTCAGCCAGGCGTGGCCTTTATATCCTTTTATTATCCCAATCCATCAAAGAAGTGACAGAATCTCTTAAGTGAGAGTAGCTATTCATCCAGGCTGTAATAATAGATTTTGCAATTTCACACTAAATTCAGTTAATACAAACGTGACTACTAGGGATAGAATTTCCATTGTGAGAAAACAGTAATACACTTTCTTTTGTATGTGCATGTCTAAAAATCTTGTTTAAATAGTGTTTTCTTCTGTATGCCAAGCAGTTATACTTTCAAAGATAGTTACCTGCTCAATATTTTCTTCACTGTAAACTTTTGGCTGCAATTAACTGAATGAAAACTCTGAAAGCTTCACAGTCTCTGCTGCAATTGTGAAGTGCTTTTCTGGCCTGAAAACAGCAAATTAATCCAGGGTTTGCTGCTGAAGCCAGTATGGCTTAATAACTTAAACATCAACTGAGACAATGAAGAAGAAAGAACTCTCAACAAATATTCATCTGATAATAAATATGGCTGAAATAGTTAATAACCCAAATGGTAGAACTTCAGTGCAGAGGACTTTGAAAGCTCAACTACCAGTCTCGCAAAACCTCATTAATTTCAACAGAGGTGCAAAGTCTTGGATCTAGTGCAGAATAACCTTGTGGTGCAGTTTAGAGGAGCACAGGTGGGCACAGGCCAGGACCTGACTGTTTGGGTGGCAGCTCTGATGAAAAGGACTAGGAGGCTAGGTGGACATCAGGTTGATGTGTGTTCACAGGTTGAATAAAAACTGCACAGGCAGCAGGTCAGGGGAAGTTATTTTGTACCTTGGTCAGCACTAATAAGGCCATAACTTGTAGGTTTCCAAGACTGCTAGGGCAAAAGAATATAACTTATGAGGAGAAGTTAAGGAGCTGTTAAGAGTCTTGTTTATTTTAGGAGAGTGCAGGCTGGGAGTAAAAGCATCTAATAGCAACCTACAACTAGATATAGGAAAGTTAAAAAGATAATGAAAATACACTTCTCTGGGTACTTCCAAATCATAAACCAAGGGACAGTAACCAAAAATTGTAGTTTAGAGGTTCAAAAAGGACAACATCAAAACCTCTAGGTATGAAGGTAGTGCAATAATAGAAGAGCTTAGCTGGGGAGGTTGTGAAATGTCCATCCTTGGAGCTTTTCAAGACTTAGATAAACAAACACTGATGCAAACTGAGCAGTAGTCCATGATTTGAATGGGAGGCTTAAGTAACTACACTCCAGAGGTCCCTCCTCGGCAGTATCTCCATTTCTGTTCTTTTCTTCCAAAGCAGTCTTTTTCCTTCTGAATTGCCTGTCTATCATCTCTAACTTCTTGTAAGCTAATTGTGCACTCTCTGAGGGTTTTGCTGAACATTCAAGATGTGGTTTACAGTACAAGAGTAAGTTCTGTCTTTTCTCTATTATTTCTTCATAATCCCTGTCATCCTTTAAACGTTATCACTGATTTGACTCTTCTGAACTGAGATTTTCACAATTTTATAATTTTACACTTGTCTGTGTTTTATTTCATCTCTCATTTTAATTCTCAATTATTCAGCAGCAAAGACTTTCTGAAACTCTTTGAAACTGGCTCTTTCTTTTTACTAAACCAAATATTTTGCTTGTTCATAAAAGGTTTGAGTATTGAGATGGCTAGGTACAACAGCAGAAGCACCATCTCATATTAATATGAGCCTCCAGTGTTGACCGATCTACTTCAAAATCAATATCTATTTACTTTTTTTTTTAAACAATTACAGTTCATTTGTATGAGAATGTTCCTCTTTTATCCCATGATGGATTAGGTTTTTCAAGATGTTTTGAGAAACAGTATAGCTGAATGAAATTTTGAAAGATGTAAGTAGATTTGGATTCTCTGGATATTCTTCTTGTTCAGACACTCACTAATTACCTCAAAGAACTCCATAAGGTTTGTGAGACACATCAGTGTACAAAATAGCTTTTCTTTCTTTTTCAGAATATCATCCCTGTGACCACCAGTTAACAAGGGGTTGCACACTGTAGTCTGTGGTTCAAGAATTTTATCCTTTATTTGTTTTAGAACACCTACATAAATAGGATAGGGCATTGCCAAGTTGTTAATGTTCATTTTGTTTGTTCTTTATGAAATTTACCCTGACACTTCAGAATCTCATTGAAAACATACTTACATTCATTTGAGATGCCCTATGATAGAAAATTTTGTTGAAGGATCCTCTTCAAGATTCTCTACAGTTTCAATTGAAATGAAAGGTTTTCATTAAGGTATTTTGTTCTTTTGTTTTGTTTCATTTGGCGGGGTGTTTTAGGGTTTTGATTGTTTGTTTTTTCCCCTTCCTGATTGTCTTTTCTAAATAGGTTTTTGCCATGAAAAAAACTCAATATTAGATGAACAAGCTTGGACAAATTTTGTTTCAAAGCTCTCACAGTTTTTTCTTTGTTGACAAAAGCTTAAGTTTTGCACTAAAACAATAAGCTACATGTAGAATAGATTTATATAGAGTGAATGTTAATTTCAGTTAAATCATCCATCTTTGGTGGAGCTAATTGAGATTTACTTCCTGAATTCATGCTGTCAGTGTACACAGTGAAATATTTCAGATCAATTTAAGATTTGTAAATCCATTTTTAAGTCTCATTTGATGTAATTCAAATTGTAATTTCTATTACTCTCCTTCAGAATGAGAGATTCCACTTAAGCTTTAAATGGAGACTTTGTATGAGAATATTATTTAATTCAGATTAAGGAAAAGAATGAGAAAAAAAATCATGGAGAAAATGCAGTTCTGCTACATGCTTATTTCTGTTGGCATGGAAGAGAGTTCAATGGAGAGTCCTTATCATTTTATGTGCAAGACAAAGCTAATGATGGTCTTGCATAAACATGAAATAATGACCTGGATTTGGTGTCATCACAGTGGTATTGACAGAAGACTACACAAAAGAAACCTGGGAAATATACATTAAAACCAAAGAACAATTTAAAAAAAGTGTGTACAAAATCTATTGATGCAACTAAGTTTGAAGATTTAATAAAAACAATATTTCCAAGAAATGTTGTTTGCAGAATAAAAACAAGAAAAAAGCAGTGCTTCCAAATTCACAAAGCTGCCTAAAGTGACAATGATAAAGTGTGAAATTTCATGTAAATTAATGGGTTACAGTGATCTAGAGGGGGATTGGTGAATCTCATTTTTTTTCCACTCAAAATCGAAGGTGTAAAAAGTGAACTCATTAAAAGACAGTTGAACTTACCAAAAAAACCCTTATGTAAGAAGTCCAACATAAGCATATCCAGAATAAAGAGCTTAAAAAAATACAGAAAGTTTTCACACACAAACTGCATCATTTGGCTTGCCAGATAGGAGAAAAAGTGTTTAAAACTCTGTCAAACTAAATAATATTTAAAAGTTTTAACATTTTTTCTCTGTAAGAACTAGATTAAACCAGATATATTTTAAATGTGCTTATGGAAAAGTCACTGGACATTAATTTGCTTAATGTATTTATGGTGTCCAGCAATTTAAACTCATGGATCATACACATTTTGATTTCAGATCTTCAGTTGGCAAGTAGCCAGTGTGACCATAGCATAATATATTTTCAGTGTAGGCCTCGATCTGTTCCTGACCTTTAAAAGAAGATCGTTATATGAGATTGATGAAGCTGAGAATGATTACCTTCTGTAACCATCATCATGCCATACAACATCTGATTATTTTCCTGCTTTTTGAATTTTATACATCCTCTGACACTTTCAGCTTATCAGTTATTCCCCTTCAAGTGAAACATCTGTATTTAAAATGATGAAATATTAAAGGTAAAGCAGCATATGCATATCATTATACTTTCACACAAGTTTTACCCAGTAGTATAATCTAAGTTGTTGACAAAAGTTTCAGAGAATTTTTTCCTATATTCCTGAGCTGAGCATGTGTACTCACATGCAAACTCTTTGTTTTGCATGCATAACATTATTTTAATAGCCATATTTTTATGAGTTCATTCATACATATATATTTGCAACTGATAGTACAGTAACAATGATTTGTACTAACAAAATGGAGAACAATAATATTCTATGGGAAGAAAAGAAAAAAATAAACTGTTTCTATTTCTACTACAGGGATGCTCCTATGGATTCCAAAATAGTTAGCATGAAAAGTATCATTATCGCCCAATCCAATTATAGATGGTAGATTGTTGAAGTCCGTGCCCCACTAATTAAGGCGTATCTCATAGTAGGACAGTACAGGAAAAAACTGGTAGTGAGAGAACAAATATCAGTGGAGTGGGGCACTCTGTTTTTTAGCTGTTAATAATGTGATATTTGTCTCATTATGACTAAGATCCATCTTAGCCAAGATGTTTTCCCTTTTTCTACTGCTGGAAAAAAACATTAGTATAACTTTAATAGCCAAGTGGATAAACAGTTACCATTCATTCCAGCAGGTGAATCACAGCAACTTATACTTTGAACATGTCCTGAAAAAAATCAGCTTCTGAAAAGTCTAGTGAAGGAAATATCTGAAATTAAGGTTGAACTGCTCTTTCCACCCAGTGGAGAGAAGGAGGTTAGAAATCTCTGCTTCATGTTGCTCTCTTCAATGTAAACCCTTCCATCATTAATTTATTGGTATCTCCTGTAATCACAGTGCAAAAAAAAAAATTTTGCAAATGCTTAACTTTATGTGTTGGTATTTGTAAAATACTAAAATTTCTTGGTTTCAAAGATTTCACAGAACTATTGTTCTTCTCAAATTTCTTCTTTCTGTGCAGGTCAGGTTTCTAACATTTTGACTCACCCACTCTATTTATACATTATTCAGGGACAGATTTTCAAAATCTACTCGGCGTGACTCCTATACTCAAATACTAATGTATATCACTTTGAGAAATGCGAAAGCTTTTCAACTAGAAATTGCCTATTGCTTAGTCTCTCTCTTCTTTTGTTAACCAGGTGTATTTTGCAAAGGTATGACATGGTTGCTTCTCAGAATGACTGCTTTGGAAGTTTAAATTTCTTCTGAATCTTTGGAAGTTTTAATTTCTTCTGAATCTTGTATTTACTATACATTATATCTCAGTTTGATCATTCTAATGCAGTAATAACATAATTGCCTCACTTAACTTTTTTTAATCTTCCTGGAACACTATAAAATTCCAAGTGTCAAGCATAATCTTCAAACACTGCATGATTTTTATTGTTTATTTATTTATTTTTAATCAGGCTTCAGGGAATGAATATAGGAAGACAATCAAAATGGAGAAATCAGCTGCACCAATAATGAACTTCTAAATTATTTCCAAGAAAAAAAAAATAAAAAGCAGAATTTGAAAGGAGGTTTTTGCATATTCTTGCTTCTACATTTATTTCATGGCTATGTATAAATAACCTACTTGAATATAACATTCTGTAATTTTTCCAAAAACAAAGATGAACTTGCTGACTTTGATGATGTCAGCTAATGATTATGCAGCTTTTAACACTTTAAGCTCAATCAGGGGCAAGGTTTTCAGCATATCTGTTCTCTATACTTCAGTTAATATCAGAAGATGATCTCAGAACAGATAACTTGAATTCCTTTTGAATGAAAATGTGCTGAAATATCTTTTCCAGTCACTAGTGGGTAGTCAGTCCACATGAATAGCTGGAGCTAATTTGAAGTATGTACACAGTGGTCAGCCATGAACCTCAGCACCAACATTTCTAGCTACAGGTCCACTCCTATTGTACAACTATTTTAGATTGTATGTCAGGAAAAATGTCTTCCCAGCAAGGCCTGTCAGGCATTGGAACCGGCTGCCCAGGGAAGTGGTTGAGTCACCATCCCTGGAGGGGTTTAAAAGACATGTGGATGAAGTTCTTAGGGACATGGTTTAGTGAAAGAGTTAGGTTATGGTTGGACTCAATGATCTTGAGAGTCTCTTCCAACTAAACTGGTTCTATGATTCTGTGATTCTATTTGGTAATACCAACCTCTTTGTACTATTGCAGCTGCATTTTCTTCAAATATATTAATACACATGCATATATGTCCACAAGAGAATGAGAAGGAAAAGTTTCAATTTAATGGCTTCAGTTTTGCATGATGTAAAGCAAAATTGCATTGTCCCAAGTGAAGGATTTTAAATTTTTCAGGTTTAAAATATTTAGATAGGTAACAAGAACCTTCATCAGATCCGTACACTGTTGATTCTAATCAATAAAAACCTGAAAGATGGATATGTTATATTATTACCGATATTCCTTTATTCTAAGAATGGTTTCTGAAAAGAGCCCTTTTCATGCTCCAATAATTGCTGTGCAACAAAAAAGTGAGCAGATTTTAACAGACTGAGAAAAAAAAAATCAAACTAATATTTTGCCTTGGATCCTCATTATTTCCTGTATTCCCATGACGGTTTTCCAGTTCATGAGATTTTGACAGAACTAGCCTTTCATATTGATACTCTTTACAATGCTTTAAACATAAATTTAAAGCAGGTTGGTATTGTTTATTACTGACCTGAGGAGCAAATGATAGAGACATTTTTTATTTGTTATATTTCTAAAAATATACATGTATCTCAATGGATGAGCTGTAAAGGAAACCAGAATTTCCCTAGAGAATAATGTGAACCATTTCTAAGTCAGTTCATAAGACGGCTTAGGAATCTGTTGATAAAAGATGTGCTTACACGTATAAATCTTCATTACAGTCTTGATTCTGAGGATGAGAACAAGTTGCTTGGCTGATACTCTAGATTCAAGCATTCAAGTTTCAAACAGATCAGACACAATAACTGGAAGTTAACATCCCCATAATACTAGTTTCCTGAGACAAATGTTGCAAGTGAAAAAGCTTTTGATGTATTTTATTTCTTCAGGGCTTATTGCCTTGGATTTCTTCTCGTGCACCAATACTGTTATGTCAAACCACTCTCCATGGTATTTGAAAAGTCATGGCAGTCAGGTGAAGTCCCTGGTGACTGCAAAAAGAGAAACATCACACCCGTTTTTAACAAGGGTAGGACAGAAGACCCCAGGAACTACCGACCTGTCAGCCTCACTTCTGTACCTGGGAAGATCATGGAACAGATCCTCCTAGAAGCTGTGCTAAGGCACATGGAAGACAAGGAGGTCATTCAAGACAACCAGCAGGGCTTCACTAAGGGCAAGTCCTGGGCCAACCTAACGGCCTTCTACAATACAGTAAAGACATCAGTGGACAAGGGAAGGGCTACTGATGTTGTTTATCTGGATTTCTGTAAGACTTTTGAAACGGTTCCCTACAAAAGCCTTCTCTCTAAATTGGAGAGATATGGATTTGATGGATGGACCGCTAGGCGGATGAGGAACTGACTGGATGGTCACACCCAGACAGTAGTGGCCAATGGCTCAATGTCTGGATGGACACTGGTGACAAGTGGTGTCCCTCAGGGGTCAGTACTGGGACCAGAACTGTTTAACTGAATAACACCAAGCTGAGTGGTGTAGTTGACATGCCTGAGGGATGGCATGCCATTCAGAGGGACCTGGACAAGCTTGGGAAGTGGGCTTATGTGACCCTCATGAGGTTCCACAATGCCAAGTGAAAGGTCCTGCACCTGGATCAGGGCAACTCCCAGTATCAACCCAGCCTGGGGGATGCAGGGATAGAGAGCAGCCCTGTGGAGAAGGACTTGGGGGTGATGGTGGATGAAAGATTGGACTTGAGCTGGTAATGTGCCCTTGCAGACCAGAAGGCCAATTTTATCTCGGCTGCATCAGAAGCAGAGAGGCCAGCAGGTCAAGGGAAGTTCCATTCCAAACCAAATTATTCTACGATTCTATGAAATCAATGTTTTGAAATTCGTTGAGTTCAGCTTACTTGCTTTGTTTTTGATATTAAGTGTTAGCCATCTTGTCCTGTGTACCAGGAGAAGAAACTTTATAGACCAGAAATATTATCTGACCAGACTACAGATTTATTAAATTATGTCAGAGAATAGTTCAGTAATAGCTCATCCAGTAGAAATCATAATTTATTTTATAACCATTACCATATGGTAAAGACCTGTTCTCCATTTCTATCACCCCATCCACTCTCCCACCTCCAATCTGTTAATGCGATCAGTTTTTGAATACCACAGCCTTCCCCCTCATAATGTGACAAATTAGTCAAAAAAGGGAGAACAACTCTTTACTATACTAAGCAATAAATTCTTCATGGTTGTTGCCTCAGTACTTTCTGAGTTTTCCTTTTCCTAACTTCTTTGAAATTCCGGTCTGGTGAGGAGACTGCCAACTGAATAAATACAGACTATGAGAACTTGCCATCTTGAGAAAATATTAATTTAGCTGCCTGATTTATCCATTTTACTTAATCTAGTAATAAAAAATAAGTAAATAATATATTAAAATTAACTTAATCTAATACTACACTTCTGGCTTCAAAACACCACATAGCCTAAATCCCACAATAAAGTTCTCAAAACTATCATTTTGGTAGGAATTTTTAGAGTGTTGAAGACTTATTCCAATTATAATAAACATCAGTCAGGTTTTAAAGAACAGATTACACATTCTGTTTCAGAAACACCGGAATATTTTTTTTTTTTTTCTGAAGGAAATATTTTGGGCAGATTTTTACAGCCTGCCAAGTAGTAATAAAAACATTTGGAAATAACACTCAAATTAAAGTTATCAACATATTTTAGTTATTTCTTCTGAATTCCTTGTGCCCATACAAGATCTATGGATTCAAAAATTCTCCAAAATGAAGTGAAAACCTTTCCTAAAAAAAAGACCCAAAGCCAAATATTCTAGTTCTTAAAGTAGAGATTTATTAATAAAGAGATTACAAAAGAGATTATCTAGTGGGTAAAAACATTCCTATAAGAAAAAAAAATAATTCATTAATCTATGCTGACATAACTTACAAATAACAATGAACAGAGAGAGATATCATGAAACGCAGATATTAACATATTTAAGGAAATACAGATGAAACTGATAAAATATAATTTCTTTGGGATTTATAATAAGATTTAGGAAACAAAAATATGCAGATGAATGTCAAAATAATATTTAACTTAAAATATATGCGAGGGCAAAAACCACGGACTCCACACAATTCAATGTGAATCCAGCTGAAGCCATTTTATTGCTTGTTACAAGTCTCCTTAAGTATCTTGCTGCTTTGCTCACGCGCTTACAGGCTGCATGTGGTTGGATAATAGCTGTTGTCCATGTGCTACAGGATAATAAGTGATTGGGTCTTTACAGACAGCATGAGTTCTAGCATTCAGCAAAACCTCCCTACGAAATTGCTGACTTGTTGACTCTTGATTTCTTAATCGGACACACTTCCTCTTGTTCTCGCTCAAGGCTGCTTGAAGTCATGTAGGACACGTAGGCTGCTCGACTCTGCTCTCCTCCTAGTTACATAGGCCTCACAGGCCTAGTTAGTTCAGTTCCATATAATGTCCATTAGGTTTGAGAAAATCCCTCAAGTCTCCCACATATATAAACTTAAATAACTGCACATAACTCACCAGAAGACAGGGAATTATTTTTTAACTTATCAAATTAACTAAAAGAAATCTCAGACATTTGAGTATATAGTAGGTTTTTCTGTCTGCTCAGGTACCATTCACATATATAAGTCTATTACTTGAGATGAAAATAGTCTATTAATAGTCTGTTGATAGAGATGTTTTACATTACATCTACATTAGTGCTCCATTTCAGGGGAGTATATCAAACACAATTAAAGAGGTGAAGTACCTCTGAATCTGTCCTTTTGGAGGGATGTTTAGACTGATTACAGGTAAGTCATTCAGAAAACTAAGGAGTTATAAAAACACTTCCTAGTTTTTGAAACAGAGCCATCTTCCTCAGGACATTAAAAGTATCAAGAAAAAAGTGGTTTTTATATCAGGTATGCTTACAGAGCAAAAATTGATATTGCTTGTGCGTATCTGAGATGTGTTTTAGGCTGCCCTGTTATTACAGCACAGTAAAAGCTGCCTTACTGTTTGTATTATTTACACTAATACAATGAAGTATTTGGAAACTCAAACATAGCTACATAATTGCCCTAATAAGACATAATAAGATGTAAGACATAATTGCCTTGAAGTCTGTTTCACTACTGCTTTATGAAGTTAAACACTTCACATAACCTGTAGGGCATGCAAGTATGTCACAGGAGAGTCAACACTATGCAAATTTCAAGTGGAAGCAGAATTTCCTACAAAGCATGAATGATTTTTTAAAGATGAACTGATTTCACTCCAAGCCATTTTTTAACTAATTTATTTATCCAGAGTTCACAAAATCTGAACTCCCCTGAAGAATTGCTCCTGTGAAGTATTATGTCTTGCCTGTACTTCAAAATGCTACCTTCATCATGAGTTATCAATATCTGCTCAACCAATGTGGATTTTTTTTCCTTAGAGTATGACATCTCCATTCGAAGCACATCCATACTGAATTAAAAGCAGATGCTGCCAATAGCCATATGAGAATCACCTCCAAATGTGATTTAAAATTGTCTTTAAATGCTGACTTTACTAATCATAATCAATTTATACAAGTGAGGAATTTGCATTCCCTTCCTACAGCCTCCCAGGATCTGTCCAGGTCAAAAAATGTTGAGGCTGTACATTAGAGATACTCTCACAGCAAATGAACTACAAAAATGCTCATTATTTGGTTTCAAAATTAATATATGAAAAAAGAACCCTTTGAACCAATTGAAGAGACCGCATTTTCAGAGGTGATACTGGTAGGCAGCACAAAAGCACATCTGTTTGCTAGTTATCACAGAGATTTGCAAGCACATCTTTTTCTCTCAACATTTTATTTTCCTGTTCTGCAACACACAGATACTCGTCTGCCTCTAAAGGCACAAATAGTACGATACTCTATTCATTTAAAACAAACAAACAAAAACTTAAACAAACCAAATCCACATAACTTATACATAGTAGCAGTACAAAATTCCACACAGCTCACTGAAAAGTAATAAATTTTAAAAATATTTCAGCTCTTATTTTGCAAGAAAATGGAAAAAAAGTAAAAGTACATATATAAACTTCAATGGAGGGCACATCATGCTCAATGAACTGTCTGTCCTTTTATCTCCCGTTTCCAGCCACACATCAATGTAATTTTGTGAGCTGCTGTTAGTAAGCATAGTTGCCAGTCTTTACTGGCTCAAACATGCACTAATCCTGTAGCTAAAAACTTCAGCATTATGGAAAAGTTCTACACATAACAATATTGTGGAAGATTGCTTTCACTGTTATTGCTTTCCAAGTCTTCGAAGGTGTTTCAGTTTCCAATAAAATGTGCTTTGAAGTTTTCTACAGAAGGGAACATTTGAAAATCAAGCCAAGCCCTCTTTCGAAATAATTCCAATGTTGTGTTAAAATTGTTTCTTCATTTGCACTAAAAGTAAGCTTATGTTTCACAGAATCACAGAATCACAGAATGGCTAGGGTTGGAAGAGACCTCTGGAGATCATTTACTCCAACCCATGTGCTAAAGCAGGTACATATAGAATAGGTCACACAGCAATGTGTCTAGGCGGGTTTTGAATGTCTCCAGAGGAGACTCCACAACCTCTCTGGGCAGCCCGTTCGAGGGCTCTGTCACCCTCACAGTAAAGAATGTTTTCTTCATATTCAGACGGAACTTCCTTTGCTTCAATCTGCGCCCCTTGCCTTTCATCCTATCATTGGGCACCACTGAAAGGAGTCTGGTCTCATCCTCTTGACACCTACCCTTGAGATATTTATAAACATTAATGAGATTCCCTCTCATCCTTCTCTTGTGCAGGCTGAACAGACCCAGCTCTCTCAGTCTCTCCTCATAAGAAATGTGCTCTAGGCCCCTAATCATCTTTGTAGCCCATCACTGGACTCCCTCCAGTAATTCCTTGTCCTTAAACTGGGGAGCCCAGAACTGAACATAGTACTCCAGATGTGGCCTCAACAGGGTAGAGTAGAGGGAGAGGACAAACCTCTCTCGACCTGCTGGTCACACTTTTCCTAATGCACGCCAGGATACTGTTGGCCTTTTTGGCCACAAGGGCACATTGCTGACTCATGGTCAACCTGTTGTCCACCAGAACTCCAAGTCATTCTCTGCAATGCTGCTTTCCAGCAGGTCCACCTCTAACCTGTGGTGTCGCCTGGGGTTATTCCTCCTCAGGTGAAGGACCCTATGCTTGCCCTTGTTAAACTTCCCCCTGTTCTTCTCTGCCCAGTCCTCCAGCTTGTCCAGGTCTTGCTGAGCGGCAGCACAGCCTTCCGGTGTGTCGACCCTTCCTCTCAGTTCGGTATCATCAGCAAACTTGCACTCAAACTCTTCATCCAAGTCATTGATGAACAAGTTGAACAAGACTGGACTTAATACTGACCCCTGGGGAACCCCACTAACTACAGGTGTCCAACCAGACTCTGCACCGTTGATCACAACCCTCTGAGTTCCGACATCCAGCCAGTTTATAACCCATCTCACTGTGCAGTCATCCAGCCTGCACATCCTGAGCTTGCCTATGAGAAGGTTGTGAGAGACCGTGTCAAAAGCCTTGCCGAAGTCAAGGTAGACAGCATTCACTGCTCTTTCCTTGTCTACCCAGCCAGTCATATCATCATAGAAGGCTATCAGGTTGGTCAAACTCTTAGTGAACCCATGCTGATTACTCCTGATAACCTCTACATTTCAATTATTTAATTTTATAGTGAAATGCAGTAGAATAGTTATACTAGAAGTGCAGTAGAATATTTATCCTAGAAATATATAGAATATTTACACTAGAAATATATAGAATATTTTTATGTATTCTGAAAGTAGCTGAATTCTATCCAGCTCTTTAGCCACACAGAAAGGATTTTGAGAAAGAATAATACTTCTTCTATCACCTCAGACAAGTGAAAACTGTAGAATTTTTTTCCCAAAATATACATAATTTAGAAAATGTTAATTTATTTTCCAGCTATGGTACAGCTCTGCTAAGACTGATGCATCCAGCCCTATATATATACATATTCCAGCACCAGTGAATGTTGTCAGGGAGAAATGAAAGAATAAATCCCTGAAATGAAAATGTGACTTCTCCAACCTCTGTGTCCCTACCTCCATTGTTTAAAATAGCTTTCTGAATGAACCATCCAAGCATGTCTAAAAGTTAATGATGAGACAAAGCAGCTGAATTATTTTTCTTTAAACCACCTTCATTTCAGTTTCCCTAGAGCCAAAACTTATTATGGCTTTTGGAAAAACTTTGAGAGTCAGCTTGTAGATCTAAATATATCGTTTAAGAGGTAAATTATAGTAATTTCTAGAATGCCTAATTTGGTTTGTCTTCAGATCAGAATCACATCTAGTTAGATTTGTCCTTTCTAATTATGGCAACAAGAAGAAACATCTGCCCTAAACCATCAAGACCTACAAATTTAATATTTTAGAAATCAGAAAAACATAACGAAATAGTAACTGGTTTGATTAAAGCAAATGTCTACATAGATCAGTATCATACTTTAAATGTAGCATTTCCAATAGCAAATATTTGGGGAAGCATATAAGAGAGCACACAGAGCAATATTTTCTGGTGATCCTCTGCACTTCAGTGATTTCCAGATCATGGGCTTTTGAATCAAAGGTGATATCACCCTCCTGAACTATACCAGCTAGATTTTTTTCTTCCATGAATTAAATGTTTTGGAGCTCATATTAACTTCTACTTTCCACCGTACTATATCAAATAGGATGCCAGTCTGCATGACATAGCATTGCTTTTTCTTGTTTTTAACGTCACTTCTTATCTCCTTTTCCTTTTTCACTCTCTCCCATCCCACTTAAAATTTTATAGGCTTTTAACAGGTTCTAAAATATCTCTGCATTGAAGATTTTATGTTATTTAACAGTTTACCATATCCAAGACATATATTCTTGTTGCATTTTAACCTTTTTCAATTCTGCCATCTCCTTTTTGAAAGCCTGGAATAGGATACAGTATTGCTTGCCTTACTCAGCATTTCAGTTTGCTGCAGTTCTAGCTATGGGCATTTTGAAGTTCTCTATATTTCTGCAACAATTCATAATATCACGTTGCTTTTCTTAAATTCTCCTTACCTGATATTCTTCTAGATCTATTACAAAGCCAAGCCCTCATTCTTGAATAACCACTTAGTTTACATATATGATTTTATGAAAAATATTAAGGTGGCTTTCATATTCTTCTTTTGATCTCTACAATTGCCTCCTCTCCACTATGAAAATTGGTCAAGTGTCCTGCTTCTGAACCAGTTATTTTATCTGTCCTATGCCTGTGGGATCTCTCATGTATACTGACTCATTTGAAGAACTTTAACAAGTCTGTGAGCAATTCCTTTTTACAAAAGACTGATCGGGTATTCTCAAGTATCGTTTATTTATGTGTCCATTATTTAATATTCTTTGGAATGCTTCCCATCATTCTCTCCTGCTGGTAATCATGTTTTCTAAACTGCCTCTACAGGGACCACAAAGGAAAACAAACATTGCATTCAGAAAGAGTGAAATGAGAGTCTGGGCATTGATTTCCTACACAACACAAAGCAAGATATATAATAAGTGTGATGTGCTCTGGCATGTCTATCAGAGGAAACTAGGATGTATTACAACTGTGAAAACACACTTCAGGTACTCTAACCTTACTTATTTTTTCCTCTTTAGATAATAGACTTTAGACATACACTAATAGTAGAATTTGTTATTTCCTTACAATTCTTTGAATAAGGAGTGGAACATGAAAAGTGGATTCTTTTCTTCTTATTTCTCTTGAAACAGGGTAGTTAGATAGGATGACATCAAGGCTGCATAACTGCTGCCCAAACCAAAGCTTCAGGTATGAGCATGACACTGATGCTTCTGCTTGGACCACTCACAAAAGAATTAAATCTAAATCATAGGTCCTTATTAAACCAAGAATGTGTTATTTTGGGTATATTTAGTGACGGTAATATTTAACACTGCATTATAAGCTGTAATAGCTTTTTCTGAACAATAAACAGTGTATGTTCACTTAAAATAAGCTATTACTTGAGCACTGGTGATGACATATTTACTTTCTAAAAACCGAATATGGCACTAACTATTAACATGTTTATCTGAAACTGAAAAAAAATCTCCCATAGCTCATTTGGAACAGACTTTTTAATATAGGGCAGAAGAGCAGGGTAGGAGAAAGGTGTTTATAACAGCTGGGATAATCTCAGAGATGCCATAATGCTTGCTTCAAATAACATTTTGCAGACTTAAATTCAAAGAAATTTGGCCTGAAAAAGGACATACAAAAGCACAATAAAATGAAATTACATATAAAAGGAGAAAGCAATATCCTTTTATTAACAATTCAGATAAGCTGCAACTTAACATTTCAGCAACTATAAAGTTTAAAAGGTCAAAAATATGAACATCAAATGTGGTCAAACACTATTACGGGATTTTATAAGTATATTAAGAATGAAAATAAAAGAAAAATGTATAGTCAAGACTATCTAGTATTTTCTTTTGTCTGAAAAGGGAGACTATTTTGTATCTCTGACTTTGGAAAGTAATCAGCTTCAACTAGTTTCAAATAATCAGATTTGGGATACTTTAAGACTAAAACATTCCAGAAAACTGGAGCCTCGGAGAATTGGTCTTGAACTAAAAAAATAGACATAATTTAAGAAATTCCTATGACCTCAAAGACAAGAAAAGACTAAAAGTACAAGAAACGTAAATCAATCTGTTCTTTCATTCAACAGATTTTGTTTCTGCTTTTGTTTTCTTTTTGAAAGAATTGGTAGAGATGAGTGTTGATAAAGTATGTCCACATTTTTCCCCAAACAGTTAGTTTAGTTCCTAATGATATGTTTCTCTAAGTTTTCATTTCAATTGAATAAAAAAAAAAAAAAAAAAGAAAATGGAAAAAAAAAAGAAGAGTTCATTTAATGTTGGTGAATCTAAATGTCATCAAGGAAGCATCAAGCATCTGGGAATGAAATCAGTTCTAGTACATTTCCATTGACTCATGGTCCAATACCACTGAATGCTTGCATGACTTAGAGGATGAGAATTTTTTTCTTGAAGTATGGTAGATCAATGAAGGGGCTAGACCAGAGAAAAATGGTGTGTCTGACTCTTCTGGAAGGCGACCACTTACAGGACTGTGCTAAGACATGTTAAAAGACAACAGAAACATAGGAATCAGCCTGTGCAAAGCATAAAATTGTCCCAGACAAACCACAACAAAAGCAGATTAGATACTGCCATTATAAAAAGAGGTCATCTATGATCCTTGCATGTATAAAGAGATAATATTTTATAGAGACTGGGAAATTACATTGTCACTCCATAGTGCTATGATTACCTTACTTTCTCTGTTACGCTTTATTTTAATTTTTTCCTCTACAACATAAAATACAATCAGCTATGAAACTGCTTAAAAGACACACCACTACAAGAGTTCATGATTCATTGTTACATTGATACATCCTAGTTTCTGTTCCTAGAATAAATTCAGATTTTTTAAGACCGTGTGCTTTATTCTAAATCAGATTTTTTTAGGTAAATGGATTGGTAAATGGATTTTAAATAGTGACTCATTACACATCATAAACCATACTAATTAATCTAGTGATCTATTCTGGCCTCAGATGCTATGAACTATTAAATATTCTAGGCAACTAAAATACTAACTATTGCTATTTGTTTTAACCACTGTGGGAACTGTCAAAATCACTCAATGACAGCAATATAAAGTCTGATAGAAGACTTTTTTATATATAGACTTGTTTGCATGGGGATTTTATTGATTTTTTAAAAAAATGTCAAAGGAAATATCACTATTTGCAATACCCAACATCAATAAAATATCCCCTCAGAAGTGCCACTTCAAAGGGCTTTAGTATTAACTGCTCTATGGATTTATCCCCCACATGAAAGAGGACAATGACAAATTCACAGCCTAGTTTCCATCAAAAAGCAAGACGTGGAACTCCACAGTGTGGATTATTAATGTTTATAATACATTTAAAATACAATGACATAGGGGTTTTTTAAGGTCAAGACTACATTTATTGCAAAAATTTTTAAGATTCTAAAAGTATAAAATACAAATAAAAGGTAAGGTGACTAAGCCATGTGCCATCACATGGCAGACACAAGACAGTCCAGTGATCAGGCCCAGTCAACATGGGTTTATGAGAGGCAGGTCCTGTTTAACCAGCCTGATCTCCTTCTACGACAAGGTGACCCGCTTAGTGAATGAGGGAAAGCTGTGGATATTGAGTACCCAGACTTCAGTAAAGCCTTTGACACTGTTTCCCACAGCATTCTCCTGGAGAAGCTGGCAGCTCATGGCCTGGATGGGTGGATTCTATGAAGGGCAAAGAACTGGCTGGATGGCTGGGCCCAAAGAGTTCTGATGAACAGAGCCAAATCACGTTGATGGCTGGTCACGAGTGGTGTTCCCCAGGGCTCAGTATTGGGGCCAGTTCTGTTTAATCTCTTTAGCTATAATCTGGACAAGGGGACTGAATGCACCCTTAGTAAGTTTGCAGGTGACACCAAATTAGGTGGGAGTGCCTTCTGGAGGGCAGGAAGGCCATACAGAGGGATCTGGATGGGCTGGATCATTGTGCTGAGGCCAATTGTGTGACGTTTAACAAGGCCAAGTGCTGGGTCCTGCACTTGAGTCACAAAAACCCCATGCAATGCTACAGGCTTGGGGAAGAGTGGTTGGAAAGCTGCCTGGCAGAAAAGGATCTGGGTGTATTTGTTGACAGTCAGCTGAACATGAGCCAGCAGTGTGCCCAGGTGACCAAAAAGGCCAACAGCATCCTGGAGTGCATCAAGAATAATATGGTCAGCAGAACCAGGGGAGTCATCATCCTCCTGTATTGGATGCTGTCAAAGCCGCACCTTGAATACTATGTTCAGTTTTGGGCCTCTCACTACAAGAAAGACGTGAAGGTGCTGGGGGGAGTTCAGAGAAGGGCAACAGAGCTGGTAAAAGTTCTGGAGCACAAGTCTGATAGGGAGTGGCTGAGGGAACTGGGGCTGTTAAGCCTGGAGAAAAGAAGGCTGAGGAGAGACCTTCTCACTCTCTGCAACTTCCTGAAAGGAGGTTGCAGTGTGAGGGGCGTTGGTCTCTTCTCCTAAATAGCAAGTACTAGCAAGAAAAGGAATGTCTTCAAGTTGTGCCGGGGGAAGTTTAGATTGGATATTAGAAAAAAATTCTTCCTGGAAAGGGCTGTCAGGCATTGGAACAGCCTGCCCAGGGAAGTGTTGGAATCAGCATCCCTGGAGGTGTTTAAAAGATGTGTAGATGAGGTTCATGTGGATATGGTTTAGTGCCAGTGTTAGATTAATGGTTGGACTCAATGATCCTGAGGGTCTTTTCCAACCAAAATCATTCTATGATTTGATGATTATATGGTTCTAAGCATCTTAGATGATATTTTTTTACAGCTTTTCATTTACAGGTGTTAACCCTTATTAATAGAAGATATCCAGTTATATATTCCAATAGATCAACAAGAAAATGACTCTGCAAGGGGAACAAAAGATCAATAATGAAAGTTACAACACTTTGGCAGCTACTGACAGTACAGCCCACTCATGACTGCATTTCAGCCAAATTACTTAAGGATTAAATAGATTTTTAAGACAGAAGTTATTTTCTTATAACACTAATCACAGCCTAAAGTTTAAATATTGAGACTTTCAAAGCACATTGACCAATGTAATTTTAAATTTTAATTTTTTTCGAGTATCAGTATTGTCTTTGACAAATAAACAAATGTATCTTAAGAAACCAAAAGATTTTACTACCTATTATCATCACCACAGATTTTAATCTGAAATTCCCTTTCCCTATTCTTTTGAATGGAAGATGAAAACTACCTTACAAAATACAAACAGATGTCTGAGAAAAAATGGGAACCACAAGAATTATCAAATCCAACTCTTGTCCCTGCACAGGACAACCCCACAGTTCACACTGTGTGTCTGAAGACGTTGTCCTTCTTGAACATTGTGGGGCTTGGAGCCTTGACACCTCCCTGGGGAGCCTTTTGCAGTGCTCCAGCACCCTCTTGGTGAAGAACCTTTTCCTAATGCCCAACCTAAACCTCCCCTGGCACATCTTCCTGCCATTCCTATGGTTTCTGTCATTGGTAACTAAAGAGAAGAGTTCGGCACCTGCCCCTCCTCCTTCCCTTGTGAGGAAGCTGTAACAGCGGTGAAGTCTTGTCTCAGTCTCCTCTTCTCCAGGCTGAACAAACCAAGTGACTTTAGCTGCTCCTCATATGGCTTCCTCTCCAAAACCTTCACCAACTTTACAACCCTCTTCTGGACACTCTCCAGTAGCTTAATATCTTTTTTATCCTGTGGTCCCCAGAACTGCACACAGTGCTCCAGGTGAGGCCGCACCAGTGCAGAGCAGAGCGGGACAATCCCCTCCCTGCCCGGCTGGCCATGCTGTGCTGGATGCACCAGGACATGGTTGCCCTCTTGGCTGCCAGGGACACTGTTGGCTCATGTTCATCTTTCTGTCGACCATTGTTTCTTTTCTCAGACATTTACCTAAAAACGTTGAGGATTTCTTTTTTTTTTTGATGGTGGATTATTACCAGAGATGTAAGAAAGACCCAACATATAATCAATGAAGTAAAATTCAGTCTATACTATCTCCTGTCCCCATATCAACGAAGTAATCCTTGTCATACCTTTCCATTGCTGCTTAGGTTTAATCTATTTATATTTATTCAAGGGGAAAATGAAAAAGTTAACCGTATATTTATTATCAAAACATGCGAAGTACAATTTATAAATTAAATTCTCTCTTTCTACAATAGAAGTGGTAATCTGAAAATAAAAAAACACTTAAGATAACAAGACCCATTCTATCTCAGATTGTTTGGCCTTTTCAAAAACGTATGTTATTCAGCTAAAGCTTCAATAAAATCTTAAGTAGAATAAGTTAGTTCAATTGATGCAACATCTTGTTATAGAAGTTTTCTCTTTCAGCAAATCTAAACTCAGGTGTCAAAGTCAACATAAACTGGAATTTCAAAGGTTATTTAAGGAATAGATGCTCATCCTTTCAATTCCAATTGATTTTAATTTTCTTAGGTTTGGAAATTTATTATTTAGTGTGTTATTTTTTTTAAACCAAAATAAATAAATATGTTACAGTCGGAGGGGAGGAAAAAGAGCAAACAGCAAAACAACCAGAAACGAACCTACAACATATTTTATTCTCAAAACAAAGAGATACCACACACAGAAGGCTGTATTTAGTTCATTTTTTATTAAGATAAAAACATTTTATTATGCTGTACATTCTACAAGTCATTTCAATAGTAAAATGGAATTTAGTTTTGCTACCAATGGGCTGTACGGTCTCTTAAAAAATGGTCATGTTACAAATAATACATATTGTTTGTCATGGAGAAATCTCAAGCAGTAAAAAATTGTGGAACTGGTCATCATTGCTCAGCCACAAAAAACACGGATGGAAGTTAAAAGAGCCACAGTAATGGAAAAGAAGAACAAAGAGTTTCTGGTTTTCATTACACACTTGTAGGGAAAAGACTTCAATAGCTATTTTGTTCATTTGTTCAAAAGGATTTGGAGGAAAGCTTTGGATTTAAGCTGACTTACTTTTAAGATGAAACAGTTCAGTTTTTCTAAAGTGCTATATTGGTCACCTTACAATTTTAAAGTATTTCCATAAGACTGAAGAAAATAAAACAACAACAACAACCACTAAAAAAACAAAAATTCTGAATCTGATGAGAAAACAAATGTTGCTTTCTTTCAAATACCATTTTGACCAAAACAATCAGTATCTTGAGAAGGGAAGGAGGAGGTCTATAATGTGTAACAATGTGAACATATGGATGAACTATACTACATCTGCTGAACAGATGCAACAACAGGATAATTTTGAAATCCAACAGTAGTCAAGCTTAAAACACCTTATCCAATTCAGTCCATGTTCCCTCGGGGATGTGTATGCTATTCATTGGCATGATGTGTAATTAAAGTTTTACCTTTCTGTCATTTTTAATACTCTTTCCCTGCACCTAAAAAAAAATAAACCTCTCCATTTTTCATCTTTGTCAAAGAATTATTCGACATAGGAAACAAAATGGAATGACATGGGGTCAAACACAAAGTGAGTGCTGAACAGCAAAACGAAGCATTTTTGTTTGCTCCTCATATTGTTATAGAACCTTGGAGATGTACCTCCAGGTAGTACTAGGTAGGAACTTCTGGTTTCTGCAGCCACACAACTAAAATGACTTTGAAATAAGATTACATTTATAGACAGTATATCTGCCCAAATCCATTAAGAGAAACAATCTTCAGCCACTACAAAACACCAAAACAAAACAAAACTATCCAGAAACAAAATAACTGACTATTTTCTATCAAATGAAAGGATATAGCATTTCTTAATATCATCTTCTCCAAGATGTTTGAATATAATTCATTGCTTTCTAGGCCAGAGCAATTTCTTGTCTAATGTCACACAATTGCAAAATCAAGATTTTTTAATACAAACAGGCTGAATAAGAGGGTTTAGGAAGAAGTTGTATTTATTTAGTACTAGCACAAAGCAAAACTTCATATCCAAGGGTGTTTACGCTCCAAACAGGGTTTCAGGGAACCCATCTGTAGTAATGGTAGGAACTGCAGATGGTCAGCCAGTCCAGAGAAAAGAAGTAAAGGTGATGAGGAAGATGGTAACTAATATTTCCTCAGTACCTAAAAATGTTCTAATTTCTCCCAGTTGAGCCTGCATTAAGAACTATTTGAGCAAGGAAAGATTTTTTTTTTTTTTCCCACTAATATTGATTAAGCACATCATATTAAAACAAAACCAGCCAGTTTACTTAAAGATCCTGTGTGGGAGAAGTGACAGCAGTTGTCAAGAATCCATATATAAAGCAGCCAGCATCACTCACAAAACAGTGTAGTTCACAGCTACATTACCATTACGTGTGGTTGCTTTATAAAGCATCTTGATAATTCGTTTGACAGGAAGTGCAACTTGCTTTGCACCTCAGAGGACACTTTTCTAAAAAACTGTTCTGCACCTCAATAATTCATTGAAAAGTAAGGTGATTTAAATCCTTGGCTGTCTGTGAACTTCAATGTTATACCAGTGTATTATCATCTGCTTTCAGAAGGAGTAAGATTTTTCAGTATGTTTGGGGTATTTTTTTGCTAACTGGGATCATGAAGGCTAGCTAATGATGCTACTCTCGAATGGTGGGGTTCAGAATTCAGCAGAATTCACTTTCTACCAGAACTTCACTATAACTTGATGCAGTGGAGCATTCCCGTTACAGAAATATTGAGTTTTCCAATTGCTCCTTATCTGGGATGTTACCACACAGAAGTAATGAGGACTATCACTGGTTGTTTGCTTGTGAGAATTATCTAGCGCACTTCTGTCACGGTCCATTCAATGATGGACTCGTGATGGTTCATTTACTTTGATCTTGAAGCACAAAAAATGCCAAGGGATTATAATTCAATCAAACAGTGTTACTTTATTATTTTGCCCGTAAAGTGACACGTGATAGAGAAAGTAGAGAAAAAAGGGAAGAAAAAGAAAAGGGGGAAAAAGGGTTGGCTACCACCAACAAGTCCCAAAGGCATTCCTATGGTCTCTGGTCTGTGATCCTTTGGTGAGGAGATCTCAACGATGTCCAGTTGGGAACTGTCTTTTATGCTTCTTCACCCCGCCTCGCTTCCATGGATTGTGGCCAATCTCTGCCTTTGTTTCACAATCCAGACTTAACTGTGCAGGCCCAAAGAATCCCCGCTTTGCTTGCCAGAACCCATCTGCGCCTGTGTCTCTTCATGTTCAGAGGTCTCTTACTCGTCTGCTGGGTGACCTCAAGACCCTCGGCAAGCCTCCGCGCATGCTTTTCTTTGTTGGCCTTAGTAACAGGGAGGAGGTGGGGGCAAGTTTGGCTGAGGCAGCAGGTGAAAATCCATCTTCTGGACAGCAGCTATTGTCCCCAGGTTGGAGAGCCCTGTACAACACAATTCTTTTCCTCAGGCCAAGTCATTGTACAATTCTCTCTATCAGGGCATCTATTCTCCAAGTCCCTGATGGCGATGTTCAGGCAAATACTGTTCTTCGGACCAACTCTTACAACTTCTCAGTATAAAAATTATATGTGATTCCATAAAAAAGACTTCTAATCCTCCTAGGTTTAATTTAAGAACCAACTGATATAAGATTAAGACTAACCTCATACTTCAAATAAAAATCACAAGTTCCAGCTTTGGCTGACTAATATCTGTAGACCTAATGGCAGGTGAAAGTCATCAGCATTGAGCAATGAGTTGGCACACTATTGGAGGCAGGAATTTGTGTTTTACTGGCAGACTCTAATGATTCATCACACTTTTCCAGCTAACTGATTCTGACAGAATCATAGAATCACAGAATGATTTGTGTTGGGACTTTAAAGGTCATCTAGTTCCAACCCCATCGCGATGGGAAGGAACACCTTCCACTAGACCAGGTTGCTTAAAGACCCATCCAACTTGGCCTTGAACATTGCCAGAGATGGGGCATCCACAGCTTCTCTGGGCAGCCTGTTCCAGTGTCTCACCACCCTCATGATGAAGAATTTCTTCCTTATATGTAATCTACACCTACTCTCTTTCTGTTTAAAACCTTTACCCCTCGTCCTGTCTCTACATGTCCTTGTAAAAAGCCCCTCTCCAGCTTACTGTAAGTCCTCTTTAGGTACTAGAAGGCTGCTGTAAGGTCTTTGCAGTACCTTCTTTTCTCCAGACCAAACAATACCAGGTGTCTCAAGGAGACTTGCTTCAGCCCTCTCATCTTCTTCATCACCCTCCTGTAGACTCTCTTCAATGTGTCCCTGTCCCTCTGATGTTGACAGCCCCACAGCTGGATGCATTACTGCAGGAGGGGTCCCATGAGAGTGGAGTAGAGGGGCAGAATCACCTCCCTCAACCTGCTGGACATGTTTCTTTTGATGGGTAGGACCTTACACTTGGCCTTGTGGAATGTCACGAGGTTCCCATAGGCCCATTTCTCCAACTTGTCAAGATCCTTCTGGATGGCATCCCTTACCTCCAGTGTGTTAACTGTACCACACAGCTTGGTGTCATCATCAAAGCTGCTGGGGGTGCACTTGATCCCACTGTCCATGCCATTGACAAAGGTGTTAAGCAAGACCAGTCCCAATATTGACTCCTGAGAACAGCACTCATCACTGATCTGCAGGGATCCATCTTAAGGCCATCTTCAATGTCTTCATAAGATGTCTTAAGGACATCTTCAATGTCTTCATAAATTATTGGACACAGGACTTTAGGGAATACTACATAAGTTCACCAATGACACAAAATTGGGAAGAGCTGTTGCCACTCTCAAGGATGGACATGCCCTGCAGAGGGATCTGGACAAATTGGAGAACTGGGCAATCACCAGTTACAAGAAGTTTGACAAGGACGAGTGCCAGATTTTGCACCTGGGACACAGCAACTCTGGCTGTACATACAGACTGTGGGACAAGATGCTGGAAAGAAGCTCTACGGATAGGGATCTGGCGGTTCTAGTTGACAGCAAGTTGAACATGATCCAACGGTTTTCCTGGCAGCCAAGAGGGCCAACCGTGTCCTGGGTGCATCCAGCACAGCATCGCCAGCTGGGCAGGAAGGTGATTGTCCCACTCTGTTTTGCACTGGTGAGGCCTTGCCTAGAGCACTGTGTGTAGTTCTGGGCACCACAGGATAAAAAACATATTAAGCTACTAGACAGTGTCCGGAAGACGGCTACGAAGTTGGTGAAGGGTTCGGAGAAGAAGCCATAGGAGAAGCAGCTAAAGTCACTTGGTTTGTCCAGCCTGGAGAAGAGGAGACTGAGGGCAGACCTCATTCTGCTCTACAGCTTCCTCAGAGGTGAGGAGGAGGAGGAGGGGAAGGCACCGATCTCTTCTCCCTGGCAACCAGTGACAGAACCTGAGGGAATCACAGAATCACAGAATGTTAGGGATTGGAAGGGACCTCGAAAGATCATCTAGTCCAATCCCTCTGCCAGAGCAGGAATACCTAGGTGAGGTTACACAGGAAGGCGTCCAGGCGGGTTTTGAATGTCTCCAGAGAAGGAGAATCCACAACCTCCCTGGGCAGCCTGTTCCAGTGTTCCGTCACCCTCACTGAGAAGAAGTTTCTTCTCACATTTAAGTGGAACCTCTTGTGTTCCAGCTTGAACCCATTACCCCTTGTCTTACTGTTGGTTGTCACCGAGAAGAGCCTGGCTCCATCCTCGTGACACCCACCCTTTATATATTTATAAACATTGATGAGGTCACCCCTCAGTCTCCTCTTCTCCAAGCTAAAGAGACCCAGCTCCCTCAGCCTTTCCTCATAAGGGAGATGCTCCACTCCCTTCATCATCTTTGTGGCCCTGCGCTGGACTCTCTCCAGCAGTTCCTTGTCCTTCTTGAACTGAGGGGCCCAGAACTGGACACAATATTCCAGATGAGGTCTCACCAGGGTAGAGTAGAGGGGAAGGAGAACCTCTCTCGACCTACTAACCACCCCCCTTCTTATACACCCCAGGATGCCATTGGCCTTCTTGGCCACAAGGGCACAGTGCTGGCTCATGGTCATCCTGCTGTCCACCAGGACCCCCAGGTCCCTTTCCCCTACACTGCTCTCTAATAGGTCATTCCCCAACCTGTACTGGAACCTGGGGTTGTTCCTGCCCAGATGCAAGACTCTACATTTTCCTTTGTTATATTTCATTAAATTTTTCCCCGCCCAACTCTCTAGCCTATCCAGATCTCGCTGGATGGCAGCACAGCCCTCTGCTGTGTCAGCCACTCCTCCCAGCTTGGTGTCATCAGCAAACTTGCTGATAGTACACTCAATTCCCTCATCCAAGTCATTGATGAACATATTGAACAGTATTGGTCCCAGAACTGACCCTTGAGGCATTCCACTAGATACAGGCCTCCAACCAGACTCTGCCCCATTGACCACGACTCTCTGGCTTCTCTCCTTCAGCCAGTTTGCAGTCCACCTCACTACCCGATCATGCAGTCCACACTTCTTCAGTTTTGCCGTGAGGATGCTGTGGGAGACGGTGTCAAATGCTTTGCTGAAGTCAAGGTAGACCACATCCACTGCTCTGCCATCGTCAATCCACCTTGTTACGTCTTCATAAAAGGCTATGAGGTTGGTCAAACACGACTTCCCCTTGGTGAAGCCATGTTGACTGTCTCTGATGACCCTCTTATCCTTGATATGTCTTAAGATGGCACCAAGGATAAGGTGTTCCATCACTTTCCCAGGGATGGAGGTGAGGCTGACCGGTCTATAGTTGCCCGGGTCCTCCTTCTTGCCCTTTTTGAAGACCGGAGTGACATTTGCTTTCCTCCAGTCCTCAGGCACCTCTCCCGTTTCCCAAGACTTGGCAAAGATGATGGAGAGCGGTCCAGCAATGACTTCAGCCAGCTCCCTCAGCACCCGCGGGTGCATCCCATCTGGACCCATGGATTTATGGATGTCCAGATTGCTTAACTGGTCTCTAACCCAGTCCTCATCAACTGAGGCAAACTCCTCCATTGCCCTGCCTTCCTCTGGGGCCTCAGGGGTACGGGGCTCCTCAGGACAGCCTCCGGCAGAGTAGACAGAGACAAAGAAGGCATTCAGTAATTCTGCCTTCTCTGTATCTTCTGTCACCAGGGCACCCACCCCGTTCATCAGTGGGCCTACGTTGTCTCTGGTATTAGTTTTATCTGCCATGTATTTGAAGAAGCTCTTCCTGTTGTTCTTGACCCCTCTCGCCAGGTTTAACTCTAAGGAGGCCTTAGCTTTCCTAGTTGCCTCACTACATCCTCTGACAACAGGCTTATATTCTTCCCAAGTGGCCAGTCCCTCCTTCCATGATTTGTAAACCCTCCTCTTCCACTTGAGTTTGCCCAGCAGCTCCCTGTTTAACCACGCAGGTCTCCTGGCTCCCTTCCTTGACTTCCTGTGCGTCGGGATGCACTGATCTTGAGCTTGGTAGAAGCAGTCCCTGAATGTTAACCAACTATCTTGGGCCCCTTTACCTTCAAGCAGCCTTGCCCACGGGATTTCCTCCAGCAACTGTTTGAAAAGGCCAAAGTCGGCTCTGCTGAAGTCCAGGGTTGCAATTCTGCTCGGTATTCTGCTCCCACCACAGGAGATTCTGAACTCATGGAATGGCAGGAAGATGTGCCAGGGGAGGTTCAGGTTGGACATTAGGAAAAGGTTCTTCACCCAGAGGGTGCTGGAGCACTGGAACAGGCTCCCCAGGGAGGTGTCATGGCTCCAAGTCTGACAGTGTTCAAGAAGAGACTGGACAACATCCTCAGACACATGGTGTGAACTGTGGGGTTGTCATATGCAGGGACAGGAGTTGGACTCAATGATCCTTGTGAGTCCTCCCCACTCAGGACATTCGATGATTCTATGATCTCCGCTTGAACATCGAGCCATTGATCACAACCCTTTGAGTGCGACCATCCAGCCAATTCCTTATCTAGCCAGTGGCACATCCATCAAACCCATGTCACTCTAATTTAGACGCAGGGTTGTTGTGTGGTACAGTGTCAAATGCTTTGCATGAGTCCAGTTTCTTTTTATGTATCAGATGAAAATGTAGCATAACAGATCATGCACACCTGATTTGAAATGATTCAGTTTTTTATTTCATTCTTTAGTACCTGGTGAAAGTAAGAATTTAATACACCCAGACATGAGAGATATCTCTTAAACTTATTTTATTGAATTCTTTCCTTTTGTATGTGTCTCTGTGTGCTTATTTATTGGAGTGGTAGAAGGATCCAGAAAGATTTATAGACTTTATTTTCTGATAAGTCTTACAAAGGGAAAGGTCAGGATTTTCAGCAGCCTGGAATCTAAAAAGCAATAAAATGTACAGAGAACTCTCTCTTAAAAATAACAACATTTAATATTGCTTTCATGAGTATCTCTTACTATTCCCTTCATTTTAAAATTCCTTTTTTCTCTTGATATATTCCTTAGATTTAATCCTCTTGTATTTAGTGGTATTAAACATACTTTTGGTTCAGGAAGATGTACAGACATTGTTATCTGTTACACTATTTTCACCCTTTTTGTTTCCATTACGCAAACTTAGTTTGAAAACGTCAGACCTTAAGTTTGCCTTAAAAAAGTCTCAATATAAAGTAGGGGTGAGAGAAAAGTTCTGCAACATGAAGATGGCAAAGGGCACCCAGAGCAGAAAAACAAACAAGCAAACAAAAGTGGAAGAATGTATCCGTTCTATCCAGCAGGTGAAATTAAGTGTTATAATTAAAGAAAAAAATGTTCCATAGAAAATTTATCTTTATTATAACAGAATTATATTGGAAGTTATCCAATTGAACTCTTTGTATTAGCAATAGCAGAAGATTAGTAAGATCTGAGAAATGGAAATGAATTTCTAATTTCATGTGAAAACTATCTATAAAAGCTACAGAACTGGTATTAAAGCAGGAACTAAACAGTGAGACAAATTAACATGCAGTTCAGCTTTACACTTAACTTCTTGGTGGATAATTTCTATCAGATTTAGACAGGCAATTTTGTTTATTAGTTCAAATAAAACAAGATTTAATTGGAAAGCAATACAGGAAATGAAAACACAAATGAAACAAACAAACAAAAAAAGATTAAATGCAACTTGGGGAAAAAATAGTAAATAAAATCAAAACTAAAGTAAGCAAAACTGAGAAAACTTTATTTGGAAATTAAAGAAGAAATGATAAATAAAAAATATTTTTATCATTTACAGAAATGTAAATGTCTTTTACTAAGACACTTTTCTTATTTATTTACAATTCATATAGGGAACATCGACACTGCAAATTAGTTATGGTTGCTTTCACTACATTAGGCAATCTATTCCACAACAATTGTTGCAAGAGGAACATGTGTATGTTACTACAAGGCTGATCAGGTACATTTTACCTCACATTTGTTCCAGCAGTGTTTTAAATTCAACACTGAAGACTGAACTGATATCCTCCTTTTGGACTTCCCCTGCCTTGGACTGTGTGTGGACCATTTTTTCCATATATAAAAAAAAACCCCAAAAAACAAAACAAAACAAAACAAACAAAAAAACCCCACCCCAAAACCACAAAAAAACCCCACAAAAAAACGAACACTGGATTTCTACAGAAAATATAGGAAATTAGAAATTTGGGATGAAAACCAGGATTCTGCTTTTATTTTTTTCCCCCTTATTATTAATTCACCAGTTTTATGGGGAACAGTCTGGATCTTTGCAATTTCTAAGAGCTTGCAACAATTTGCTACTCTTTCCAGTGACATCTCTGAACTTCTATTGTCTTTGAGGACACTGATAGTGTTGCAATTCTTAGCACAGCTCTATAGTTTATTCTGTGATTTCTTGGATTACAAACCTTTAATTGTTCAACAGGTTTATGAAAAAAGTGTTTAATGAAAAACTAAGGAGACAAAAAGCAATATTGGTATGCATTTTTACACAGTCAATTAGGTAGTCAAACAAGTGTGATTTTTTTTTTTAATTCCTATTTCTGAAGGCAAAGGTTTTATATTCATTATGTCACAACAAATATTAGAACTGGATATATAGATATGGGATCTAGAAACAAGACAGGGAAGACATTAATGTTTTTTGCATTGATCTAATAAGCCAATAGGCAGAGTCATATATTACATTTTTGTCTGGCCACTCTTTGATGGGTAATAACAGCAATCCCAGCCTTGTAATCAAGTTGGAAAATTATTCTTTCCTACAGCATATCTCCCTAGAAATGATAACCTTTCCTAGAAAAGGCTGAGCTGTAATGGTATCTCACATTTTAGACGGTGACATCTCAACAGGAAATTTTGAGTAGAAATGTGCATGACTGCATGTGCAAATAACAAAATAGAGGTTGAAGAGAACAATTAGGAATACAAAATACTGTGCAAACTAAGAAGAGCATAACTTACCCATTACGAAAAAAATATTCACAAAATGGGTACATAACACAAAATATTTAGTTATTTTATTATGAAAAGCAGAATAAATAGTTATTATATTGTAAATTATTTTTAAACTTTCCCTTAAACTGCCCTTTTTATTTCAAGTTGGAAAAAGCTAGTAGAAGTTACCCATGTTGTACAAGGCAGATAAACCTTTGTTGTGGTATGCTGCCACTGCATGTCCTTATTAAGACCCAACTGTTTTAGGGGTGTTTATGAAGTTTTTGTTGGAATCCATTATCTTGATCCTTTAAAAAAGAGCCACTGAAAAGGTGATGAACAAGGAACAGATAAAAAACACTGCAGTCCTTTGAGTGTTAGCACAGGAGGTATGTCAGGGAAGTGCAAACACTAACTCAAACAATTCCTGTTACATAAAATAGTCTATTTTGATCTCTTTACATGGAACACTACTCAGTTTGGAGGAGATGAGAAGTTTGTATTCATTTCTCTCACCCATTAGCTGGCTACTTCGCACTGTGCCTTCCTCTCTATTAACCTAGTACACCAGTGCAGAGAGGGAAAAAAAAAAAAAAGTCGTTGTATTTTTCTTTGAGTAAAGAAGGAATTTATTGCCTCTGTGTACTTCACTAAGCTTATTTCAGTAAGCTTCCATGCTTCCACATTCTCAGATCTGCCTGAAAAACTGCAAGTCCTCCAAAATCTCAGTGCAAATTTTTATTCTGCACAAACTGAAGAGCTTTGTAGGCAATGGTGATGAGGCAGAAATATGCTTACTATCTTTCTGTGATACAAGGTGGAGACAGAGCCCTGTAACTTGAAAGATCTCCTAAATCCATTGATCTAACATGAGTACTACTGGGCCTGGGGATTTTTCCAATCTCAGCTGAAGCGTCTGTTTTAGAACCTGAAAAACGTAACAAGATAGTAGTTTTATTATCTCCTAATACAGACTCATGTCTCCCCTGCATTTTTTACAATGCAAAAATACACTGTTATGCCCTGAAAGTTATTTTCCTTCCAAGTGAACTGTCTGTGCTAAGTTTACCTGCCAACCAGTATTTTATGTACATTATCTAGATAGCATATGCATCACATAAAGTTGCTTCATTGTTTTTTCAGCAAATTGCAAACTTGGTCATGAATTAACCATTAAGTAGTATGAAAAAGTATTCTGCTTCTCAGTCTAGATTAAATACCAGCTGCTTTGATCAAACGTGCAAAAAAACTATTACTTTCTAATGAACATAATGTTCTACAATCAACTTGGTTTGTACTACGCAGAGAATTACAGTTTTACTCATTGTTGTTGGGAATGATATATTCCACTAGAGCATCAGCCAGGCCTCAGAGATAAGAAGCTTTAAGAGTTTAATTAGGAAGGTTTTCAGTCTTAAAGATATGCAAAGAAGATTAATACTAGTGGGCTTGAAAGCTACATGTGATCTCTGATGACAGTTCCTGCTTTGAGGCAAATACTTCTTTTCTAATTGAAACCCACGGTACAAATAAATGCTTTGAAGGGACCTGTGCAACCATTCGTATTCTCCAGTCGCAGTGACATCCAAAATATTGACAGTAATCTGGTTCTCTGCACTCAGATGTACTGAGTGAAACAAGAGAGATTTGTCCATGGAAATTTCCCACAGACCTAGAACTATCTTTAAGCTACAGTAATTAGCATTATCCATACGTAATCATTATGCTTGTGAGCCATCACTAAAAGAAAACTACATACATGTTTTTGATGTATTTGATAAAAATTCCATTTTTTCCTATATATTTATTGAAGGTGAATAGTTGGGATGATCTGACTCTATCATGAGAACTGTTGGGAAAAAGTAAAAACATGCCATTAGTAATTAATGAAATACTATTCTGTGACTCATAAGCTTTATAAAACCCCACTGTAATGACACAGAGATTTTGCAAACTGCTCTATCAGAGCCAAAGTCTTAGGAAAATTGCACTGCAGTGTATAATACAGGAACACCTAAAATCCTAATCGTTGTTCACAACTTGAACAATAATTACACACACAAGTCAAAAGTACTGAAAATGGAAAACAAGCTTTCTGAGATAGGAATTGTGAGATCGAATTTGAGAAGCAGAATGGGGAGGGAACAGTAGTGACCTATTCTAGCACATCTGTAGATTATTTCTAAACGTATTTTGTGCTTATGCATGACAGAACACAGTCCTATCATAACTTCATGTTCTAATCTTGGAGTCTTCTCACATAGAGAATGGTTGTGGCAGATACACCTTGTTCATACTAGATGTTAAATAGACTTTAACAGACGTCTTCCTGGCACTGTGAATGCTGAAAGTGTTATAATAATCTTGGCAGATAAACACTTATAATTAGATGTCAAAGAAGAAGTCCCATTATAATAAACAATTTTTTTTTTTTATGCCACCATGTGCTTCAAATACTTTATTGTAGTATGCTAAATGTCTGTATTGAAAGGAACAAGATGGTAAAGATTTTGACATTGTAAAATGGTATGTCTTACCTATGAAAACCATTATATTTGTTTCTAGAAAGTTTATACAGCCATGGAAAAAACAACAGCTCCGAAGGAACAGATGTCTTCTCTACTGAACGCAGCTGATATCGGCATCTTTAAAATTAAAAAAAAAAAGAAAACAAAAAAGAAAACAAAATAATCAGTCCTGGTTTTGTTTAAAAACTAAGAATAACTTAATACTAGACAAAGTCATAAGAAAGAAAAAAGAATAAAGAAAAGAAGCAGAAAATAGTCATTGTGAGTTGAAGTCTTTGGACCTTACTGTACTTCCGCTCCGTTCCACGCATCACACAGACAACAAGAATGTGAAGAATACTTTTGTTGGCTTCTCAGGTGACCAGTTTGTCCTAAACCAACAGGAGAGCAGGAGAAAGGAAAAGGGGCTAGATTTCAAGATCACCAGACATATTGATTTCAAAGGCCAACAAGAATAGCAAAACAGATACTGCAAGCATCATTTTCAGCACCAGAGAAATTCGCACTTGTACTGTGCAGTTTTACAACTGCATTTAATATTTGACCTCAGCCTGAATTCAAGCCTTGGCTCAAAAGGCCTCCCCATTCACTACTGGTTTATCTAAATTAGGATGGGAAGGTGTTTGTGCCAGACAATAGGTAGTAACTTACTAAAACTTGCAACTGCCAACAACCAGTGCTTGATATGCAAGACTAGTATCTATCAGTTTTCTTTTAAGATGCATGCATCTATGATATTCACTCATAGTTAAGGCTAATGTGTTTGAAGGCACAGATTTCAGGTGAAAGGCTGAGGAGAAACCAGTATGTCCCACCAAAATGGCTACTCTAAAGCAGTAGCAAAGTGAGGTGAGCAAATCCTTTTATCTAAGAGTGGTGCCTTACTCTGCCAGAGACACCCACCCATGGGATTACACTGAGTTCGTGTGGAAAGATAATCTGCTGGATAGAATTGGACCAATTATGGTTACTATCTCTAATGAGAGAGCCAGATACATGTAAACAGTCATCTTTTTATTCTGTTGTCTTTTCATCTAAGTGTCTGATTTTACCCTGCAGTGAAGGAGGAGCTTCACACAGCAAGAGCATGAGGTCTAGTTAAAACATGCCAAGTACTACTAGCATCTGAACTACTATTTTCCTGAAGTACACCAATTTAGCATCAAATGGAGGAGAAATTCCAGTTTGCACAGGCAACATTACTTAAAATAAATTTTTCATGTCTGTATGAATATATTAAGATAGGTTTTCTTCCTCACCAGTACATAGGCTTCCCACAACTAATGTGCACTGGTCGGTCCTATAGATCTCAGCCAATATGGGAACACCCATAGAATTTCTTTGATTTATTTTTAACTAGACAGAAGAAAATGGAAAAAAGAAGTGTGTGGGGGCGGGGGGGGCGGTAAGAAGAAAAAAAAAAAAAAAAAGGAGGAGGAAAGAAGGAAAAAAAGAAGGGAAAAAAAGAGGAGGAAAAAGAAGGGAAAAAAGGAGAGAGAAAAGGGGTGTGAGGAAAGCAGGGGAGAAGGGGGGAAAAGGAGGAAAGAAAAGGGGAACATGAGAGGAAGAGGAAAAGAAAAAGTGAGGAAAGAGTAGGTGAAAAGAGATCTATTGGAAACATTAATTGAAGTTATTACAGACTCAGAATTAAAAGAAAATTTCCTACTAGCTGTTCTTATTTCAAATATCTGAATGGTGAGGAAGATGAGAAAGAACATGAAACGCAAGTCTGAGTAACTCAAACAAACAGGTCCCTGTAGATTTGTTTCTCACTGTAACAACATGTAACTGCAAGAGAGTAATTCCCAGTCCAGGAGCAATATAGGATTCTCAGTTGTGATACTCTTTTCTTACCCCTGATTTGTCAGATGTGTCACATTTGGCTGATTCCCCACTGAGTTACGACTTAACCTAACCTGAGCAAGAAGATATTCATGGCAGTGTTCTGTTTCTAGATAATTTTGTACTGAAAGATAGAAAGAGTAGAAACATGGTACTGTATAAAAGGAGAAAGGCAGAGAGATAAACATTTTTTTAAGACAGTTTGCTTCTAGTATGTGACAAAGACACATGAAAGAATTCCATCACAGATTAAATTAGTCACTGGAATAATCATTATTTTTATATAAAAGCTAAGCATTAATTGCTAGTGGAATAAGTTGTACCTAAAGTTATAGGCAGTTTATAAAGTATGTTAAATATCTACATATGTATGTTGGAAACAAGGAAATGAGGTGAATTTCAGAAAACGAGTTTTGTGGTACATATCTGTACTAATTTTACTACATAGTAAGATGGGGGGTTCGGTAGGCATCTTCTTCCATACTTATGAACATTTCACTCATTAAATGAATTTAAGTCATCATAGACAAGAAGTTTTGAGGGCATGTCTTCTGGTTTTTTGAAAGTGACTCATTTTCATTTTGCATTTCTTTTATTTTTTCAATTTTTGAACTTGTTAAGAGGAAACATTTTTTATGAGAATTTTGAAAAACAACACATTTTACTGTCAACCTTGCAATTCATAACAAGATGAATCAAAAACCTAAATGAATAGAGCAACAAAAAATTATTGAGGTCTTACTAAGCACATAATTAACCAAAGCAATGTTGATACAAAATGAAATAAGTTTGTATACTTGGATATCTATATTTTAGGTACTTTTATGTAGGCTGTTGGTGACAGAAAGTATTATTAGCATTACATAAGCAGCCTTCAGCTTGACAGAACATCTACTGGCTAAAGTTTCATTTTTGTGTCATATTTTCACGAACTTCTGAAACCCCTTCAAAGTGACAGAAAAATCTGACATTCTGGTTTGCATATATGTAACATAGGTATATGTTAAGCCTAAGTATTAAATTTTTAAATATGGATTATCTGCTGGAATGCATCTTGATGTGAAAATAGTTATTTGGGTTTTGGAAATGACTATTTTTACATACGTATTCTGAAATGCCATATGAGACATTGAAGTCATTGAAGTGCTTTTTTTTTTTTTCTTTTTTTTCTCTAGCTGCTTTAAAAATATGTAAGAGTAAAGAAACGAAAACCACAGTGTACAGTTAAGGAAAAAGTTGTAAACAAACTAGCTGCTTAGATTAGAAAGTAATCATTTGTCATTAAGGTCTAAGAGAAGGATGTGACAAGAGTTAATATGGAGTAAAAGTAAATAAGCCTATATTGTATTATTATATGGTTTGAAACAAATTGATCAATTTAGACAAATTAATTCCTTGGATTACTGCAGAAATATTTTTCTGAAATTTGTTCTAAGATCAAAGAAGACAGCAGTTCTGTTAAGGGAGACAGAAGAAATTAGTACTAGAACAAATGAATTCAGACATGTCTAAACGCAGAGAGAAAGATTAGGCAGGGCCATGACAAATCTAATTAAACTTCCAGGTACAATACATGCCTGATTGAAAAGGCTGCCACAGATTTCAATGAAGATAAAAACATACTTCCCTTTACCTCTTGATCCAGCCAAATTCACACTGGTGTCACAAGAAGGGGAGGAAAAAACAAAAAAACAAAAGAACAGTAGGATGGATGGAGGATCATTTCCTAAAATTTCTTGGGTCCTTGTTCTAGGAATTCTCTACTCTTGAAAAATTATCAGGCATAATCTCCATCATCTTTGCCCTTCCAGTCCTTGGTTCTGATTTTTTGTGTTGCCTCACAAAAATGAATGACTCCCTGGAGCTCATGAATGAGGTCACCCTCCTGAGGTCATGCTTTTCCTCCATGCCTGATAACTAAAACCTAGCGTTGATATGCTCACATCTGTTTTCAAACAATAAGATCTAAACCTTTACACAAACACAACTAAAGTTCTCTCAAAAAACAATTCATTGTGCATGCAAAATTTAACAATTGTCCATCAGATTTCACAGTGCTTCTCAGCTACCAGAAGCAATGATGGATACATGCTAAATTTCACCTTAGCTTTGACTCATAAAAATGAATAAACCTCCCCTCATGTACACAGTGGAAGACAGATCTCCAATGTGTTTTTTAGAATTGCACATAAATAACTTTGCATTTAACTGTCTCGCTGTTTGCAGTATTTTAAATCTATGTATTGCAGAGCATTTCAAACAGATACTCATGTCACTTTCTTCCTGTTTATTGTCAGTATTGGCAGAAAATATATTAATTAATGGAAATGGAACAACCCAGCCCTACCTCTTCAATGCACTCTGAGACAAGGTTTGTCATGTAATGTCATGCATTTGAAACTAAAACACAGGATGGCAAGAGAACACACATACATGCATACACATGCTACAGACTACACAAAACTAACTCCAGGGAGTGTTATTATCATTCAGTAGTTTACCACAAAGCAAATAATCCTCCTCCTCCAAAAGCGAACCTTTAAAAAGTTGACAAATGTATCAACATCTTGAGCTTTACCTTCTGTGTTACTAACGATTTGTCACTAAGAGGATCATTCATGTTAACCACGACCATGAATCCAATAAGATTATAACTAATTAAAAGATAACCAAGAAAAAGAAAGTGTCAGATTGTACCAAATTGGTGATTTCTTAAATCCAAGAGAAAAGTATTTTAAGAAAAGCAATCTAGAATCCAAATAAATTCTCTACATTAATCGGAACCGTGTAATTCTTTGTAAATCTTAACTGATTTAAATTTACACAGGAGACCAATATAAATATTTCCATTGCTGGACTTCCTAGGAAAAAAAAAATCTTAAATATGAATTGTTTGAATTTCCAGCATGCCTACAATGTTCCTTCAGTTTGTCATTCTCCTATTTATGGTTATATAGACCAAACTGAGTCTTTTTTCAACAGGAAGTCTATGAGATTTAGGTGTTGTTTTTCAGAAAAATATTAAACAACTTCATATGTCGGTCATGTAGTCTAATTATAAGGAAATATATTGAAGTTTTATTAATTATTTATTAATTTTTAATTATTATATTATTTTATTTATATTTATATTTATATATTTAATATATATTTATATATTATAATATATAATATTTATATAGTATACTAATTTAATTATTATATTTAATTATTAAATTTTAATTAATATAAAATATATTAATTAATTATAACTATTATTATAATAGTTATTTTCAATGACTTTGTGATAATTTCACTGTAAATTAATGCAAAATAAAATATTCTTAATGCAGAATTACAGTGAACATCCTAATTTTCTGGAGTTCCTATACCAAGTACTCTTTGTATAAATAGAAGGGGGTTTGCTCCCCAGGATTGTATGCAAATGAATACACTTAAAATTTTGCATTTGCTAAGAGCTATCCAATGTTTAGTGCAAATATTCAAGCACATTTTTTTTTTAAAGTCAAAAAAACATAAATAAAATATACCCCATCCTCCACTTTACAAAGATAAACAAATGTAATATGTATTAATTACAAAAAAAAAAAAGAAAATTCTAGGTATTGAAAGGAGTGTTGCTAATCAAACATAACTTTTACAGAAAAAGTGAAATGCAAAAATTATCTTGTGTATACCATAGATCAACTCACAGCCATAAAATATACATTTGTTTATATATAATTTACATTTCAGTTAAACTGTATAATTCATCTCTGTAAATTATGTATTTCAAATAGCATAATACCCGAGTGTAAATTTCCAGAAATGTATACTCACAAATAAAAACCAAGTCAAAAAAACAAGAAAAATCTATTGCTATTAGATGCAATGTAATTAATCTCGGCACAGCTGCTTGATAAAATAAAGCAGTAGAAAGAACAGCAGTGTGATACTTTGTTATAAAACCACCAAATGTGTGCTGTAAAAACATGCTTCAAGAGTACTTTGGTAGTATTTTCACCTCTTCAGACTTCATTGCAAAATGTTTTGGGTCCTCAGTGTAAGAAAGATGTAGATGAATTAGTGTTCATTCAACAAAGGACCATCAATATGTTTGGGGAGAGGAACACTTGCCCTGTGAGGAGATGTTAAAGGAGGCAGAATTTTTTGAACTGGAGAAAAAAAAAATCTGGAGGAACAAGGAACCTAATATCAGAATCCTAATGCTTATGAGAATGTCCCTGAGAAAGCAGGAGTTTTTTACTAAATGATTTTTGACTGAAAATACAAAAAAAAACTCCAATCCTACGAGGATAATTGAGGTTGCAAAGACAGATTGTTTCAAGACTCAATTAGTCAAAGCCCACAGCAGCTATTTGTGAATCTAGTGTTGACCGTGCTTTGAGCAGGATTTTGGAGTTAACAGTTTCCTAAGGCCCCTTACATCTTCAATAATTCCATGATTCATAATATTGAGAAAAGTTGGGAGGGTGATGAGGAAGACTGAAAGTTATTAATATTATTAAAATTAAGTTATTAATAACTGATTTATTTAAAATATGAAGCATGAAACATTTCAACACGAGGATGACATCTGTCTACATTTTGCTTGGATGTATTTTGCCTGTGCTCAAGGATCAGATGACACTCATATAAAATTATTAAAAAAAAAAAAATCAGCTAGGATAAGAGGAGCAGGAACACTAGTTGGAAATCAAAAGGGATTAAACTATAGTGACTTGAGAGATGAGATGCATAAGTCAGGCTAGGTGGCACTGTACAGAAGCGGAATATATGATATGAGCTGGGGCTGGGAAGTGAACTTCAATAGGAGGGCAAGAGGCTCTGGAGCAAAAAGGGCAAATAAGGTTTGGAGAAGAGAAGCAGGAATTGTGAAAGAGAAGGCCACAATTTACCATACTTTGTGGAGTGAAAGACAATAAGCAGGGTGATTCTGGTAGATATGGTACTTCAGATTGTCACAGTAAGTCAAATGAAGGTGAAAAAACATGTGATTAAAAAAAAAAAATCCAACATTTGCAATAAATTACAAATCTTGGAGACATTGATTCAAATTCTGTAGTGTCTCCCACCAGTACTGATGCCAGGCTTCTTACTCATGGTGTGTAAAACAATTACATAAATTGTGTCAAAGCATCAGAGTCAGAGATTAAGCACTGAGAGAGTTTTGCCAAAAACATTGAGTATGAAATGTTGAAAACCACGTTTAATAAAGTTGAATAAGGAAAGACACTCTATTTTTATGTAGTGACTGATGGTAATATCAATTAGAGCTCATTTTACACTTTTAAAGCCATGATCACAAATTAAAAGTTAAGATAAAGATCAGAAGAGCTTTACAGAAATATCAGGAAAAGTCAGTCAAATCTGTTGTTTCTAAATGACCAGTACAAAAATAGCTTGACTAGGAAGGATTAAAGTAAACTCACATCCTCTCTACTAATTAGTCTTGAAATCCATACACCTGTAAAGTTTAACTTTTTAGATAAATTCACTAGATTAAGAACTGACTTTATTTGGAATACAAAATCCAATAATGATTTTATTTTTAATTTTTATTTTTCACTGGATCTAAACTAAGATATAAGAATACTCTAGGGCCCCAAAATTCTGTTTCCTTGGAGACATAAATCTTAGAAATGCTGCATAATCTAGAAGGAGTGAAAGATTCTAAAATGCAAGCATGTCTCTGTCCAAGTTAAAACACAAAACATTTGCTGAACTAAAATACAAACATCTTTTTAATTTGTTTTTATTTTTCTTATTTGAGACATAGATTATGGTCTGAACCAGCTCTCAGACTGATTTCATAATACCGAGGTCACTCCTTCACTCGTTAGCAAATCCTAAATGTACGACTTTCTCTGAACTAAGTGTTTAAACATCTGTGTAGGTGAACTCTATTGTAATTATCTCAACATGGAATCCTGCACTTCTGTTTTTGTGTTGTACAAATTGTTTCTGATCATTTTGAGTCCTGTTTTAACAATCCAAAACCTTTGTACACAGCATTATATACAGTATGCTGTGCAATTAAAATACATGTGGCATCAAACAAATAATTATTTTCCTTCAGCTAAAAGCAAATTAAAAACAATAAAATAAAGACAACTGGTGTAGTGTGGTTCTTAAAGTAGTTTAAGAATTTAAACTAAATTACAAATAAATATCAGTAAACACCAACTATTGTAACTTCTTTTCACTTCCAAATCCAAGGCTGTGTATTTCTGCTTAGAACTGATAGTTTCAATTAAGCAGTGTTCTCATTCTCATATAATTATATCCATATAAGTTGTCATTTTACTTTCAAACAGCAGACAAGAGACAACTCAGCTCCTAGCTAGAAAGAACAGTTGTGTTTTTAAGTAAACAGAGATATCAAGAACTGAAAACATTCTTATGCCACCTGCCAAAAATACCATAAGCATACTGGTATTTTTAGAAATCATTCTATTGCAATCACTGAAGTATGCTATCAAATATCACATACATACATATTTTAGGCAAATTCTGAGGATATCTGATGCTGACATCTGTAGAAGAGACAACTAAATAAAGACCATAAATACACTAATTCCCTATGTTAATAACATATTAAAGGACTCACTTGCATTTTCGGAATATGTAGTTTCCACTGAAACTAAATTATTCACTCTTATAGTAGTCTTAATCGATATTTAGAATTTATTTGTCAATCAAACAAATGAACAGAATATCAGATGTTGAAAGACGTTTTCTACATCTTTATTTTATTTTTGCTTGTGCCATATGGCCAGGATTCCCCAACAGTTATGTTGCAAACAATTATCCTCTCCTTGCAGGGAAAAAAAAACCAAAACAAAACAAAAAACAAACAGTGAAACACAAAAACATTAATAGAAGAATTATTTGCTGTTTGTGCTCAGCATTCACAGTTCATGGACAAATTCAAACATAATTCCAAGAAATGCAGAATTCTAAGGTTAGGCAGGGAAAACGTCAATACTATACCCAAATATTGATACACACATACAGATTCACAAATAACCTGTTTTCCAGAACCTCCAAGACTTTTGTTTGAGGTCAGGTTTCAGAGACTTCTATCGTCCCTGGGTGAGAGCAGCAGAGATCATCACACTGTCACTCATCAGCCTTGACAGCATTTTATTCATTTAAAACTAAAAACATGAACAAAAAAAAGTCTAGTTTTGTCCTGAAAACATGACATTCTCTGTTTAGGACTATCTGTTTGTTTGCTGAATAGCCAAATTTCCAAAAGATGGTAGGTAAAGCAAGCACATCAAGTGAAATGTGGCTCATCTGACACAGTTATGAGAAATCATCAGGTTTTTAACCACTTACATAAGTATCTAAAACTTAATAACAAAATACAACATTAACACCTAGAATTACAATATTACATTCCTTTCAGGTATTTAAAAGTTCATTATTACATCAATTTGGCCTAAAATATTCAGTTATGCTGAGTATATTTATCACGCAGTTTATAAATAAGAAAATGTAAGCAAACAAGTTGCCTGAGACACCAAAGACATGTTTTGGTAAAACTAGAATCAAACTCTCTCCTGTGATTTAACCTGCAGCCTATCTCGTTAGCTTCAGCTGATCAAACCAATTGGCTAGTTGTTAATCACCACGTTAGAGAGGTGACTTACAGTGTTCTTAAGACAATTAACAGATCCGTGGCAATCTGTCCCTCTCCACAGCGATTAGCATGCTCCACTCTTTACCAAGAGGCCGTGTCAGGACTAGAATATGAAATAACAGAGTGTCTGCAAAGTGTTTAGTTATAAAAGTATTAAGATGACATCCAGCAGGAAACAAGCAATCACTTGGCCGTTACCATGTCAAACCACTTATAGAATAGGAGAAAATTACTTCAAACAAATGACTACACTGGGGAGGAGGCTCAAGCCTTTTTAGCTCTGCTGGTAAATCTGCACCTGAAATTGAAGACAGATGGCAAGGTTTCACTGCACACCTTCTAAGCCTCTCAGGAGGAAAGGATAACGTTGGCAGGAGCTCCTGACAAAACTGTGTTGAGGGGGATGATCATGTAGACTTTAAAGCCAAAATGCAGTTTTGTCACCGATTCTCCACATTAGAAAAGGATCTTGGCTGCATCCTTAGTCCTTTTTTGAGCCAGTAAACATCTCCTTAGGGAGAAAGCATGCATCAAACAGTACTAATAATCATGTTTTTACTGTCTCAGGGACAATTTCATGGGGGAGGAGAGCTTAGTGCAATAAGCCCCTGGTTCCAGCAAAGCTCATAATCTTGTGCTTAACTTAAATCACATGAACACTTATGTTAAAATCTCAGAATAACTTTTACTTGGAATTTAACATATGCTTAATATATTCAGTCAGCTGGCTCTCAAAAAAAAAGAAAAATTGATTTTAACATTGTATCAGTCTAAATGAAACAAATTATCAAGGTTGAAGAGTTAAATAGGGAATGCCACGAGAAACTGATATGCTGCATGCAGTCAGAAAATGCTTAAAAATTTTCTTTGCTGAGATTTCTGTTTAACAAATGAAATCTTCCCTTCTAGAAGCGTTCACACAGACTGAATGTGGGATTGTGTGCAAACTTACATGTATGTAGCACCAGATATACATGCAGATCAGGAATGCAGGCTTCTCTAATTTTCATTAGCATGAAGGTATATTCTAGTTTGTATTCTACATAAGGAGCTCAAGTTCATACGAAGCAGTACAGATTAGCTTGTACTGATTTTGCTGTGAAAAGCTAGGTTTAAATGTTGTACTAACAAGAGACCAGCTCTCCTTCAGCATCGTAAATTGGGGAAGGACATTCACAGTCACATTTTCAGAATTGATTAAAAGTATTACAGCAGTTGTGAATCATCTTTCATGCCAAGCTCTACAGTATTGATAGGGATATTCAGTGTGAATGTTGTACATATATGCACCCAGTGCAATTCTCTCCTTTTATATTCAACAGTAGCCTTGTGCCAATATCTGAGCAAAGTTTGTACGTAGAACTGTATTTCTATAATCTTATACTGATGCTGAAACAATGTGTTCTAATCTACAAAGCATATCCATTTTCATAAGAGATAATATATATCTCCAAGGGGTTTTTAATGACGTTAAGCCCATTTAAACCTCTGATTACTGCAGTGAAAATGTGTATTCTTTAACAGATCAGAGAGAGCAGCTTCCAGAAGCACATGAAGGTACTTAATTCAGTTTGCAGTTTCATTAATGCACACTTCAAAATAATTTAGAGACATAATCAACAGTGGCAATTCCCCTATGGTTTTATTAGATATGTCTTTACCTTTTTAAATTATCTTTATTTAATACTTGTTCAAAGTAAAAAAAAAAAAAGCATTATTTTGAAACTTCACATTGTATTTTCCTAGTACACAATACTGATAATATTGTATGCATTTGGAACCTGGTTTATTTCAAAACTAGTGACAAGTTCCAGATAAAAAGATGAATACTGTAATGCATCTTTGCCTTACATTGCTTTAAGAAAAGGATTGCTTGCAAGTTTGCTGCTTGTCATGTAGATGTTCTGCCTGACTACTTGAGGAGACCTGCTAATCTTTATCCTGTGCTCCACTTACATCTTTTACAACCCTGAAAACATCCAGCACTTATAAAGACCCTGCAACACCGTCTGTCAGTGTTGAATCTTACAGTGAAGAGAACTTCATACTTATACTTTAAAGTTAGCTTGGATTTATTCCTCTAGAAAAGGCAATAACCCTGTAGTTAGTGAAGACTTCACTTTCATAAATTCCTCACAACATCATTCCTGGCCATAAACTCTCATAAAAGGAGAGGGAAAACAGTCAGATTTATGTTCTGATTCAGCACAAAGTCTGAGAACTGAATTCATTGTCAGGACTGCAGAAGTTATGAGGAGAAGAGAACAAACAGAAGTCTTGAAAAAACAGTTGAGTAAACTTTCATCCCTTAACTTGTTATCCCAGATCATACATATGCATGTTTTACTTCAGATATGTGCAGTTAAATGCAATGTAAACAACAGTGATGTCAATACAGGAAATCAAACCAAAAAGAAGATTGGATGCTCAGCTCCTTTATGACTTTAAAAGACAATGGGAGCCCAAGTCCAAACGGCTTTTAAATGTTTAAATATTTTGCTTTTACTCTCAGTTTGGTTCTTAGTTCACCTGCTTGGCTTAGGTTATGAGTAAAATAGATTGTGCTACTTCTTGTGGTGTATTATAAGTATTCATTAGATCCAAATGAGCCATACATAATAAGTGTCTGGGATGGCTGACTAGTCTTTGCTATGCAGTTGCCCTTGGACTGAATCACATCACTTACAAAAACAAAGTCAACTTTTTTTCCATTCGAAGGATTGAAAGCAATTTAAGACATATTCTTACACAGACAATTAAGGCACTACCTTCTACCTCAGATAATCATATTTATGTGGAGTTGAAAAGTATTGTCAAAGACCTACCATCACTCAAACAATAAATTAGTTTGCTTCAGCAGAGCAGCTGTTACCTCAGTAGCTGTTGATGCTGAAGAGTCATGATTTTTGCCCTGCTGTGTCAACTTTGGATTGAAAGAATAGGGGCTTCAAGGAGTTGGAAATCATTGTGGAAGGACACTAACACAGGCTATGACTATGCTGAGGAAAGGCTGTGGAAGCTCAGTTTGTTTAGCCTCAAAAGGAATGGTTAAGGGGGATCTATAATAGCTACAGTTTTTAATTGTCTTAAGGGGAGGAGCATTACACAAAAGACAAAATAAGACTCACAGCAGCACAGCTAAAAGACGAGAGGCACACAGGTTGCTTGAAGTGAGATTTTGACCAGATCTACATGTTAAGTAGAAGCATTTTCACTGTTATGATGCTTAAGTACTGGAACTGGTCCTCCAAGAGGTGGCAGAATCTCTGTCCTGGAATTTTTAATTTTATTTCTCGACCAGAAAAGGCCCTGATGATACCAATCTAAGTCTGAAATAAGCCTTGCTTTGAATAACATGACCCCAAAGGTCCTTTCTAGTCTTTATTATTTTATGATCAAATCCTGCAATCCTAGCCAATCCCCTGGACTCTGCACTTATGGAACTCAGACCGTCCCAAGACCATGACTTCTTATAGATAGTCCTCTTTGTATGATTATGTTAAATTTAAAAATGAAGGTAGACCTGTTAGAAAATTATCTTTGATCTCAGAGAGATCAGGATCCAAGCCTTTTTGTAGGTTAAGCAGTAAATCAGAAATTTGCCTAAGTATGTCCAGTGTTTGGTGTCTTCCTTTCCTCACAACATCCAAGATGAAAGGAGGGTATTAAAATATTTCACTTCTGTCTGACAAGACCTTAGTGAAAATGTGAATTTAATTATTAATAATTATATATTAATACACTTTTGACTAATTCTCTACTGAATTAGCTGACGTCTATCTGCTATCAAGTGTATATATTGCTCCAAGGGGAAGTCTGAACAAAGTGCTGTTAATTATGCACTGTTGAAACTTCGTTTTCCTGACACACAACACAAGGAGACACTATGACACTTCATAAAATACATCACAGTGCAACTGATGGGTTTTTGGGGCAAAGGTGGAGGAGAAATGAGAGTTATATCAAATATTATGGTGGTTTGGTTTTGGTTAGGTTTTGGGGTGTTTTTTTTAGATTTGAAATATACCTGCAGGAAAAATGTATTTATTATAAGCCACATATGTGCATGTATTTATACATGCACACACAAACAGACATATACGTACACACACACATAAGGGGAGGGAGGAAAGGAAGCAGGAAGCAATGATTAGTAACTTTTGTCCAGATTCAGAAAAGGTTACTCTGCTCTCATATACACATGTCGATCCTTGAAATATCCCTTGAAGGTCAAATTGTAAAGCCAATGAATTACGTAAGTTGCACACTGAGATAAAATATTTTCTATTTGATACACATTGGTTTTGGTCTTGTATGAATTTGTGCAACCATGTGGGTATCATATATTGCCTCTAGCAAAGTAGTGAAAAAAAAGGAATGAGCCAAGAGCTAGCTTTCAGTTGAGATTTCTAAATGAGGGAAAGAAAAATAATGTCAATTTTGAAACATATTTTATTCAATTTTAGTACTCATGATAAAACACCATTAAGCAAATACTATTTAGTATTCTCTATACAAGCTCTGTATGATTAGAATATCTTTGTATTTTCATGTTTGAGTTGCATCCTACAGAGTAGTAACAAATATTGATGCCTCAAAGCCTCAAGTTTTGAGTATAGTTGGGTTTTTCAAGATATTCAGTAATATGTGCTAAACTAGTATAAAACTATGAGTGTAAGATTAACCTAATTAGCTACAGTGTATGTAAAAAAACAAGCTTACAAGAAGTAAAGGTTTTCTCAAAGCCAGGTCTTTCTGTCAAATCAAAAAAACCCAACCCAAACCAAACCATTGTCCATTTATGAAAATTTAGACCACAGTACTTTTTAATGTCTTGCAGAACAGGTGAATGATTATGTAAGTTGGAGTATAAAATAAGTAGGTTTTTTGAGGGTGTATTTACGCTATGAAGTCAATCTTGCTGCATTTTCAAAGTAAATAATTTCTAATTATAACCATATTTTAAACTCCTTGAATCTCTCCAGTTTGCTTTAGGTTATTTGAATATTTTTAAGGCAGTGCTGCATGTTGAGTAATAGAAATTTATTATATGACGTTCGTATTTCCTGTTATCATTCTCTTTGACAATCTGGATATTTTGGTTTTTTTTTTTTTCCTCTAATTTTTCCTCTTATAGAAAATGTTTTTATGTAAACCTGAAAAGGTCCTCTGACATAAATAGAAGGTACTATTTTTTATAACAAAAGTATTTTTTTAAGTTTTAGAAGTGATAGAAACATGTGTTTTATAGGTATAAAATAGTTTGGGGAAATACTGGGTGGTTTTCAATCATTCAAGGCAAAGGTAGCTTCAATACCAAAAAAAAAAAAAAAAAAAAAAAAAAAAAAAGACAAGTTTAATTTGCACAGTTTACAATCAAAAAGGCCATTTGAGAAGATTCAATGTTAACGTATCCAAGACGTCTTTTAACCAATGAAGTAAAAAAAAGCTTATGGTCATGTTAAAATCATAACTGCAACATAATCTGAGGTTTCAGTATAAATAAATAAATAGATAGATAAACCAAACAGAACTCAAAACATTCAAATGAAAAAGCAAGAATCTTCATTTGCTAAGCTATTCTTTATTCATTGTAAATATTTGAATTTCATAAGATACAAAGATTTCTGAGATATGTTTAAGTATTGAAATTCTCTGCTTACTTACAGATACTGCTCCAAAGAAAGCAAGGGCCAGCAGGTGATATTATTGTCTTTTTACATTAATTTCAGGCAAAGTTAGGAAGTTTACCATACACCAGTGATACCAAGCATAGTAGGACCGTGCAAATAATTTTTGGGGGGCCATATTTTTGTTTAGTTAGATTCATTTACCTTAAATAAACATCTTACTACAAGTGGACATGCTCTTCAGTCACACTCATTGCCAGATCATCCATCTTGAAAAGCTCCTGTATTGTTTGACTCAGCCCAACAGAATTAAAGTTTAAATCAGTATATATGTAGTAAGAAGTTTATTTTGAAAAAAAAAAGAAAAAAAAGAAAAAAAGAAGAAAAAAACCTCACAAATATTACAATTTAGGATATTATTTCTCTCCCTGTGACTAGGTAGTCAATGATGTTTTCAAGATAACAGAAAGCAGGAGACTTCTTCCTAAGAATATCCCCAAACATCTTAGATTCTCTTTTATTTTTTTTTATCTTTAATTCTCTTTTCTAGAGCTAGCTTTAGCTGCTCTTCTGATTCGCAAAAAACATTTTGTTTGTGTAGCTGGCTCCATCGAGCTGGGTTACTGGAAAAAAAAAATCTTTTTAAAGCTATATAACTTGCAAGTAGCCTTTTAATAAAAGGTTTGTCTGTGTTTCCCGACTAATGAGCAATTTATTTTAATAGCTACCTAATTACCAGATATTTCTTTTTAAATAGAAACTTAACAACTTACTGAATTAGACCATAATCAAGAAATTCTTTTCCAATGGTAATGTGTTTTCTTTTCTTCTCATTTCCTTCAATTATTTCTGATTTTCCCCATCCCTTTCATGGCTTGGTGTGGTCTATATTCTCTTACTATTCATTGGACTTTAAACACAGATAACTACTAGTCTTCTGTAAAAATAAATAAATAAAGGTGGAGGCTGGTAATTTAAACTTCCTTCTGCTTAATTGGGTAGCTAATGGGAGGAATTTGAATCAAAGCTACACAAGTAGAGCAAGCACAGCTTTTGTATAGTTCTGCCAATTGAAATACATTTTGCTGGGCACTGGAATGCTGGTACTGCCCAATAAATTAGAAAATCAACTACTTAACGGGAGAAGTAAATTAAAAATCATTTATTTTTCTGTGAAAGGGCAGACAAATAAAAATGTGTTTGTCTAGCTCCCTACGGCCCAGTAAGCCTTGGGCTATTGGTGTTTGGCATAGATCAAAGTAGCCTTCATGCTCCTAGCTATCCAAATTCATTGGATATTTTCCTACTAAGAATTGCTAAAATCAGAAGTTGGATGAGGAAAATTCCCTATTCTTTATGGCATTGAATTTTCCTAGTGTATATTTATCACTGGCACATAATTTCTAGGGATTATTTTAAGTTATTAAACACTAGTAGTTGTACCATCTGCCCAATGAGAACAAACATACTTATGTCTCATTACAGATAGTACAGGTCTTCTAAGGACTGAGGAAACCAGCTAACTTAGCTCTCTTATAAAGTCACAAGAAGTCCTCAGGAACATGAGTCTCCAGGTAAAGAACAAATTTAAGTAGTCTGAACTGAAGGATAGAGCAATAGACAGGGAATTTAGTTGACGCAGTTCAGCAAAATCAAGAGTCTTGTAAGCACATTTCCTAACTGAAAGGAAGATTGGTTTACTCTCTTTCTCCAAAGCAGAATTTAGATGGTGAGTTTGCTCAGTTGTTCTGGGTTTGCACAGGTTATACTGCATGATTTCCTGTCCTAAGTTTCCTGTCCTTTTTGTTTGATTATTCAGAACAAAGTTAACTGGAAAAGTCTGACAGACACTGCCTCCTATCATGGTAGAACATGATGGGAAGTACTGGGAGCATCCAATTTTGTGGGTTGAGACAGTCTAATTGTTAGTTAACATTATTAGTTACTTTGATGGCAGCCTAAATGCAGTAATGTAACTAGATTCAGCCTTAAAATAAACACTTAGGATGAGACCTTCAAGGAAGTAGAACACAATCTGAATCTCTACCTGTCAAATAACTATGAATATCAGTTTCTTGCCTGCAGTCAATCATCTGGTTGTTAGGTGCTCAAGAACTAAAGTTGTATTGCTGCTCAAGAGAATCTAGGTATCTGGTTATCTTTTTTTTTTTTTTTTAAATTGTTTCTAGGAAAAGGTCGTATGCACTGTAATTCTTTTTCCTGACAACATGCAGAGGTTAAAAGTCAATCAGACACAGTTAAAATCATGGACTTGATGGTACAGAAATAATTTTTCTTACCACTTGAGGAAAAGAAAAGCTACAGAATGTACTGGAGTGTTTCATTATCTAACTCATTAGCCTCTGCAGGATGTGGGAAAGGACATTAGAAAACTAGCCAATTATTTCTAGCTAAATAGAAAAAATGCTTATAAATTCACACAAGGTCTGTGAAAGCTACCTCTGTACCTGAAAATGGACATTTGGTGATCATGTGCATGTTTTCAGCACTTATTGTAAAGGGATACAAAATACATTGATGCTGTCTTGTGATTGAAAATGTTCAATAATGGTTTCCCCTGAACTTTTACACTATATATAAAGGAAATATAGAAGCTGTATAAATATTTATAGACCAGAATGATGGTTGGTACTGGACTCTTGTCATAAATAAAATAACAAAAAAATAAGGCTTTAGAAATTCAAGTCCTGTTTGATTTCACATGTACTTAAAGTCTCCTTTCTGTTCCCCTGCTGATTTCCCTTCCTCTTTCCCCACTGAATAAATGCAACTCAAACTAAATCAGGGGGACTTATAGGAATGCCAATTTTTAGCATTTCAGTAAATCGCTTTACCTAGGCATATGACGGTGCCTAAATGTAAATGCAGGTCACTAACCAAAGACGTACATTTAAAAAAAAAAAAAAAAAAATCCCTTAATGTATTTTCTCCCTTTTTCTGGAATGATCTTCATTTCTCAAAAGTTGTTTCAATTTAATTCATTGCTGATATCAAAAAACCCTAAACATAAATCATTACATACTAGGTGGCACAATTAGCTAAGGTCCTGCATGGGAAGTACTGTTACCTGTAATGAGTTGTAACTTTTCTGACTTCAATAAACAGAGTTTGAGTAAAGTCTTGAGGGTCTGTGTTACAGCAAATTACCTCAAAAACATAAGATGTTGAAATATCCTTCAGAAGGCTCAGACAAAACAAGTGTGATTAAAACATCAAGCAAGTTTGTTGAAGAATATCTGGAGCAGTGGTTTTCAATCTTATTTAATGTGTGGATCTTCCCCTGGACAAAATGCACTTTCTTTTACAAAGGTATTCAGGCAGTTGGACTAGATGATCATTGTAGGACCCTTTCAACTGAAATTGTTCTGTTCTATTCTATTCTATTCTATTCTATTCTATTCCATTCCATTCCATTCCGTTCCATTCCATTCCATTCATTATCTTTTTAGTCAGCTTTCACAGACCTCTTAAAAAAACAAGGATATTGTGACAGATTAAAATCTATTGCAATTGAAGTTTTGTATCCTGAGAGTGGATGGAGAATACTCTCTGTGTGAGTACTCAAAGTCATAGAATCACAGAATCATTTTGTTTGGAAAAGACCTTCAAGATCATTGAGTCCAATTGTTAACCTAGCACTATCAAGTACACCATTAAACTATGTCCAACAGTTTCTGAATGAAAAACTGTTTTGATTACTCCCATTACTGTAAAAAAACAAAACAAAACAAAACAAAACATCTGGTTAAGGGAATAAACCTTAACTCTAAGAACATGAGAACATAGTTCACCACTTCTTCAGTGGCACATTCTTAAATGGCTTTCCTTTACACCAAAAATGTCAGGGTAGGATTTTTTTTTTTTTTCATAATGTGGCTATACTTACCTCTTATTATGATCACCTCGAGAATATGGTATCCAGATGGCTTCATTTATTTTTAATTGGTTTGGTTTTTTTTTTTTTGGTCAACCTAGCCTGAAGGAATTTACTGCTTAATTATTTTATTCCACCTTATTTTGAAGGAGAACATTTCTTCGAATAGACTACATTTATACAGTCTTCCCAGGCCTTGATACATGTCTGGGATGCATCCTAATTCTTTTTTCTCACTTTCTCTCTTCTCCTCCAAAAATAAACTTGAGGATGAAAACTGGAGTGTGAGACTGAAAAAAGTCATAACGTATTCCTACAAGCTCTGCTGTCCAGATGCTCAAGACATCTGAACTGCAGGTTTCTATGAGAAGTTTTGTTATTATTTAGCCCAAAAGTGGTCCTAGATAAATAGAAAGAAGATAGAAACTTAAATTTCTGCCCCATTTCAGTCTAAAATAAGATCAGAATTCTTCTGTGTCAAGTTCACACTTGATGAGGGAAAATGAAAAGCTGACATAGCAGAGGTTGGCAAGGATGGTTTGATTTTGTTTTTGTTTCATATGTCATTACAGGATACACTATTTGAAATACTTAATCTTCCTTCCAGAAAAATAAACTCACATTTTTCAGAAAAAAAAGAAAAAAATCTATAACTTAGATTAAGACATACATTTTATGTTTGCACGTTTTTCTACAGTGCATATGTATTCACACGCAACTTTTGTTGCTTTAATGAATGGCTTAGCACTATAATCATGAAAGGAATAGTATCTTGTTTTTTATTCTGTTGATTCTGGTGGTGGTTAAGTTTAACCATCAAGTAGGTTTTAAATGAATACTGAAAATTACATAAAATTAATCCATTACCCTGAGAGAGATTGTAAAATCATTAATTTTAAAATGGTTATGGAATGGGTAGTTTACTAACTTGAATTGAATTACCTAGAATGTAGAAAAGGTGATATTATCAGACTATTATTTTTATAAATTATCACAGGAATTAATAGATACAGATGTTGTGGTGACACAAGACACTAAGCCTGCACAGCCTGTTTAAAGCAAACACCATCTGATTCTGGAAAAAGCAATACATATAACTAAAAATAAAATTAACACTTAACAGAATCAGAAAGTGTGAAACTCCACAAATTAACTGAAAGTACAAACAGAGAGAAAAACAGAAGAAACTATATCAATTAATGTTGAAATACCTAAAAACTAAACACGGAGAGGCAAAGTCTGGAGAAATTTGCCCTAAGAATTTCAAAGGTTTCTTTCTTCTCTCCTACATTTTACCACTGCTGCAGGAAAATAGGCAGGTAGTAACATATACTCATGTCTTAGCTGCAGAGTGGTAAGGTGTTAAAGTTAGACATAAAATAAGCTGAGAAGAAGCCGCGGCAGTTTAAGCTAAATAGGTGGCCCAACATTCCCATTTGCCCAACTTGTGGAAGAGTGCAATAGCCATCTTGAAGAATTACTTTTAATGAAAAAGGGTGGCAAGTTCTTCCTCTGGGAGTGGACCCACATTATTGATTTAGAGGCCTAAAAACTCAATACAGTAAAGCATGAGAATATTTATCTCCAAAATTGAATTAACAGCAGACAACCCTCTGCACACGTGTAAGGTATTAAAAAAATAGCACAGAAAAGACGTGTCCGAAACCTTGTTTAATGCATGGACTTAATTCCCTATCTCTCATTCAGCATTTTCCTTCTTTATTTACAGAATCACAGAATTACAGTACTGTTTAGGTTGGAGAGAACCTCATGAGACCATCTAGTCCAATGCTGCTGCTCAAACAGTGTGAGCCAGAAAAGGTTGCACACAACTCTGTCTAGTTGTGTTAAGAGTATCTCCAAGGATGAAGACTCCACGACCTCTCTGAGCAACTTGCTCTTGTGTTTGGCTACACCTCTGATAAAAAAGCTGTTTTGTATTCAGATGTAATTTATTTTTTTTTTTATTTGTTATCACTACATCTTGTCCTATCAGTAGATGCTCTTAAAGCTGCCTCATCCCTCCCTTCAGAGTCACTGTTACAGAATCACAGAATGCCTGGGGTTGGAAGGGACCTCTGGAGATCATCTAGTCTAACCCACCTGCTAAGTCACGTTCATCTAGAATAAATCACAAATGGATGCATCCAGATGGGTTTTGAATGTCTCCAGAGAAGAAAAGTCCACAACCCCTCTGCAGCCTGTTCCAGTGCTCTGGCACCCTCAAAGTAAAACAGTTTCTCCTCACATTTAGATGGAACCTTCTACACTTCAGTCTATATCTGTTGCCCCTCACCCTGTCATTGGGCACCACTGAAAAGAGTCTGGTCCTGTTCTCTTGATATCCACCCTTAAGATATTTATAAACATTGATATGATCGCCTCTGAGTTTCTCTTCTCCAGACTGAACAGACCAGCTCTCTCAGTCTCTCCTCATAAGAAAGATGCTCCAGGCCTCTCGTCATCTTTGTAGCCCGCTGCTGGACTCTCTCCAGTAATTCCTTATCCTTCTCAAACTGGGGAGCCCAGAACTGGACACAGTTGACTCAATTCATGCTCAGATTGTACCTTAACACAATGTTTCTTATATATATCTCATACTACCCTCTAAACTGGAGGCTGAATTAACCCATTATAAATATTTTGTTGTAGATTATTGTAGGAATTTTGTATGCGGCTTTTACTTTAATCATAGGTATCTAGATCTAGGGACATTACAGAAGTCAGCTAGAGGCAGAAGATCAATATTACTGTCCAAAATTATTAACCTGTAGGAAAGCCAACTAGCTATTGCACAATTTGTTCATTCCTAAGGATATATTTCATAAGAAGAGAGTTGGATCTTGGTGGACCAGCACTAGAAATGTAGTCCAGCTATAGGAGACAAGAGGAAAAAAGACAAAGATTTTTGAAAAGGATGCGATGGAAAATAGGGGAAAGGATATGGAATGAGCAAGTCAGATCTGGTACCTCTGACAGAAGAGAGGAAAATAAAAGTTGCCAGATGAAACCCTGCTAGATGAGTGGAGAAGAACTGTCTGAAACTGGAAGGTTTGGAGATAAATGAATGGAAGTTAAAGGTTCAGTGGTAAAAGGGGTACCATGGACACCCAGAACCAGGCTGTCTCATGTTCTGTATTTCTTCTTTCTCCTACTGTCCACATCTTGAGTAGCAATATCTTTCCTTGGTCTTTGGAGACCTTAGCACAAACATAAATCCTTAAATACTTCACACAGTAAAGAAATAACTGTTCAGGAATGAATTGTTCCCCTAAAACACAATATTGCTATTCTTTGTTAATTCCACAGTGTAAAATTATTTGCAAGCAGTGTTAGTCCTGATTAGGCAGATATACTTACAATCTTTTTAAGTTGCTTCCTAATTTAACCAGTTTCTTTTCCATGTTCAGATTAAAAATACAAATTTCCTTTTACCTAATATAAGTTCTACATCACTGCTTCTTTTGCAGTAGCTCAACTCTTCAGAGATCCCTTTCAGGAAGTAAAATTAACAATGCATTTTGAAAACTCGAAAGATGCAAACAATCACAGAATGAAAATGGTGTACCCTTTTTGAATTTAAATGAGTACTGTGTGGCAAATTGGTAAAACATTTGAGTTGCCCCATGGAATGCATAAGTAATTACATACATACACACTGTTAAATTCCAAGGGCCACTAACATATCTTTTACTTTTTTTTTTTTTTCTGCAGTTCTTCAATGATGAAAGCAATTCTAAATTAGTATTTTGTAGGTTCAGGTGCCTCTGAAAAAGCTCATGCTGTACAAAATCACTGATACGAAATGAAAACTAGTCTATAAATGGTTAATATATTCCACTATTATGATTAATTTTGTGCTGTATTTTGTCAACACTTCGAAAGAAAATACTACCTGCTGTTTAGTTAGCATATTATAGTGTTTTCAACAGCATTGCAGAAGTAGATAAGAAGTGGTTTTTTGCCTATAGAATTTGCACATTTAAACAGCCCTATTTTCAATTCTGTTTTAGCAGCTTTAGTTCACTTTTTTTTATTTTCATACTGACATTTTTCGTGATAGTCATTAGCCCAGCAGAACATACTTTTTCCTTTTTGGATGAAATTGGTTAAACTAATTTTAAGTTATTAGAGTGCAAAGAAAAAAAAAAATCTATATTTTCTAGTTGCTAAACTCTTTAGTACTTGGCTTAAATCTTGCATGGTAAATTGTGTGAGGAACCTGCAGCTATACAATAGCATAATTTTCCATTTAGGGTTTCTGAAAAATGATTTCAAATGTAAACTTCATTAAAACCAATCTTGTATATATCACTAAAATTTAAAGTAAACATTCTGGTTAAGAAAAAAATAGGGACAAAATTAGCATTTTTATAGTCATTATATCTTGAAAAGAAACTGAGATCTGCTACATATGTATTTTTAATTTACTTTAATTTCCTACTCCAGTAGTTTTGATTTTATGTCTGATTTTCACATCTGCTCCATGAAAATATTTATTTATTTTCTACCGTCTCCAGATATAGTATCTGAATTTTTCAAACCAGTTTTAAGTGTTTGTTGTAGGTTAAAGAATGTTTGTTTCTAGAATATTCAAGAATAGCCAAGCTGAACAGCTATGAATTCAGACATCAAAATTCCTACTTGTCTTTTTAAATATTGCTATACCTGAGCTTTTTTTTTATAGTATTGCTGTACATTCAAAGCCGGTTTAAGCCATCATTGTATAACTATAATAGTAATCGATGATGCGTAAGAGTAAGAATGTGAATATTGTATTTTGAGGTCATCAAGGAGATTCTTTCCCTATCTTTCTTTTCTTTCTGACTTGCTCCTCTTATCTGAGTTCCTCAGCATCCTAAAACGTTCTTTTCAGCTCCTTGCATCCTGCCTCTGTTGCAGAGTATGCTAGTTTGTATCTCAGCTTCATTACAGGGTATAATAGCTTCTACCAGGTGCAAGCAGAAAGAATTGGGAACACAGAGATGTAAGCCAAGGGTGTTACACAGGCTAGCCCATCTCCCTTTTTTGGGGGGCAGAAGTGAACCAATATACTAAGCGTAGTTTGTTGCGTAGTGTGGAGGTACCCAAATGATTCCATCTAGAAATACTAGGCTGACATAACAAAATGGATTTTCTGAGTCAGATCGAAGGTATGTTAGCCCTTCGGCCTGTCTTTAAGAAGACAGGAGATACTCAGGGAAAAGCTAAAGAACAGGACAAGTATTTAAGGCTATCTTCTCAGGCTGCCTTCCTCAGTACTAGCAAACCTCAGTCAAAAGATTCCTGAGCAAGATTAGATAGTGACGGATCATATCATGCAAACCCAGTAAATCAGGTTGTCAGAAACTCTGAGGTTTTCATACTTCTTTTTATTGCAAATACAAGCAAGTTTAAAGGCTGATGAAATTGTCGCATGGGCTGGTTTCATAATACTTGAATGAGAAAAGGTCTGTGCAGGGGATATACGTCTTTAAGGCTGATATTAAAAAGTAACACACCACCTGCTACCAGCCCTACTCCCACTCCCCATTTCTCATCCCCAGATTTGTTTTGACTTGGCCTAGATGGGGATTTTTTTGTTGAGAGTCTGAGAGAGGGGGCCAGATTCCAGGCAGCAGAGTCATTTATGTTGTTTCATTGTAAACTATAAGCTCCAACTCAAACTTTCATTAAACAATATTAAAATATGCTACATATTGAGTCCTTGTTATTCCTGCCAAATTAACCGGTTTAGTATTTTAATGATATTTAGTAGATTCTAAGGAAAAGGAGTAAGCAAACTTTTCGTTTGTCAGACATAAAGCAAAACTAAAAATCAGCTAACTCCTACACCAGTTCTTTGAGCCTATAAACTCTGATCTACTTCTTTAAGTATATTTGTAAAAAACAAGAATATTGGATTGTCTATAGTATATTTTCAGTGACTGCTGTGAGGTCCTGGTACATATACTCTTGAGGACATTATATTAGAGAGAAGGCAATTTTGTTTTGATCATGTGATACAGACTCCCAAAAATAAATTCCTCAGTCTGTGCCTCAACAAAGGTCATTAAACTCATGGTCATTCTGAGCCTTGGAGCTCAAAAATATTTCCTTGTGAAACTATAGACTTTTTTCCACCACACAACTTCACATTTTTCTTTTATATGATAGCTATCTCTGAATTTAAATGAACTATTAACACTGTTTACCATTCTTCCACAGAGGTAACATGAGCTTGCAGAGCAAAATGCTGGGTTCAGTGTCTATATTTCTACATCCAGTCTTAATAAAATGACTACTTAACATCAATAAATATTTTCTTAATGTGCGTCTAGCGTTCTCGAAAAGTAACAAGAGTCAGGCAAAAATTAATGGTGCTCTATAAAAAGCATGAAATGGGTTCAAGATATTTGGTACAGGATCTGTTACTAACCCATGTGATTTGTCTAATCTGCACATTTGATTTATTGATGGATAAATCAGATGTAAGAGAGATGTGGTGAACCGAAATGGATGAGTAAACACTCCAGCCTCTATATGTGTCTAACTTCATGGCTGGTAATAATTCAGGAGGCTAGTCCAGAGAACATAAAGTTGTTTTTCAATCTTAAAATGTATATGTTTGCTAGATTGCAGATTTGTTTGATTTGCACAGGAGGCAACTATCTACATTGAAGTGGGAGGACAAGAATGTGTGTTGCTGAACCGACAAGGAAATCTTCAGCATCCCTGTGCCTGCAACAATTTTTTCCTCTGTGAGCAGCTGAAGTGACTCTTGTATGTCAATGTATAGGAACTCCCACACCATCTGTTCGTAATGGACATAATACCTCTAGCTCAGGTCTCTTTTGTCACAGTGAATAGAAAAGATTTCAGCACACTTGCAAACATCCATTCCCATTATTGTTAGGGATAACGTGTGCACGTCCCTGGAAAAATCAAACCCTACATTCTAGTAAACACACACGTGCCATCTGTCATTTTTGGATAATAAATTTCTGTGAACATTTTTAGAAAAGTAGTAAAGAGTTAGGAAAAATAAAAAGTTTATTTTCATAATGCAACTCTCAAAACAGAGTCTGGAGCAAAAAAGAAGAAATACTCTTTTCTCTCTTCCATTGTTGCAGAACTGAGAATGTTGACATAAGGACCATGGGGCCCTTGGGACCACAGAGTTAGACTTAGACTTAGACTTAAAACCTCAGATGAAAGAAGATACACTGTTTCTTTTTTCTATCATTCTTACCACACCTAAAGGAAGGGACCCTGAAACATTTGTACACTAATGGCTCTAAGCCCCATCCTTGGTTTGCATTAGCACAAAACTGTGTGCCTATGTCCTTTGCCCATGGAAAGACACATGCATGGATTAGATTGCACCTGCATTATATTACGTATTTGGAAGCAGCTGATCTTGATGAGCAAAAGACCAGGACCTCAGATATAGACTATCTGGTCAGTATAATTACAATGGGTTTTTTCCCTCCATTAACGACTTGTGCAGAAGAGAGATTTGATAACTGAAACACTGTCATCTTAGTATCTTACTTGTTAAAGAAGGAAAAGTGTGCAGTAATAAAAGTAAACACTTTCTATAATGCACCCAAAGTAGCTAAAATTTCTGTGGTCAAAAAGTGACTGACCCATGGAACTGGTAGGTAGGAAAGGAAGAGGAGAAGTGGGAAAGAAGCAGCTCTGTGATGAAGGTAAGTGATATCTTTAACGTTTAAACAAAAATAGACATTTTAAGAGAGAAAAATAGAAAATGTTATAAAAATATTTTTATTAGCTTAAAGATTTAAGCAGTGAGGAATAGTGTCAATTTTCTGCTTGTGGATAAGTGGTTCAAATCAGACATAAATGAAAATTCACATTCTCCAACAAATCCTGCCAGAGGGGGGAAAAAAAAAAAATCAAGGCCTGTACAGAAATTGGTCTGTAAGTGGGAAAAAAAAAAAATGATATAGCTAATTTCATGCTTTTATTATTTTTTCTGTGTTTTTATCAGTTATTAATTAGAATAACTAATAATTTACTAGAGATTATACAAGGAAAATATGCAACTGTTCTAATTATATTTATTAAGATTATATCTATCTGAAATTATACAGAGTAATCTGACTTAAGGAAGGGGAATAAAATGTCTAAAACCTCAAAATCTTTATTCTTCTCTTCTTTTGCATCATTCTGATTAATTTCTGAACTTTCACAGGACCTCATATTTCCTATGGCTTGTGCAGGTCTTACAAGCTCTATGCTGTCTTAAATATCACTTCAATAGTTTGTTCAAAAGGTAACATCCCATTATAAATTGCCATATGAATAAAATATTTATGATCCGTAACAACGACAAAGTCTAGCATATCTGCCTGAAAACAGCATCCCATTCCACTCCCCTCCCCCAAAATCATATAATTAAGTTGGAAATATTCATTCCCTTATCATAGGAGTATCTAGTGACAGAAAAAACAAGTCGACTAAACTCTTTCCTGAATCCTGCCTCTTACTCTCTTTATTTCGGTCCTCAGCTAATTTTACAATACTCCATTTAATTGGTCACCTGAGAAGAAAGATTCCTTTTGATACTAGAATTCTAGAGTAGTTAGTAATTTTACTGCTGAACTACTTCATAATCCAGGTGATTTTTCCATTCTCTCTTTGCTCTACCGTAATAGATTTTATCGGTTATGTAGCAGTAAAGTTATGCAGATCATCTGATGAAAGGTGAGAACTTAAGGGGGAAAAGTACAGCAATTTACTCTTACTAGAATTAATAATTTTACTGAATGCAATTAGATATCTACTAATTAAGGTGTTACCATTTTATACAGTGAATTTTCAAAACAGAAGACCCTAAAACCTTTGAAACAGGCTCTATCAAGCAAACATAGATGTCAAAAATCAATGCACTAGAAAAAGAGTACAGAAAGAAACAAAATGGTGCTGTCAGAAGTGTTTACTTTTAACAAGGCCGTAAGCAGCTCTAGGAATGAACTACAGTAGAAGTTTTAAATCTGAAACCCTGCAAATGGCACCTATGAATAAGGCTGTGAAGGGTATGTTTGGATGGCTTTCTTATTATTTATCTTGAATATTACTATAGTAGAATTTAAAAGCTCTCTGAAGTCTTTTTCTCATCTCAAAGCAAGAAAAAGGAGTGTCTTTATATTATTCTGTTGTGTAACACAGTGTGTAATAAAGAAAATAGTCTGACTTTTAAGATTGGTGTGTTTTTTGGTTTGTTTGTTTGTTAGGTTTTGTTGTTGTTTTAAGATGATCATTGTCTCTAGCTTAAATTAATTTAATGATGCATTCTGAACAGATTTGGCCTTCTGATTAAAACCCATTCTGAAAAATTGTGTTCAGATATGAGAATAGGAACAGAAGGAAAGACAATAGAAACACTAATTAAGAAAACACTCTTCCCATGACCTCCAGAAGAGTTTCAAGTAACAATTTAAGGTTATTCTCCCTGGCATATAGCAAAAATATCACAGATATTTCTGAGTCTAAGGAGTTACTGCTAAAGTTTGAGGGGTTTATACTCTTTATTTGTAGGTTTAATTACATTTCCTGTTTCTCTTAATGTTATATGTTATACTATTTTAATTCTACAAGTATTTTGTTAATATGTTTGGAGTGCTTGAAATAATAAGATTTTTTTTCCTAGGTTTGGTGTGAATAAAACAGGTAAATCTTTGTCACATACAGGAATATAGTGCAAAATACCCAAATCCTACTGTGCTCAATCCCAAACTGGAAACAACAAAGCCAGTTTTTGGGTTTGTGTTTTTGTTTTTGTTTTTTTTTAATTTGACTAGGTCGATTTTAAATTAGAATAAGAATCCTGTAGTGTGTAGTGTGCTCTGTAAATATATCAGCTTGGTTGTGTGTTAATTTATGCATCTCATCCATTGTAGCTGTTTCAGTTCCTTGGCAAAGTGGATGCCTTACAAATTTACAATCCCCGTCATCTCATTGATCAAGAATGCAAGCAGATACAGGCTAAATTGAAGCAGAAGGTAACACCTTTATTAAGATAATAGTGGGGAGGGAGAGTTTGTGATAATGATTTGGTGCTATGCTGCCTGCATCCTATCACATAAAAAAATCCAGTGCTGCAATACAAACATTATTGATGTGTCAAAGGAATTTCTTAATGCATTCAATTGCAAATGGTTAAACATCTGTTATATTATGTGCATAAATATTTCTTACTAAAGCCTGCTTCCATTTTTTTTTCCCAGACTTTTACTAACAGAACATTTCTATTATGGTAGCAAGGGTTATTCCATGCATAATCTGGAATGGCAGGAAGATGTACCAGGGGATATTTAGGTTGGACATTAGGAAAAGGTTCTTCACCCAGACGGTGCTGGGGCACTGGGACAGGCTCCCCAGGGAGGTGTCACAGCCCCAAGCCTGACCGTGTTCAAGAAGAAACTGGACAACGTCCTCAGACACATGGGGTGAACTGTGGGGTTGTCCTGTGCAGGGACAGGAGTTGGACTCAATGGTCCTTGTGGGTGCCTTCCAACTCAGGACATTCTATGATTCTATGATTCACAACAGTCATATTTGGATCAATACAAAACTTATATTATACTTCTACAGAAGCAATGAATACCAGAAACAGTGTAAGTAACTCAGTTGGGTAACTATTGCAGTCTGACACTAACAATCACATTTTACCTAGACATTCAAGAGCTTGATAAGATCTTTTAGAACGGCAGAGAATATGTACTGTCCTTGCAAAAGCACCTCATTCTTTGCCATTATCGAGTACTATTATTTTACACTTGTAAGTATCCTTAGTACCAGCATAACTACATATAATAACATTCTGCTAATGCAAGTACAGTGTGTCTTCATTTAAAAACAGGAAACTCTTTAAAGTAATTCAAGAATCCTTAGTCTTTTTATTGTCCATAAACCTCCTAAGTAAGGAAAAGAAAATGTTCTGTCGCATCGCATGGCCTTACCACTATGAATGTGAGTTAATACTCTACTTTCTAGACGATTTCTTCAGTTGATTTATCATGTTCATTGACTACTCTTACTGAACTTTCTTCTAGGGCTTGTATGTTCATAGATATTCAATTTATGTTAGCACATAAATGTGTGAATAAAACTACACAACCTGGAAAAATCCAAGTTGAATCTCTATGTATCTGTGTTCATACTTAAGAATAAGTCTGAACACTTAAATAGTCCAAATTTTATTCAGGCTCTGAAAAACATTTAAACCTATAAATGTTTTCTTCTCCTATTTCATTTTATTTATATAACATTCTCTCAGCCAAACCATCAGTAGAGATTATCAGTTCCAATAGTCTAACATCTCTATAATTTAAAAGAAATATAATCTTATGAATATCCTTTATCCTTATATAAATCAGGTGTAACAATCATCTTCTCTGCAGGTGAGTAAAAATGCATTCTGAAAGATTGGTTTTGAAAGGTCAGATATTCACAAGTGAAGGTCAATTGTGGAAGTCCAGTTGCTAACTCTGTTCATACTTTTCAGGTCAAACACATCATTTGAAAATAAGACAGTGATAGTTATTAAAATTTTCAGCTTGATTTATTAAATATGGAAAGGAAAGTTTAATTTTTTTGAAGGAGACCTAGCAGATAAAATTATGAAAATTATACCATCAGAACCAGAATTGAGGAGAAAAAGAATAATACACTATTTTTTAAATTATTTATTTTGTTTTCCTTTCTCTGATCTGATGAGGAAGTTTTTTAAACACTGCCACTCAAAGGAGGAGAGAAAATGAAATAAGACAGATCAGATACTAAACTGATAAGTATTGTAACTACATTTATTTAGATTAAATTAATAAATCTCTGAATGATACCTCTTGGGATTGTTGCTGAAATTTGAGAACAATTATTCAAAATAATTCCACAACAGTCAGTAACTATTAAAAATCCAAAATAGATTGTTTATTCAGTGTACTAGATTGTAGCATTTCAGGGAGAAATACATGTACAGTAGTTGCACATGCACAAAATGATTGCTCAAAGGACATGATATCAAACTGGCACATGTATTACAGGTGCTCAGTGTTCATGAGAAGGAAATACCAGGGTGTAAACTGTAGAGCAAAAGCATAATGACATTTATAACTACTGGACTGATGAAATCCTTTTTCACTTTAAAAATAAAAGTGGTGAGGACTTGGCTTCCTGCAGAGTACACAGTTTAAAAAGCTCTATAGTTCTTATTTTAAGATCCTCTGGATTCCCCCCATATTAGCAGAAAAGCATATATTTGATCCTCAGTATGTCTGAGAATCTGACACTTTGTGACACTTTTAAGGTGTAAGTTTACACACTGAGTAAAACCAAAACCTTAAAGTGAATGAGTCAGCAGACTTGATTTTCAACTTAGCTGTCATTTTGGATTCTAAATTTAAAGCACAATAACATTGATAACGCCTAGTCATTTTTACTGCTGGGTTTAGGAAAACTTCTCTTCCAGATCTACAAAACCAAGTTTGTTTTGTTTTTCCAGATCAGTCAGGATAACTCCTAATTTATAGAAAATATTATAATAATAAAACCTCAACAAGGGTAGATAGAAAATCAGTAAGAATTTTGTGTAAGACAATGGAGCTGTGAAGGAGCATGAAGAAGCAGTGATGCATGACTTAAGTTGAAGCTAGCATGCATAAGAAATTCATACTTAAAGGTAGAATTTGACTCCATGGTATAGATTATACAATACTTAACATGTCTAATTATCTTGGAACAAGTGGTCAGAACAGCTGGAAATTTTCAGATGGCAGCTTTAAATAAAAAATAGATGTTTTGTTCAGATATTCAACAAATAGTTCTGTCCTTTGTTGCAAACAAACCTTCCTTCTTTCTAGAGAGTCCCCAAACTACAACATATGTACAACTCCCTATGTGCTTCTCCACACACCTGTCTTGGGCTGTATTCTGGGGCCTGCTCTCAGCAGAGCTCAGGCAAGAAAAGACATAAAACATGTCATTTAGTTGATCATTTATTTTTAAGAACAATGTTTCCTGCTGCAAAACCTCTTTCATCTTTGTCCTTAAAAAAGTAGCCCAATGCCCTCTTTTAAAAATGTTTAATGAGAACTGATGCTATGGGTTATTTAAAAATTTTATTGCATTATTTTTTGAGTTTTCTCTGCTATCATTGCATTACTGTAAGGATCTTTGTGGTTCTTTGCTTTGGCAATTTTATGCGTCATTATTATATGCCATTTCCACTCACATTTTTAGAATAAAAAATATGCTGGGTTTTATTTTGCACCATAACAATGTTGTGTTAGTAGTAATGGATATCTTTGAAATTGTGCTGTTACTGAACTCTTTGTCATATTGCTCCTGAAAACATTTCCTGTTAACACAGGATGAAAATAACACCTATACAAAGAAATTAAGTTTCGTGCCTTCGATTTTTTCTATGACTCCTTTTAAAATAAGGACATACCCATCTTCTTCAAAGAATGTAATCTTGTAGTTAAAAATGTCAACAATTTCAAAATTAATACAACAATTACATATGCAATATGTACAACTCAAAAAGCTGAAGAAATCTGCATGATCTGGTTTTAGTTTTCAGAACTTTGAGACTCTATCTTTTGGGAAAACAGAATTAATTAGTTTATTTTTAGCAGTCTGGAACCCTACTGATGAAAAACTTTGAGAGATAAGTAATCATCTATGGAAGAAGAAAGCAAAATTAAACAATTATAGAGTGGTCTGTTTCAGAACTATAGAGTATACATAGATTTATGTATGAAACAAAAAAAAAAGTGTGTTCTCTTCACAGAAAGATCACATTTCCCTCTTTAAATAGTAATAAAGTATTAAATATTCACTTATATTTTCCTAAAATATAATATTCTGAAAGAAATTATTTATTCGAATGAAATCTTTAAGTAAAGTGTGTTTGGAGACTCATTTCATTTTTTTTTTTAAATTCCAAGAGTAGCATATGAGAACTAGTAGTGTATGCAAACGATTGATTTTACAAATTACTGTGTGACACAACAGTTTTATAAATGCCCTTAGAATGTCTCCATTTGTTGTAAAGCTCTGCACCACCAGCATTGAACACCATCACGTTCAGCATGAGCTCCAGTCACATTAACAAATCAAGACACCAGGTCAAGGCTCAAGCCTCACTGTAAGCAATAGAATAACCCCTCAATTCTTCTGTGGGTTTTGTAAAGCATATCCAGGAAAAAGAGATTCCTCTCAGGATTAGCCACAGAAGATGACATCTAACACACTTGCAACAATTAGTTTTATATGGACTCTCTGGTCTTCTCAGTTCCTTTTACAAGTATGGATAATTTTTGCAAACAATAGCTAATTATTTACATAACGGTGCTCTTCTGCACAAGAATATCCTTAATTTGAGCACATACATGCCTGCTTGAGTATGTAAACTTGGGGCAGTGAACAGCAAAAATACAGTAGGTTAACTCTTCTTTACATTAGATATCTTTACATTAGATATCAATATTTGAAGATGTTTAGTAGCTTTTACATAGAATGAAATGGCAATCCATTTAATACTTTCTTGTTGTTTTAAGCAATTAAAAAAAGCAAACCAACCAAAAAACAAACAAACAAAAAAACCCAAACAAACGAAAACAAACAAACACCCCCACACACACACCGTACTTTCATAAATATATTCTCTGTTACCTAAAAGAAGTACATTTTACTCCTTTTACTTAAGGAGAAGAAAACAAAGTATGTACTTCCATAAGAGTACAATTGAAATTTAAAAGCAGTTAAATAATTTATTTATCAGATCTGAAATTTGAAGTTACTGAGGCAAGTAATATTTAATTTGGCAGTAAGAATTTTCAAGAATTAAAATTACAGAATTTTAATAAAGAGATTATGTCGAAACTGAGGGATATGATGCAACCAAGGGACATTACACTGACAGATATGGTTCACTGTAAATCTAAATGAACTTTGTATATCAAAACATGCCTAGTACAATCCAAATTTATTACTTCAGAAGTTATATTCTACATCATAATGGTATGGTCTGCTATCCACATGATATAAGATGTTTATCGGTACATCCAGAATGGGGATAGGAGCAGCTATTTCCAGCAGACATTATTCTGACAACTAAAGTTTGTTCTTGTGACAAAGTCAAAAATATTTTCTGTCCTGGAAAATGGATGTTTTCTAGGTTCCCACCTGGACTGGAAATGAGAACAGTTTTCATCAGTTTGCTTCATCTAAGGGCTTCTTGTATGTACATGCAAGTATTTTTTTTTCACGTGTGACAGCAAAAATGTTTATGTGGGAGTATTTCTTACTTCAGTTTGTACACACTGAGTTTTTTTCCACAGCCACAACAGAACAGACAGTAATAAAGTTCTTAATAAGTCACATAAAATGGTTACTCTCAGTTCAAATGGTTTTGGTAAAAATGTGGAACTCTCTTAAGATCAGTTGAATTTCTCTCCGGTAAATTAGGCAACATAAAGAGAATTAGGCCTCCAAATATTGGCAGTCACATATTCGTATTCTCAAAAAGTTAATGCATAGATATCACTGTAAATCATTTTCAAGACTCCAAAAGACTGTAAATCTCATATATATATATATATATATACACAATTTGCTAAGAAGTAGCTAATCTGAGGACTTAACATCATGTATTTCCTACACATATAATGGATCAACAATTTTCTCTTTCAGAATCAAAACAGATCACTTCTGTTCCTTGACAAGCCTAAAAAGTCAAAGTCTGTTAAGGTAGTTCCAGCTAACTAAAGAAAAATACTTTTTCTGCATACTTATGTAGTAGTTTCTTCAATCCAGTGCCCATTTCACAGTTGAGTTACAGACTCCAGAGCAGGTTACAAGGGAGTACTAAGGGAGCTTCATTTATACTGCCACCAGACACAACTTTAATGCTGTCCTTGCTTTTAACATCTTTCATCAGTTTACTGGAGCATGAGTACTATAGTGTACCTCATTGAACTTACCAGTACCTAAGACAGAAATACATTTACAGAATAGCTCCCAAGAGTCAAAGTAGAAAATCAGTTATTTTATTGCAGATGTACTAATTTATAGTGTACCATCAGTACAAGCTTTTCCATTAACTCACTGGACACACTAATACTGAAAAGAATGTGAATTGAGTTGCTTCACCCCCTGCCCAGTCTTCTTTGGGTATCTATTTCTGTAACATGATCAGCTTTCAAAGCAATAATTTTGCAATAGCAGTAAATGATAAAATTATTTTAGAAAAATATAATTGAAAGCTATCTTTGAAAGTCAAAGGGATTATTTTCACTATGATATAGAAAATCAAAGCTTTAATTGGAAAGACTTCATGTAGCTCTCATCTCAAGCCACTTCTTGGTAACAAACATTTGCATACATTTCATCTTACGTTGACCTAAGTCAATTGTTTCTGGTAAAGCTGATTTGAGATGAATTTTCAAATTAATGGGTAGAATTTGCAAGGATAGAAGACTGTATGTTTGTTTGTTTGGTTTTTTGTTTTGTTTGGGTTTTTGTTGTTGGGTTTTTCTGTTTTGTTTTGTTTTTTAGTGAGAGATTACATGACAGAGTAAATGAGAGATTGAATATCCAAGGAGTTAGTATTATAAATCACTGGAGGGTGATAATTTATACCTATAGTATGATATTCGTTCATTCCACTGGACAGTTCAGAGAAACTACATGAATTTTTCCTTTAGGCATTATTTTGTCTGGAAATGTCATTCAACCAGGTTTTTGTTGGTTGGTTGGTTGGTTGATTGGGGTTTTTTTAATAAAAACCAGCAAAATTTGCCAGGTTCACTTTTTTTTTTTTACTTCTTTCATGTAAAATAAGACTTCTATTTATTTTTTTGCTTTAGATTACACTTTTTAAACAAAGACTGAGGTTCATAAGTATCACCCGCAATCCTTTTTTATTTTGTATTCACACACTTCCTTTTCGGTGGTGAAAACAGACAACCAAACAAGATAATCTGTGAATTCTTCTACTTTCTACTTATTTCTACTTCTCTTACTCCTAACCAAAAAAAAAAAAAATATATATATACACACATATATATTTTAGTTTTGTACAAATATCCTTCCAATTTCAATTTAAGAAAATAAAATATTTCATTCTTCATTATTTAAAAGCCAGTTCTCTAGGACAGCTTTAATTGTCTAAAAGTCTGGGGTATGAATATCAGATAAAGGTACCTGGAAGAAATGTTCAAATTATCTTGTTTATTAGCTAAAAAGGTAAGAATAAAATTATGTAACCAAAGCAGAAAATTGATTTAGAAGATTAATATAAGAAGAAGAATAGCAAGAAGCGAAATGTTATAATAGTGTGTAATGATGTGGTAATACCATGCCACTTTGGTTTTTTTCTTTTAAATTGTGACAAGGAATATCACACAGACCAATCATTTCTTCTGAAGAAAATGAAACAATTTTTCATTCTGCTTTTAAGCTAAAAATTTTAAGCCCACTAAAGAGGTGTTTCTTTGCTGTCCAGCTGAGAATCTGCTGGGTTTTTTTCTTTTTTCTTTTTTTTTTTTCCCTCAAAAAAAAAAAAAAGGAAAACAAAAACTAGAATCCTCCCAAATATAGTAACTTGATAGACAAGGTACCAAATGCTGATAACACTTACAAGCAACCTTTAAAGAGATATATTTTCTGCTTCCGACCTTTTTTTACATGGTGATTTTCAAGGAATGTTGTCTTTTGCACATAAAAACTAAAACTGTTATTATATTCCTCTGATACATAGCACAACATAGTAGACTGGCAATCTTGTTACATTCTGCGCAATACCAGAGAAATATTTTTAAACATCTATAAAATAACCTTCCACATCAGTCTTTGAAACAATGTAGAAAGTGTTTTGTTATACTATCAAGTAAGAATGTTTGTTTGAAGAAAATGTGGGAGTCTTTGTGATTTTATTTATTTTCTTTAAAAAAAAAAATGAAAAAAGAGAAAAGTGTCTTTATAAAAAGTATTGTGGATCAGACCAGTTCCAGACAGATTCATCCAAAATTGTTTAAACAAAAATCTCTAGCATTTTGGGTTGGAACCTTCATAGGCTGAAAAACTACATTCTGCATGAAAACCATTTGGCTGAACTGAACAGCAAACTACTGCTGTTGCCATACGGATACAAACACACTGAAATGAGTTGCAATAATCCAGCACTGTCATTCTCCTAATTCCTTTTGAAACATGGTAATGCCGCATAACTGACTAGGAAAAAAAAAAAACAACAAAAAAAAACCCACCAAAAAACAAAAGAACAAAACAAAACAAACAAACAAACAAAAACCCCAAAACGTAAACAGATCAATAAAAATGCATCAAGGTAATAACCACAGCTTCCACACAGAATTAAGGGAAGAAAAATAAGGCACAGATAAAGATTTTATATTGAAATATTTGCACAAAGTCAGTCTTCCTTTGATACTTGTTACTATGCCAGCTGTGAGGTGATATGAGAGACTGTAGTTTATTATTTTATTAGCTTTTGGAGTGCTAAATTGGTAAGAGTAATCCATAGCCTATGCAAGAGAAATTACATTTTTACGTATCTTATTCTACATGTTAGCTGAGAATCAATTTCACTTTGAGGCAATAAATACTAGGACAAGATCCAAATTGTTTAAAAGGAATTTTTGAAAGGATATAAAGGCAAGTAGATAAAGTTTCTTTTCAACAGAGACTTTTTTTTTTCTTCTGCAATGGAGAAATTTCTCTTCAATGGATAAAGTTTTTCTTGACTCATTTTGAACAGTTTTCATGTCTTTTACTTACTTGGTGATTTCACCAAATGGTTATTTTTGTGGAATACAATTACAATTCAGCAATTACCAATTTTACTTAGAGCTTCCATAGCCACCTGCACAATTGCTGTCAGGAATAACAACCTTATTCATGTGACATTTCACATACTGTCTTTGTCATATCTTGACAAATCTACTTTCTGTGTAAAACTACCTTCATGTGTCAATAAATTTTAATTTCAAACAGGAAAGGAAAGGCAAGTTGGTATTAGTAAACCAAGTACTTAAATTGAACTTGAGAAGTAATATGGGCTTGTATTCCCTTACTTGTGGATTATTAAGTTTGTATGCTTAACTGAAAAGCTGGTTTTTTATTCTGTTTTGTCTTTGCCAGAGCAGAAGCAAGTAGTGAAAGGTGCTACTGTGTTATCAAAAGAAAAATGGAATACCCTGTCCTTGAAAAAAAGCATACTTTATCACACTCTGCTAGATATTGTTTTCCCCTCATTTTCTATTATCTCAAGTAAAAGTCTGCTCAACTCTCCATGTGCATATATAGCACACAGTGCTTCTTAAACAACAAGCCATGAATTTAAATTGAGTCCATTTATTGCAATGGCTGTTGCCTTTTTGCCTTAAATGGTAACAACTGTTCTGGCAATCTTTTCCAGAAGAAGGTGAATATATCTTATAACATAATCATTACATATTTGTGTAGAATATTCACATCCTTAATATTTAAATCTGAATAAAATGTTAACATGTACACATAACATTGTATATGATACACCTTGGATGGCTTCAGAAAGTCAGAAAGAAAACCATGTTCCTTTTCCTTTACAACTGGTCAATTTATTTTAAGCATTTCCCCAGGTGTCAGGTATGGCATAAAGGATATAGCATGTTTAGTTTGATTATTTTAGCACCATTGAGCACTAAACTCATGTAGTAATGTTAGAAGCTGCCACAAGGTCTTTGGCTGACAAATGACACAACATCGATTTAAGAGAATAATGTCCACCACTTCTATTAGTATCTTGGCCTGGATAGGCCCCTGGAAGAGTTTATCCTTTAAAGGAGAAAATTGTTGGCTAACATAAGTATACCATGACAGGTGGCTGCATTGTGGTTATATTAATCACCCCACATGCTCCTTTTTCAATACAAATCTGAAAAAGGCACATAAAATGTTTTGGGGAAGTACAGCCCAGTGGGCAAGGTGGCCAGCTTGTTTTTTGTTACTAAAGTTCTCTGCTAAACTAAAAAGGGCCTGAAATGAGTGTGTGATACAGTGGCTTTTGGTCTTAGTTTACAAATGGAACTTAACTGTTAAATATAGTAACTATCTGGATATGTATGCATCATGCTATACCAAATTAGAGGGTAAAAAGACGAGGACTTGTTTCCTATTTTAATTCATGTGTTGCCTTTATTAGTGTTTACTTTGACTATCTACTAGAAGAGTTCACTTAAACATTCAAATAAAAAGTATTCCACCACAGACCTCATCTATCCTTGCACCATATCCAGAGGACCTTTTGAGCAAAACTTGTTAAAGCACCCTGTATTCTTGATGCAGGTGATACTGAATGGGAACAGAGGAAAGCAAAAAAAAGGCTACTGTATGTAAGTGCTTCAGCATCACATAATGTGATGCTGAAAGCCCTTGGATTCATTTTTTTTTTTTCTCACAACTGCTCTCTGGTAATATTGTCCCGTTTTCAGGCCAGTTATGTACCTGCAAGTCGGAAGTATGGCTGGGCAATGAATTTAAGCTCCAACTATCTGCAGTGCCGTTGATACAGATTAAATAGGGTCAGATGATGCCCAGAAGTATAATACGACATTAACTGAATCCCTAGGAGAAAACAAACAAATAAATAAAAGCCACGATAAGAGGAATGTACTGCTACAGGTTTCGAGTACGCCGAAAGAAATTAAGAGACTCATTAAAAGAATTCTAACCCATTAAATTAAATAGATCTGCCTAGAAATAAAGGGCTGGTGACAAGACAGTAGGAGTGGAGGGGAGTGTTGGTTGTGTGGGAGGAAAAGATTGGGAGGTCAAGAATGAGAGGTTTTGAATATTCCAGAGAAGTATAAAAATCTGCAGTATATAACCAAATTAGACCTAGATTTTTACTTCAGAAGTCAGTGCTTTTGAAATTACCAGCCATTTTTGCAAAATCTAATTTGTTCATATGGTTTAAATGCTGTTTCAGGAAGCATGCGAGATGTTGTGTCCATACATCCCAATATCATAAAATGAAAATGCTTCACCAGGTAGCAACATAAAGGCAAAATTCCTTTACTCTTGTGTGGAGGGATGATTGATGGTTTTCTGAAATTGAATACTGGATTTTTATTTTACCTTCCTGTTTTCTATGAAAAAGAAATGTCTTTTATTCAAGCAGAAATCTTCAGGACAGTATTGACAGTCATTAATACAAATGGTTTAAGTACAACTGGCTTGTGCTCAACTGGGTTAAGGCCTATGGATTCAAATGTCATTTGAATCTATTCTTATGTAAAATACCTGAAAAGTTGTAAAAGCAAAATTTTCCAATTCTCCAAATTCTCCTGTTCTCTAACATTCAAAATCCTTTTGCTGTCCTGTTCTTATTCATACTTTTTTAGAAACCCACGCTCAAATTTGATGAACTGCTTGTGGAAGCTATAACAGGTGTATGAAACTGTAGAGAAGACGACTGAAGATTAACTTGGAAGGTTAAGGCAGTGCTATTTAAAGGAAAACAGCAGGAATGTTTTAATAAAGACCTGCAGAACTGTTTATTTAGACAAGGATGAAGAATCTAAAAGAGCTAGTTACTGGTTTATGTGTAGTTTAGAAAGTTGGTAAATTGTCAAAAAGTATCTGAAAATTCTATAATAATTTGATAATTTCCAACATTTATACTAAGGACAACCTATTTCAAATCATTGCCAGTTTATGCTTTTTACAGGATTTCTTAAAAGCAGATGAGTGTTTTCTAGATGAAAACCACAGCAAATGTGGGGATAAACTCTACTCAACTTTAGCTATATACAAATAAAATGTCTTCTGTAAGCAAGTTATTTGTCCTACATAGAGCTTCAGGTCCCTCTGTATTCCCTTGTCTGTAGCAATGCCTTTTTCACTCTCTAGTGACATAGAAAGATCTGAACTACAAGGCAGGGTTAAATGACTTGATTTAAGTCGCTAAAAGTAAATTATTTCCAGCCCAGGTTGCTGCAACACACCTAGAAAACAAATAAAAGAAATGGATAAGTACATCTAAATAAAATGTTGATTTTGAAGTTACAGTGTCCTTAGTAAGAACCACTCCTGTAATCCACAATAGTTCTACTGAAATCAACAGATTTAAGTGTAGAGCTATAAGTCATATCAGTGTGATATCAATTAAAAATAAAGTTCTACCTAATTTAAATGATGAATGGGTGCCTAGGTAATGTTAGGGTCTTATAATGGCATAATGCAATTTGAATGTTAATTTATTATTATATGGTATTGGACAAACATATGTAGTGATTCATTACAGTGTTCTCTGATTAGATTGGGTACATTACCAAGAAGATTTTTTCAAGTGATTTTTTTTTAATTATATATAACAGTAGTTATATCAGCTCTTAAAACTATACAGTGCGAAACAATTCTTAACCATTGTAACAAGAAAGTGAAAACTATTTATATAAAAACAGATTTTAAATGCAATGATGCTAATGCCTTCTCCTCTGAAAATCACAGAAAGAAGTTACATTATATTTCTATTTTTGTTAGATATTTCTGTGTCATTATAGCTTGGATGATTATTTAAGGTTAAAAGGAATGCTGTAATCTCTACATTTAGTATTCTCCCATGAAGGCACAACTATAAAAGCCTTAATGTGACAGTTCATTGAATTTCAGATTCAGAGGTTTGGGATTAATTCTAAGAATCTTGTTCTGCAATATTTTTTTTTTCCTTGAGGTCTGAACACCTGAAATTGCTAATGAAACATCAACACTAGTTCAGCTTTGACTATAAATGCTACTGAAAACAATAAACCAAGACTTTTTGAGAATAAAATGCCCTTGAGTCCTTAAACCCTAATTTGTAATGGCATGTAAATGTTCAGATTACCATATCTATCTTAATCTGTACTAAGTGAATTCAGTACAGCTCCCACAGCAGTACATACCAATTAATGTGATTATTCATTCATTAATACTATGTTTTTGTCATGTCTGAGACACGTGTAGTATGTGGGCATGATTAATTTGGTTTAACAATAAATGTATGAAATGTAAGCATCCACAGCATTGCCCAGATTATTATTATATCTAGAAGTTTTAATTTTACTATTATGCAATGTGATAGTTTGGTTTTAACTTTGTTAACTTTTTACAGAAAGCTTTACAGAGGAAATGTAATGTTATCTTGGATTTAGAATGTACTGAGAAACAAGGTAGCTTCAAATTTGCAATAGCAGTAGTTCAATTTTCAATTAGCACCTGCACTAGTTAAATATGTTAATTTATTTCTGTAGGTTATATGCTTCCTCCTGTGCTGCTCTTACTTAATTTTTTAACCTTATCTGCAGCACAGCAGAGAAATCATTCCACTTTAAGGCTTCTATTTAACTTTTCTTTGTTAGAAGATAGAATGTAAATTAACTGTAACTAATGTCTCTACATTTCTATTATGTCAAATTGAAATTAGTCTTAAAAGATAAGAATAAATTCCCTATCCAGAGAAACTTGTTATCAGTTTCTAACACCTTTTTTATGATTAACCAAATCCTGTCTGCTTTTCGAATTTGATTCCTGCTTTTAACAACTCTGTTATTTATGTACATAGTATGTAAAAGTGACTTTTTGGAAAATTATCTCTTGACTTATATATACAGACAAAATTCACAAATTCCCTAAGCTACCCTAGTGCTTGGAAAGACTTTTAGTTACAAAAACATTTAACCTCATTATAAAACTGAGGTGTACTATATTTCCTATAGGATATTAGATCTGAAGTGTCCTATTTCCCAGCACCTATTGAGACTTCCCTTTGTTTACTGCTGCTGGTCAGTTACTATCCAACACTTTCTGGGTATTAAAATTGTAGCCATCCAGAGGACCTGGAAACCATTGAAAGGTTAAGTACTAGACTGATCATATATTAAAAAAGTATATAAAATGGTCTGTCTTTGTTCAGTGTTTATTTTTGGGGTACTTCAGTTCTGGATTTATGATCTCCACTGGTGGTTACTGCTGTCTGCCATCCATTCCTGGCATCTCCCAGTCATCTCATTGACCTTGTTGCTGCCAATTCCTTAACTCTTTCCTGGCCTTGCCATGTGAACTTGATGACACTTCTTCTGGCTTATGATCAGGCTCTCCTTGTGTTTTCTGTGCCATTTGCTCCTCCACTGTCTCCAGTTTAGCATTGTTCTTGGCTCCATAGTTCTTAGCCTCTCCAGCTACATGTGTGCTAGTAAATTAAATGACCCCACAGCTGTGGCCTCAGTGTCAACCAGGCCATACCAGGCAATACTATTGCTTCCTTTTACCCGCAAAACTGCGGGTAACGCAGTTAACGTCTCTGCATGTTTTACTCTGGTCTTCATTGTCCAGTTCAAGTGTCTGAGTTCCCCTGTACCTTCCCAGTGACAGTCATAGTTGCAGACCTGGCTCTAGATCTAGATGTGGAAGTGGTGTATTTCGATTTTTGTTTATTTGGGCCCTTCAGAGCTGTTCTTATTTCTTTGTTCATCTACCAACAAGGCAGTTGTAGCATGTAGTCTCATTTTCATTATAGAAATTTTAGTCAATCATTCCAGTTCTGACAGCATACTGCTTACAAACCCACAGAAAATAGTTTTATTTTTTTAAACCAATATCACAACATTTGCAGACTGTTTCCACAAGGTCAGATTTTTACTCCATATGTACTTTTTAAAGCAAAAAGAAGTTATAAGACTTCTTTTGCACATATTCAGACTCTTTTTCTCCACCTTGAATCTACTGAGGTACTACTATGTATTAGTATAATAGCACATATTTATAGTTACTAGACCTATGCAGACAAAAGGATATGCTTGTTAGGAATGGCAAATAATCTGGGAATTATATGTGAAAATGAATAGAAAAAAGGAAAAAAAGCAATGAGAAGAAAGAAATCAGATCACTATGTTGTGAAAAATATTATTAGAAAAATATATGTACAGATATTTATTTTCAAGAATTTGTACACAAGAATGAACAAAACAAACTCTAGAATTTTTAGAATAGACTGTACTATACTAGACTAGACCAGAATAGCATCATTTCAGTTGGAAGGGACCTGCAACTATCACATAGTCCAACTGCCTGACCAATTCAGGACTGACCAAGTTAGAGCATGTTCTTAAGGTCATTGTCCAAATGCCTCTTAAACAATGACAGGCTTGGGACATTGATCACCTCTCTAGGACACCTGTTCCAGTGTTTGACCGCTCTCTCTGTAAAGAAATGCTTCCTAATGTCCAGCCTAAAGCTGACACAGCTTTAAACCATTCCCATGAGTCTTACTATGAGGTACGAACGAGAAGAGCTCAGCACCTCCCTCTCTACTTGCATTCTCAGGAAGCTACAGAGAGCAACGGGGTCACCCCTCAGCCTCCTTTTCTCCAAACTAGACAAAACCAAAGTCCTCAGCTGCTCCTCACAAGATATTCCTTCCAGCCCTGCCACCAGCTGTGTTGTCCTCCTCTAAACGCATTGAAGGACCTTCACATCCTTCTTAAATTGCGGGTCTGAGAACTGCACACAGTACCTCAGGTGAGGTCGCACAACTCTGAATATAGCAGGACAATCCTCTCTTTTGACCGGCTGGCCATGCTGGGTTTGATGCCCTCCAGGATGGGGTTTGCCCTCTTGGCTGCCAGGAGACGCTGCTGACTCACACTGAGCTGCTATTGACCAGCAGCCCCAGATCCTGTTCTGCGGGGCTGTTCTCCAGCTGCTCTTCTCCCACTTTACACTTGTGCCCATTGTTACTGCACCCTAGTACAGACTCGGGCATTTTGATTTGTTAAATTTCCTCCCAATAATCACAGCCCAATGCTCCAATCTATCTAGAACCCTCTGCAAGGGAATCCCTCTCAAGAGAGTCAACAGCATCTCCCAGTTTGCTATCATCAACAAACTTTCTAGTGGTGCATTCAACTCCTGCATGCAGATGATTGATAAATTTATTGAATGGAACTGGCCCTAGGAATGAGGGCTGAGGAGCACTGCTGGTGACCAGTCCCCAGTCAGATGTAACATCATTCACTACAGCTCTTTGAGCTCTTCCCTTCAGCCAGCTCTTCACCCAGCACAATGTGAACCTGCTTATCCCACAGGTGGAAAACTTGTCCATAAGGATGTTCTGAGGGACAGTATCAAAAGCCTTAGTAAAGTCATAAGAAAATGTATATATTTTATTGAAGAAATTTGTGTGATTTAAAGGCAATTGAAAAGGAATTCAGAATGTATACAAAATTTATTTTGACTCATAGATATTGTAACTACTATTTTTATTTTGTCAAAACTAGTTGTTCCTCCACATGAAAATAATATCTTCTTTTTTCTTTTCTTTTTTTTTTTTTTTTGACCCAAAGATTACCGCTGGAGACTTAAAAACAAACAAACAAACCCCAGAATTTTTAGGCAATATTGTTTTTCAGGTTTGCTTTGCCATCAGTCTATATGAATGGTAGCCCACAGGTAGCTAGTACTGTTAAGCAGATGGAGTACATGAAAGATTGTAAGACTAAATGGGCAAGCACTGACAGCTTTTGCAACTCACTGAGCCATTTAAGATGAGCAATGAGTCAGAGCTGGAGTCCTACTGAGAAAGATCAATAGTGAATGCATTATCATAGTTATTTTCAATGACAGGAACAATAATGCAGTATTTATTTCTGGCACAAGGTTGTTTCAAGCATCATTTTTTCCCCTCTCATGATTTGAGATGTACCTCATTCTAGTGCAAAGCAGAGATATCTCACTGTGTTTAAAACTGTGATTCCACTCAATCTAGCTACTAAATACATTTTTTTCACATTATGTTGGTTAATTAAACTTTCTGTGAAGACTGTGGTAATTGAGTGTCAGGCTCCCATTAACGACAGTAAGACTGCAAGGCAGCAATATAGCCTTCTACAGTTTTAGCACTTCTTTCTGTGAAATAGAGGGGAATAAACAACTAGCCTACGGCTTTATGTCAAGTGTAACACAGAAAAAACAGGTAAGATGAAGGAAGACAAAAACATTTCTCCTAACCTAGAAAAGAGGCTACATGGAGAGTACAAGGACAGTAAAGCTAAGAATAATTCGAATGTTCCTGAAGGGATGAACTTTGCTCACTTTAGCTTCTATGGTCTTCAATATGTTGATTTACCACTAAACTCCTTAGATCCTAAATCTCTTTGATTACATTGACAATTTTCTTCTTTTCCCCACTAAGCCATCATGAATATCCCATGCCAACATGTATATTGACAGCTATTTTCTTATTTTCTGTGTGAAAAAACCTCTTTAAGAAAGTTATCTAAGAGTCTATAAGGAACAAAGTCAAAATCATAACTAGGATTAAAACTGAAGGGCTTCTAGTTTCTGGTTCTGTGACTCTGTATATATTTGTGATCATCTCAAAGCATCTCTCATACAAAGATCTTGAAGTGTACTTTACCATTTAAAGTTGACACTTCAAGTTTGGAAAAAGTACTCACACCTCCCAGTTTTTAAAAGCCTAATGGTTTATTTGTATACAGTTTTCAGTAAGTTTTGAAACGCATTTTTCTTTGACAAGTTTATTGACAATTTTCTTGATGTGTTTATCTTTAAGTGTCAGCCTCTTGTCACACCAGTTCTATTTCTTTTTAAACTTACCTGTTGATTCCTTAGGAAGTGGTTTGACTTCCCATAAATACATATTAAATTGTATCTGGAATATTACACTGGAAGAAGCTATATTTATACCACTACATCTACATCCATCTGGTTCAATGTTGTGATCAGAGAGGAATTTCAAAAACTATCACCTGAAGTAGCATGAAGAACAACATATTTGAAATTGCTACTAAGTTTGCTTTCTCAAACTATTTGCCACCAACCTTACCTGCTTTTCTGCTGGAAATCTTGGGTGAAATATTTTTATTTTAGAAAACCTAAACAATCAACCTACTGTAAAGCTTTACATGTAAATTTGGGCATTCTTAGCATTGCTTTTATCAAAACCATCAGCACATATTAACTATCAACACTTCAGTCAGATTAGAAACTCTGCCTCTGCCATTGTTACTTACAAACTGGGTGGGTAAGAGAGGGAACTGAAAAGAGAATTGCTCATTCTGAATTCATTCTATCAATTCCGGGCTACGTTCAGTCAGACGGAGAGAGGTCAACATTCAGGATAACAGAGAACACCAGTATATTATTAGTTAAGAGTGCATCTTGGAAATCACAAGGACTTAGACCTTTCTTAGATACAGAAGGTAATCAGGGAAGAGAAATTATGAACATGTTTCCACAGAAAGTACAAAGTAGATTTCCATGTAAATCAGTTCTGTTCTCCAGTTGTCAAGTGGTGCAGGAAGAAATCTTGTTCCTGAGGTTTTCTTGAAGATGTGTTGAGTGCTTTATAAGCATGCCAAGAAAATGATCTAAATTTATTATTTTCTAATGAGTTAACACTTCTGATATTTTTTCAAGGAAAATACGTGCCTTCTGAAGGCATAATAGAATCATAGAATCATTTCAGTTGGAAGAGATCCTGGATAAGTCCAGTAGCCCCTGCTTCAAATATAACAGCCGTTAACTTCTGCTTTGTTGCAAAAAAAAAAAAAAAAAAAAAAAGTGCTGAAAAAGCTCATGGTCACCAGAAGCTACTGCTTTGTCCCAGACAGCATCAGCTGTGATTCACCTCAGCAACCATCCTCTGGTTGCTGACTTTCCACTTCAAGATGGCTGGCCATAGAGTTCAGGTATTAGCCTAATCTTGTGAGTCCTGGAAAGTTACTCAACTATTCCAGAAATAAATTACTTTCAGAAAACATTAATATAACCAGTTTTCTTAACTTACACCTTCTAAGCAGTCAGATATTAACATCTGTAGGAGCTCACAGAAGGTCACATAAACATTCAGACATTACTTTTTTTGAAACTTGAAATACTTTGATGTTTGCCTATTTGCCAAATACTCTGTGTTATTCAAGAAGGAGATATGCTTCTCCCTGAGGCAATCCAGCTGCCCACTCTTCACTGAATTAAGCCATGACCTTTGGAGCAAAGCAATAAGCATGTAAATGTGTTAAAACTCAGCACCTACTCAGATGTTCCCTCTGACTACTACACTGTGTCAGGTAACAAGATTGTGAAGGTTCAGCTGCATCTACTAGGATGTGCTCTTGCAGGAAGGAGGTATTAATACTCACCTGTGTGCATTCCTAAAATTTTGAATAGCAACAATGATTCCCTTGTATCATCAGACATGATGTCTTTAACTTTGCCAGTCAAAAGCTCCTTTTAATGCATTGGTATTGTTTGTGTTGTTCAGACTGGATTCCATTTTCCCATGCACTTTGCCAGATTTTCTCAATCAAATGCAAAACAAGTGATTCAAATACCATTTATAAAGTGATGTGTCAGTTTAATTCTTTGAATATATTACCAGGTATTAGGATCACATGGCCAAGACCTAGTGTCTGCAATCAGGCATGTCCTTAATTTTTTTCTGCCTCAAGTCTGGCTCTACCATCACACAACAATGAACAAATTCAAGGGCTCCTCGACTATCCCCTGTTACTTCCCCCAGAAGGATGTCTTTTGTCATTACCCTAGCAATGGTCTATTCCCTCATATGTAGACAATGATAGAAAAATCTGCAGATTTTTTAGAATCAAAAGGTTAAACATTTTGAAAACCATACTCCTAAATGAGTGATCCTGGATTCTGCTCAATAATTACAGCAGACTGACCTACCACTACCATCAGGTGTCAGAATCACACATAGTATCTAAGAAGGTTGACCAAAGCTAACACAACACTCAGGCACGTCTTTGTCTGGATCTAGAGGTCAATCAGATTATGAGGGACCACAGGCATTTTTAGTATCTGGGATTTGAAATAAACATGATCATCAATCTTTATTATACACTCTTCAACAATTCATTTCCAGTAGTTCAAAGCAGTTGTTAAAAGTTTAATTAATTTGGTGACTTCTGAATATTCCCATTGGATGAATATCAATATCGAAAAAACAAACCCTGGAACCCAATTATGGCAAGTAATTAAGAAGATGGATAAAGATTGCTGTCCTAATGTGCTTGTTATGTCAAATAACACAAGATTTTCTAACCTGTAGCTATTATTCTGGCACTTTGCAGCTATTGCTTAACTGTACATCTGATATACACATATGTATTTAAATAAATAACAGTAGGAAATGAAACAAAAGGACAGAAAGGTGTTTGATGTGCTGAATTATGTTTATTATGAGTAGTATAATACATTATATACATCATGTGTATTTTATTACTGTTAAATATCACAGTCTTTTGGATTACGGCAATATTTTTAGACTCCCTAGGGGTTTTAGTCTTTTCCACTTGTTTGTCCATCATCCTGATTTTTTCTAACATAGTATGGTAGATGACTATGTTTCAGAATTTTCTCAATGAAGAGAAGGAAACCACAATAAAACCCTACATAAATACTACAGAAAAAAAATATTTATCTTTTATTACAGATATTACTGATGACTAGGCCACTGTCTTCTTCAATATAATAAAGCTGACTTCTGGCCACAGGGAGATAATATGAATAATTTTAATATTTTTTACTTCAAATCATGTAAAATGAGTTCATGAAATGAAAATAAGACCTAAAATTCTAATGTAAGACAATAAAGATATATTTTTTTATTATTTCGTCTTGTTCCTGTTGACAGTACTAGAGCTTTCGAAATAAATCAACATCAGTGACATGTAAAACGGCTGCAGGTTGATCAATTACTAAAAAGAAAAGAATCGCAAGCAAAGAATAACAAAAGAAAGGGAAGATACTTCTTTGATTTAGAAAACACATTTCAAATGTAATAAACTTTGAACTGATCAGCTGAAACACTAAGAAAAATCAATAATTCTCCTAGTATCTTTCAGGTGAAAAAAGACATTCTCTGCCCCTCACAAACACTCTACTTCAGACATTTTAAAGAAAATCTACACTTACTTTGTACTTAATTCCTCAGAGAAACTTCTCAAAAATTACAGCTTACTTCTGAAGTAATTCTGCAAAGTGACCAAGCGCCCCCAATTTTAATGGACTGTATCAGCCTCACAGGGATTGTTACTAGAACATTAACTTTTTCTTTTAAAGCTACAAGCTGAAAAGGCACAGTATTTACTGACTTTCTGAAAGAGGACAATCTAAAGAGTGTTTTCCCAAAACCTAAATTCCAGCATTCAATTCACACAAGAAAACTGTAGAGACAAGTTGACCCTGTTCTGAATGGTAAAGCTGAAGCTAAACAGCTTTTCCTTCACAATTTATGCTTGCCAAAGATGCTGAATGTGTATTTGTAGCCATTAATATTTCTTCACCAGCAGCTCAGAACAATAAAAATCAATGGCTTGGGGTTGCTCATTTTTAACTACCATGAAAAATCATAATGATCTCATTCAATTGAGTTTGTAAAGTACCCACTGCTTTTTACCAGATATAAAATACTCTCAAACTCCATAAAGCAAAGAGAAATTTCTGAATAAAGTTTCACACAGCACATATATAATTCAAATGACCATTTAAAGAGTAACTGGTAACTTAATAATCACAGAGACATTCAAATTTGACATAGAATACTTTAAAAGAAATAGCATGAGCTCCCCAAAAGAGTATTCTGAAAACAGAACAAAGAAAAATATTTTACAGAAAAATGTAAAAAAACCCTTTTATAACCTCTCACTTTTTAAAAAATTGACTAATTATTTAACTTTAAATGAACTTCTATGACACTACATCAAATGTCTCATGCACTGTTTAATACACTGTAAAAGAAAACAACACGACGTCATTTTACCTACAACCACAATGAGAGATATGGCAGGAAACTTTCTACCAGACTGAAAAAAAATATATCAGGAATCAGAAGTTTAAAAGGAAAATATTGGAGAGACAGTATCGATGGAAAGAATTGTTCTTCCAGCTAAAAATTACAGAAAGTATATTTTTAGCTACAGATACTAAGTAAAATCTAGGTCATTAAATGAAGTAAATTTCTCTCAATTCCTACAAGATAAACCTGTGAATTACGATAAAGACATTATGTAGACTACAATTTCCACATTAATAATCTAAAAGGTTTTTAGCAAACATATCATTCCTCTATAATGCTATAGAATTTGGTATATTTGTGTACAGTGTCTCGCTATCCAATTAAAAATTAAGATAACATAAACAAAGGTTAATATCAAGCATTTCATAACTATGCATATTTACGAAATTTTAGAACGTTTTAGAACATTTTATTTTTGTGTACATCAAAAAGAGAAAAAATGATATTCTATGCTCGTGTCGAAGTTATAAAAGGAATTCATATTAAATGAACCACAAGAAGTTAATGTCAATCAGAACCTGATAAAATTCAGTTATGTTATTTGTATATTTGTTTCAGCATCATTTATGATGAGGATGCTACATAAAAGTGATAGAAAAGAGAGAAAACCACATTTTTGCAAATCAAGGTTGCCACTACAATATGCAGAGAAAACACATTGCTACACCACTCCAGACTGAACTAATATTTAGTGAAAATATATAATGAAACACTTGGAGCAAATGGTAGTCAGGAATATATTGGGAGACTGAAAAACAAAGGAAGGGAAGGGAAGGGAAAAGCAAGAAATTCTGCTGTTGAACAAATCCATTGCAGAGGAAAGGATATTTCTGATAATGTTAGCAATCAGAAAACAAAACAAAACAAAACAGAAACAGAAAAAACAACAAACAAAGAAACAAACAAAGAAAAAGAAAAGGGTTAAAAGGAGCATGGAGGAAGCTGGAGATCATGGAGAGACCTAAGATAAGAATGAGCAATTCTGAAAATATTCAGAAAAAATGGCTTTTCACACACTGAATATGGAAGACACTTAGATTTTTTTTTTAAGCAGAAAAAAATTTGAGTTGTTCAGAAATGCAAAGGAAAGTGTTTCTAAAAATATTCCGGAGAAGGGTTTGAATGAGTCCCATATTCAGGACAGTAAATCAGATACAAGGTGTTTGAGCAGTTGGTAAGAGACTGTAGTATGACCTAAGTTTGATGTCAAGACTTTACCAATAAAGATCTGCCAACATCTGTCATCCAACTATCCCACATACAGAGTTCTGAGGAACTATGACAAAAGCTGCACTACAACTTCAGCTCATCAGTAGTACAGGAGTAGAGAGTTTATGTGGGGAATACCTTTCTCCTTTCCAAATGAAACTGTTGCTTCTTTTTTCAATTTTGCTTTTGTCATCAACATTTAGATTTAGCTGCTTAACTGCCAGCCTGAATCTTTCAGTTGCTCTTTAATAAGCTGATTCATAATTATGGTAACTAGAAATAATTTCTTAACTCAGCCTTGAACACAATGATCTATATATGTATCATAATGAGGGAAAACTTCTTAAATAACTAATATTAAGCCAAATAATTTGGTAAAAAAATAAATTTATTGATACCAGAGGCTAATTACCTCTGATTGTAATATGCGGTCTGTTGCCCTTTTAATAACTGTGAGATTTTAATATCATTTTAACTTTCATGATGATTGTCAAGCTAAACTAATTATATTAAAAGTATTCAGATAAGCCCTAATTTTCATATGGTTAAGTTTAAAAAAATCAGTGACCAAAAGCATCACATCCTATTCTTTGTGAGCCCAATCTATAAATAAGCTAATAATAAAATGAATTCATTTTTTAGCTGGACAAAGCCTCTGTTCTGTATCAGAAATCCCAGAGAGTCGAGATGAGAGAACAATTAAGTAACAATATTTAAATGTATGTTTTCATATTTGTCTACAGCTTCAAAATTTTAAATGTGTTTAATTCTTGCTTTGCACAGAGCAAAAGAAAGAAAAATTCACAGAGTAAAACCAGACTGAGATAAAATTGAAGGTATCAATTTTAAGCAAATATATATGTAACTATTATATTTTAAGTAAAACATAAGCTGTCTTTCTGAAACCATACGAAAGATACTTATTGGCATTAGGATATTTCATCCCTTCAGTTTTGAGCAACTGCTCAAACTGAGTATTGTTTCATGAACCTTTTTCTTTTGTTAGTTCTCTTTCATTACACCCATAGAACTTGGACATGAAAAAATGTAGTTTCAGGATAACATTAAAAAGACAAGTTTTAAAATAGCCCTACTTTAATAAAATAGTCAGTTATTCCACTAGCACCTTTTGGTTCTCCAGTTTAGTACATGGAAATGCTGTTTATTTTACTTTCTGTATACAGCTTCCCATTTATAAGTCTCAAATCTTTCTCACTCAGCTGCAATCTCTAATCCTTTTACTCTCTCTGGTTGCTTTTTACAGCCAAGCTGTAACATTTGCTGATGCTCCAAATTGCTTCTCATCTTCTAGTTTAATCATGGGTGGTTGTCACAAAGCAGCACCCAACAATGTTATACAACAAATGTCTAGAGGGATGGTGTGTTTACCCACTGAATGAAATTCTGATTTAGTAACTATATCCCACAACAGTAAAGTGTTTTTTTACTTAGTACACAATCATCCTCTGTCCATAGCATTTCAGGCCTTTTACAACTTACCACTCGAATGGAAGGAATCAGTCCTGTCAGACAGTATATATGCCAAACTCAAAAATGGGGCAAAGAACAGAGGAATTCTCCCCACACACTGGCAATATAACGGAATTTCAAGTAATTAACTTATTCTAAAACATTTAGTTTCCATTAAAGTGTTAGAAAGTTTTTAAAAAAAAATAACAAAGATTGAAATTTTAATACCTTCTAGCTTTTTTAGATTTCAAATTGAGTTAGAAAAATCAAAAAAAATCATTATATTCACAGCAGTATATTTCTAAAATATTCATATGTTTACAAATCCACCTTTCTGAAGAAAATTCCTGCAATCTGCTGTTGACCACATACTTTCTATGAAGAGTCAATATTATTTATCAGCAAAAAACAAATGGAGACCAAGCAAACTTGGTATTTGCACAGAAAAATGAAGTGCTTCTTTCGTTGGATATTATATTGCATACATAAAGAATATTTAAATAATGATTCCCTTTTGTAGTTTTCATAGACTTATTTTTATTACTTCTTATCATACAAAATTCTGTGACTGCCCTCTGGATCTACTTATTCTACTAATATTGAAAAATATTATTTTCCATTAGTAAACTTAAACTCAAGAAAAAGGGTTTCTGAATATTTTTTATGAATATTAATGTGAAATGGTTTGATGCATTTTTAAAGTGAATATATGCTGTGCCTGTATATTCTATAAATCCAAACATGCTCCCTACTACAGCAGACTTGGTGTCCTGATAAATAACGGTGCATAAAAAATTTAATTAGATAATAATTAAGTGTAAAAATGAGTTGTAAAAATATTTAGTCTGATCCTTTTCTCCTGCTTCAGCCACGAAGTTTGATTAATGTAACCACACAATAGTACAAGTTAAATTGTATATGTTGTCACTGTTGATTAAAAGTACAGATGATTATGATTAACTACAGTGGTAAAAAGCTTTATACAAATATCCATGCATAAAAATAAGCCAAATCTAATCCCAAAGTTATTGTATGGATTCAACAATAAACACCATTCTGTGAGTTATTCTTCTGTTTCTAAGTCTTGTGAAAACTATTTAAATGAATTTGTCTAAACATTGCAATAACTCTGATATAATCCATTATGTCTTGATCACTCAGAATGGGACATGTGCTTTAATAATATACTACATATGAAGAAACTTACTCTTCAATACCACAAAATCAAACTTCTTGTTCACTGATAGGGAAGACTACTAGTCTCTGGGCTTTCCCAGTTCTGGAAATTAATTCCATTAGCTCACAGGTAAAATACATTTTTAAGTCATTCCATTTTCATCTATTCAATCCCTTTTGGTGTTGATGTCCAAAAAATTAAAAAGAAACAAAAGACTGTACCCTCCTCTCTCATACCTAAATGATACATGTTTTCTACCTAGTAGGTCATTCACTTTTATCACAGGACTTGCAGAGAAACATATATTGAAAGTAGTTATATACTAGGAAAAACTTCATTATGAAGGATGTCAGCTTTAGAAGGTTTTGTGCAGAGAATTTCTGGAATCCCTATTCTTGAAGATACTCAAAACTCAAGATGGAGACTCTCCAAACAATCTGCTGTAATTGGATCTGTTTCGAGAAGATGTTGAGCTACATAACCTCCAGTCCCTTCCAATCCAAATGATTATATCATTCCATGCTTATGCTTTGGTTTTAGTTATTTGGGGGCATTTTTGCTGTCTTTCACGTCTTTGATATACAATCTCACAAGTTCCTTGAAACTTGCATAACCTATTTGAACTCATTATTTTCTAATAACAGATTCACTCAGATACTGATATTAAGGACTATATTCTCCAATAAAAGTTCTTAGTAGTGTCCATGGTATCATAAAAGAAAATTATGATTAGTGAAAGAGTTTTGGAAACAGATCAGATCAATCATTTGGAAAGGTACTACAAGATCTCTTTGCAATAGAAATAGAAATACACACTTAACTCCTATACTTTCTGTGGAAGAAACTGATTTGACATTTGACATTTTTTGTTCAAATCTTTTCTAGACTTGTAAATGACAATGAAATTTCAGATACTTTTTGGAAGAGAATAAAAACATTGAAATCAGAAAAGCAAGTTATAGTCTTGAGAAATCTGTTTGCAAGAGGTATTCACAGAATCTATAGTAAGGACAGAAAAAGACTAGACACAGGGAACTCAGATAATACAATAGCAACAAAATACAGTGAGTTTGATAACAATTTCAGCCATTATGAAGAATATAAGGAAATCAAGTAATTGGAAAGAGATCAACAGGATCAACCATAATTTCCATTTCAGTTTGAAAAGAAAACTAAGGATGCTTAAAGTATACATAATACAATATGTTCATTTCTAATATTGTAACTCTTGAAGAATTTGTATATTACCAAATTCATTGAGCAATATTGTTACTGTGAGTAAAGAAATACAGAACAAGGCAAATTACTCCAATAACAAACATCAGATTCTTGTCATATATTATTGTCAGTATGTATTTTTTCTTTCTCTCTTTTTAGTATTTTTTTAGAATGTTGAAAAACTACATTTAAATGATTAACAACTCAATATAAGGCATTTTGAAATTTATTTTTTCATTCTTTTAGGCAGCCTTGAATTTTTTTTCTTACCTGTCAGCTTTCTGAATTAACATGTAAATTAAATCTGGCAAGAAACCCAGCAGATACAACATGCCTTCTCTGCTTTTTTTAGATGAAAATTCCATGTCACTGACTCTTTTTTGTTTGTTTTTGTCCTACATGGTTGTTCTACCCCACTCTTTTAAAGAAGGTTTAAAGTGTTTTGTTGTAGTGCTGAAGCGGGAGAGAACAGAAAACTGTAATCTTCAGTAAAATACTTTTTATGACTGTCTTGTATTGATATAAATCAGTGTACTCCACTGTGTCAGTGACAAAACATTAGTTTTGTTTGAAATTGCCAAACTGTTCTGAGATATCAAACCACTGAATTGCTATAGTAAGACAAGGCTGAGCAGAGCCCAAGTAACCCTTTGGCCTGGAACAGACACATACCTGAGATTTGCAGCTAGAATATTCAGAAAGCTATGACGAGCAAAAAGCAGTGACTTGCCGTATATAATAAATAGGCATTCCATGTATTTTAAAATAAAAAGTCAGTGCTTATTTATGAGAATCAGATTTTCTATTTAAGCTAAGGGTTCTTTGGCTAGCGTTGGTAAATATCTTGTTATTTCTAAGACTGTAAACCTGGGAAAATTAATTTTGTCTATTTCCCTCCTTCTCAAGTTTCTATAGCTTATTGTAAAGATGAAATGGCTGACCTGTTGTTTGATGTTCTTCATACTGGATGCAACAATATGATGTTTTCAATCTTCCAGAGTAGAAAAACAGAATATACTGAGATATAATTCTGATGCCAGAGATATCTCTGATAAGTCACTTGAGTTAAGCAGCTGTTGGCTAATGAGTTGTGACTCCTTCATAATTTTGTAATTTTTATATGATAGAAAAAATAATTGAGGATTTATTTAACTTGCACCTGTAATCAGCAGTGTTTTGTTTCTTGAGGGTTTTTTTTGTCAACAGAAGACTTTTATCTGCCCTACTTACCTGCAATCAAGTTTCTCACGAGGAATAGGATTTGTCCTAATAAATGAAAAAATATAGTTAGCTAACCAATAAAAAGTCATTATGTTATTATGTAATACTTCTTTATTAATTTATTATTAAATATTACCTGACAATAAAAAATAAAAAACCATGAAACTTTCGATGAAATTAAATCCTTTAATTACTTCAATTTAAACTGTAAGTTCAAAATGAAAGTAATCAACTTTCGTATGAATGTTTTGAATCAAAGCATTTAATTTCATTAGGTGAAACACGGTGATGAAAAGTGTTGGATTTTTTTTAACTATCTTGGCTAAGAATATTTCTCCAAGGCACTTAGATTAAAAAAAATAAAATCCATAGCTTTCAGGGTAAATAGACCTTCTGAACAAAACTCTAAAAGAAAATATAAAACTATTGTCCAGTTTCAATGAATTAGCTACATAGCCCATAAGTTAATACGTGAAATTAAAAATCAATGTGAAAATTTCTAACCTGTTCTATTTCAAAAGAGCTATTTCAATATTTCATAGGATAACAGTGTTAGGCAAGAGATTATAGATGTGCATGATTGAACTATATGTATTTCATGGTGTTCCGATAAGAATATGTAACTAAAGGGTAAAACTCATTTTATTTATTACAGGAAAGTAGGAGTTTTAGGAGGATTGAGGAGATAGCCATGACTTGCAGGCTGGAAAAGGAAGGTCATCTCAGACATGTGAATAAATGCAAGCAGCAACTGAGACAGAAAAGGTGGAAAGCAAGGTAGTGGACATTAGACATATCGATGTGGTATAGCATGCAGGTGAAAAAACATATTTTTCATGCACCTTCAAAAGGTTCCTCTGTTTTTTGCCATGAATCTGAGTAAGATCAAGATGTCATCAGTTTCATAAAATCACCTTTAAAAAGAATGAAGGAATAAAAAACCATAAAATTTAAGAAACATATTAGCAGTAAGAGTGTTTTCTTCTTATCTGTGACAGCATTTATGCATAGATTTGTGCCAGTCTTAGGTCCAGGAACAGTCATGTTCCTGTAAGCTTGGAGTCTGTGAATTAAAAAAAAATGTGAAAGGTCTGGAAATTCTTATTAATGTAAAGACAGTGCTTCTGTTTCAGCAGTTCTTTACATGGTAGCAATGGTTTCATGCGTATCTTCCGTTCTCCCCTGGAAATCTGATGTTGACTATTCTAAAAGAAAAGATAGGATAAGAAGGAGCTTATGGCTTAAGGAGCTATATATCTTAAAACACAGAATTACTCGAATACTCCAGGCAAAAAAGTTTTTTCCAAAGAGTGCATATTCCAAAAGATTTTAGACTGTTTCCTTAGTTCAAAGCTCCCTGGATTTCTCTTTAGCTATCATGTTCTTACTTAGTTTCAGTTCTAAAACTACATTTATCTTCTTTATACATTTCTAAATTTTCATTACCCTGTAAAGAATAATTAAATCACAAAGTAAACAATGCCAAATCAGTGGTGAATGAAAAGCCAGTGCTACAAAACAGTATTAAAAATTGAAACAGAACAGTTTAGCTTTACCAGCTAATTTACTTAGGTATCACCCTAAGGCGTCAACACCATTTATCACTGTTGCTGTAGCCTGGTATGTTCACACCATCACTAGGAACAGAAGTATTTATGGAAAACAAAATAGGAACTTAAGGGAAATAAATGGCAAATATTGAAATGAATCAGTAAATACACAGAATATCTGCAATCAGGCATCAACTTGTTGTTTAAAATTAAATCAGTGCAGATACAAGGTTCTAGGTAAGAAACAGTGCTCATTAATAAAATCACATTAGATGTGGTGATGCTAAGAATTCGTAAAGCAAAACAAAGGGCAGTCACAGTTTTAAAGGGCTATAAAAACGTAAGTCAAATGTATGTATACAACTTATGCAGAGTTAGTAAGGGCAGTAAAAGATGGTGGAGACATTTCCATTAAAAAGCAGAGATTTAGTTTTTTACAAGACCATCTTTTAAATGTTTGAAGTATGTTTTTCTTGTTTTCTTTCAGGAGAAAGCATATTTCTGTAAGAGAGAATTTTGTAGCCTCCTATTGTATTTTAATCAATTTAACAGACGGTTGAAGATAGGATACAGATTTCATATGCTCTAAGTAGCCACTATAAGAAAGTATGTGAATCCGATGTTAATGAATCTGAAATTACTGAAGTTGGTTGTAAATGATATTTTATATGGACTTAGAAAGACAAGATTCAAAGTTTACCTCTGAACCCTTCCATGAAACTCATACTATTGTTCTCTCCTACCCCTTTCTGATATTCAGAAGATGGATCCAGAGCTTTGGAGACACAACTTTAATAACAATTTTCTCTTCTTCATTATTCTATGGTCATAGAACTTTATTAAAAGAGAAACTAATATTTCACTGTCATGTTACACTAATACATTAGGAATACCAAGTTAAGTCAACCACCATATTCCCAGAAAGAGTTGGATTCGTCCTTAGATGCAAGCATACAGATAAAACTCGGCAACATAAGCTTATCAGTTTTACAGGTATGTAGGTTACAAGACCAATTGCTCAAGGTCAGACAAAATCAATGAGAGTGGAACTTTGGTTGCCAGTTTAATGTTCTGGCCAACTTTATTATTGTATATGCAGAAAGAAACCAACGGTACAAACAGGAGACAACACACAATATTCAGAGAGCACTTCAAATTTACTATGAATACTCATTTTTTGTATCAGCAAGAAAAAACAAGTATTTCTATACTATTTGTTGTGATTTGAATAGTCACACCTGGGGTTTGAACTTGCCAGTGAGACTGTCAACTTAAAAATTAAGGGTTTGGAACAACTGGATAAAACTATTTAGCAGTTCTATTACTGCTACAGTTTAATGAATATGGAACAGCCTAAGGGACACAGTGAATAATAAGTGCAAAGATTTTATTTGATTGTTCTCTGCCTACAGTGATTTGCAATATAACTAAACATATGGAGTTGAATATTTTTATTCTTTGCATTTTGTTAGGATAAAAAATACATATGAAAGCAATACAAAAACATTATTACAGATTTAAAGTGACAAAAGAAAACTCTCATATCTATTCATTTTAAATTTACTTGCATAGGTTGCTTTAAGATAATCCTATAGCCTCCGTCAGCAGTCCTTTTTCAACCTAATATCACTGCCTGTTGCTGTTTAAGTTGTATATGTATAAAGCATAGCCCTTTCTCTCTAGCTACTCAGAACCTTTCCCTTTGTTAAAGGTATCTGCAACCTATTGAAATGCAAATGGTGGTAAATATTAGAGAATCATGCTAATAATATTAATGAAAAGGTGTACACATTTTAAATACTTGTCAAGATTTTGTAGTTCTGGAAGTAAATGTCTGCTAGTTTCAGGGAAAAGAATCATTACACATTTCTTATTTTGTGCAAAAGGTCATGTATTAGCAAGCAAACTCAGCTATTCCCAATCAAAATTACTGGACCAAATGTAGAGACTGTGTCTTACTGAAATCATTAATTCTTCTCTCACATTTAAGGTAAATTTCTAACTACTCATCATCAAATGAAAACTTTCCCTGCCTTTAACTATGCAGAAGATATGAGACTATACTAACTATCCAGCAAACTACTGTCTTATCCCTTATCTCACCTGTTAGATTATTATGTCTATCAAGCTCACTCAGTTGTTTGTTTTCTGTTTTTGTATTTTTGAAACTGTACTCAGCCAAGATACACCTCAGCACGAGACAATTCAAAAACATTACTATATGGAGCTGTAGTGGGTTGACCTTTCTTGGATGCCAAGTGCCCACCAATCCACTCTATCACTCTCGTCCTCAGCAGGATGGGGCAATGTGGGGTCCCGGTCCAATTTTGGACTCAGGAGGGTTCAAAAATGATTCCAAGAGTGAGATTAAGACACAAACAAGGTCACATACTGCCAAACAATCTTATTTTATTTTTATGCCTAAAGACAGAGTGAATCTATTTCATTTTCACACCTGAAGCTAGAGCAACAGAGACAAAGGGGGAGAAATTAGGAGGAACGTTAAGCAAGCATGCAAGAAGATAAGCAAGAGATAAGCAAGAAATAGTCACCACTAGGAATCAAAACGTCATCTCCTGTGGGGCAGCTCTCAGGTTTCAGGCCTCAGTAGCGCTGGCAGACTGCAGGTCTCGGGTTGTGCTGGTATCAGAGTCCACGTCCTGATAGATGTTGGCAGCACTCAGGTCTCAGGTCTGCCAGTCTGAGGTGACAGGTTTTGGTCCTGGTGGTGGATGGCCACACTTGCAAGTTGTAACTTGGTCATTTTATGGCAGTTGGTGGCAAGCGTTGCCTGAGCACACTGCAGGCCTGGTTGCAGATGTTGGTGGCTGATATCGCCAGAGCTCCCCTTGAGCTTACATAAGCTTCAAGCATTCTTTGAGTTTTATCAATTCACAGTGATCATGCATTTTGCACTTCAATTCACTGTATTTAGGCCTTTACAGCAGGCCCAATTAAGCAAGCACGTGAGCAAGCATTTTTCCGTAACGAGCAGGCCTTTAGCATATTATTTTAGCAAGCAAGCTTTGAGACAAATAATTCACAATATCTCAGCCTTCCACACTTATGCTGTGTGTTAAGGACCACCGTCTTTCACACACACTCAAACCGTATACTGAGAGCCACCGTCTCTCACAGGCAAGGAGTTAAAAATACGATGGAAAAAACTCATGGGTCAAGATAAAGGCAGTTTAATAAAGCAAAAGCAAAGGCCGCATGCAGAAGTAAAGGAAATCAAAAGATTTATTCTCTGCTTCCCCTTAGCAGGTGATGTCCAGCAGCTTCCTGGGAAGCAAGGCTTCAGTACACATGGTTGTTGCTCTGGAAGACAAACTGATAGTTTAAAAATTGTTTCTGTTTTCCCTGCAAATCCAGCAATATCTCTAAATTTACTTCTGCCCTTCTTTATACAATTACTGGGATTTCATTTTGCATTTCATTAGCAACCGCAGCCGATCCTAATATTCTAAATGAGCAAAAACTCTTCACATTTCCTTTAATCACAACCACTCATTATAATTTTTCTGGGTAATGGGGTCTATTTGAAAATCAACATAGTTCCAATACAACTAATTTACAGCCCACAGTTTTAAACTCTCTGTAACCGTGCTTCTGCAAATGTACTAGCAGCAAAAGAAATTAATCTAACAATTTCAATTGCATTTCAAAACAAACTTTCTCACTGAAAATCATAATCACTGAACTCTTCTGTCATGTCGTTTCACAATGTGTAAGCAAATAGTGACCTTTTTTTGAAGATACACATCTTTTTTCTCTGCATCAAGATCTCAGAATACTCTGTGTCAAAACACCTTTTTCCAACATTTACTCTACTGAGCTAATAAGTACACTGCTGCTCTACTTGTTTTCATTATTTGAACTCTTTCTCTTCAGAGTCTTAGTTTTTTCTCTACTTCTGTTTGGTAGAGGTTTTTTTCCTGTCCTCATTGCTTGGAATAGAACACATTGACATGCTCAATCATACATCTCTATGTGATTAATGTTCTAATTTCAACTCTTTATGGAAATGGAAAGCTCTCTGGACTCTGCTAGCCTGAAGAATTCTCAAAGAAGAAAGGGACAAAATGTCTCCTCTGCTGAACAACCATGCAGGTCAATTAGGCAGATCACCTGGAGAACATGGGTCTAGCTCCTATCATTTAGACAAGATGAACTTGCATGTCCAGGAAAATTTGTCTCAACTCTTAGCTGTGGAACATTCATTCTGATCTATGTTTAGACACTGTGAGACAAACAAGCTTGTTGCTGCAAGGCAAAGAAGAAAACAAATGGAAAACAACTGAAATTTTGAATATAAAGCTAGTAATTGTGTAAGATGGAAAGACCAGCAACTGAAAAAGCCTTAAAGATAAAAAATATTTAACACCATCTAGCAAAGCATGCAAGAAAAGGCAATATGATGTCTTCGATGGGTTAGCTCCCGTAAAATGAACTCAAGCATACTTCCTGAAAAAAATTACTTTCCAAGAACAGAAGGTGCACTGTTATTGACTTATTAAAGACATAAAATAAAAAATATTAAGTTTATGTTTATTTATAAATAATACCTATTGTGGTGTCATGTAATGATGCATCAGTCATTCTCTATAAAGCATGAATTGGGTAATCACTATATTTTTATTTAGATTTTTTACAGAAAAGAAGAACTATCTGTAAAACAAAAATTACCATCAAAACCAATATTTCACATCCTGATGGGGAAAATATACAGTCTTTTCTCTGACAGGACAGACAAATTTACATAAGACAGAAAAGAGTAAGCAAAAAAAATTAATTACATTAAATGCAATACTTCAATGTTATCAGCAGGCTCAGAATTCAGGAAACCACATACATATGAATCCATCAAATAATGGCTTTGCTATTTGTTTCATGTTTCATACATGTTTCATTCATGTTTTATACATTGTTTTTAATTTAACTCCTCGTTTTGTCACAGAAAGGCAAGTTAATTGAAATTTCAGCCGTAAATTTTCTATGTAGAACTACACCACAGCAGTTCTGTAAAATTTTTCTTCACATTTAGGAATAAGTTTCATATTTTATATAGAGAGAGTTAATGTCTCTCATACACTTCTGTTTTCAACCTGTTTGTGGATGTAAATTACTAGTTCGGAAAAATCTTGCTGTTTTAGGTACCCACGCGATATGGACTCATAGAATCATTTAAGTTGGAAAAGATCTTTAAGACCAAGTCCAGCTGTTAACCTAACACTGCCAAGTCCGCCACTAAAACATGTCCCTAAGCACCATGGACCACAGAAACCACCACAGAGCACCATATGTTCCTCTAACTTAAAGGCCACTTTGGTTTCACATAAAATTGATCATATTTTTCCAGCAGTTGGCTTTGGATATTTTAAAAACGCATTTTAAAAGTCTGAGATATCATGTTTTTGATGAGCAGCTAGCATACATAAACAGAAGCGAAAATTCTCAGAATTTTCTGCATTTTTTTTTCTGCATAGTGCAGGCAGCAATATATGCTGGATGTAAAAATCCTCGAGTGTATAAAAATGTCATTGGTTTGCATTTTATTTTCACCTCACATCTCATTAATTCAAAGAAGGCTATTATTTTCTATTGCTTCATGTGAAAGGTTGTTTACTTTCTTTAAAATCTTTCTAGTCCTTTGTATCACATTCAAATCATCCAGACAATTTCTGACCATAACACAGATCTTACCTTGACTTGACTCTTTATTAATAAAGCTGAATGATCAGGCTCTGCACTTTCAGCATGAAATGTTCGAGTGCAGCTGAGTCAGAAGTTGCTTGTACATTATATTAAGTCTTAGTAATTAAAGAAAATTAGGTCAATTTAAAGATCAGAGTGTTGCAAATATTTTTGTGCTAGATAAGATATCTTATGGAGGAACTATGGATGAAAAAGGGAACTCTCAAAGTATTGTAGTGTTATGAACTAAGGAGTACAGTATATAATCATCAACTCTATTTATACAAAAATTTCCCTCTTGAGATCAACATTTGTTTTTAAACTGATTTTCAACTTTGAAGGGCTGAAACACTTCAAAATTTCACTGTTGTAAAAGGGAGTGAGAAATTTTTAAAAGCTCTTGATCTAATTAAATACATATTACGATACTCTGCTGAAGCCGTGAGAAAAATTTCATGACATATTAAGTTGAAACACTGCTGCTGGAAACCATCTAATGTCATCTATAATACTAGGAGCCACAACTGTGCATGGGTAGCTCACAAACAGAGTGAAATATTTTGTGACAGGAAATCTCTCCTGATATCCTGAAGCCAAACCAAACAATGTGGAAGACTGAGAATGAGGAACGTGGAGCTGAGCACTTGCAGATTTGCATGAATAATGACACATCTTCCATTTGTCTTCGATCCTGCAGATGTTATCTGCAAATGTGTTACAGTACACACTGTCCAGCCATGGACAGACTGCAGTTTGTGCCATCCCTTACAGTGTCAATCTGTGTATTTCATTTCATTTCATTTCAGTTTAATTACTGCTAGATTTTTTTGTCAAAGTCCTGACATATGACAGAATTTTAAGTGAAATGTGTGACATTTAGTCTCTTTTCACTGTATTAATTTCCCCTTTGTTTTCCTTTGTTTTTAAAAGCAACTTACAACAATCCTCTATCTTGACGTGTAATTTTTTCCTTATTTTCCTAATATGTTCTGACACTTCCCTTTAAAATCCACATTTGACCTGGGGACAGCAAATATCACCTTCAATCCTGTTCATTGCCTGCTCTGATTGTCAAGCCCACACAGATGAATGTCAGTCATCCTAGAAATGACATGCAACAATTCATCAAATGGATTTGCCTATTAGACATATCCAGGCAATTCAGTGACAAAACCGTATAATCTTGTCTTCCTATCCCCCACTATACCAAGTGTAACATTAACTACACGGAAATGGTGGGTTATCACCATTTAATATGGAAAACAATGGAGTATTTTCTACCCTTGCCATGAATCCTGATCTAATTTCATTCCATTTCCCACCCTTGCTCCTCTAAATTCAACCCTGAGCTCCCTCTTGACGTACACATCCTTCTGTGTGAAATCAATACACGTTATCTTCATCAGCGGGCCAGTAATGTGCTCTCATTTGTAAAACTTGGTGAGAAACAAAAATAAAGCAATTATTCAACAATTAAGTATTAATAAACTTTAGGGATTCTCCAAAATATAATCTAAAGCAAAAAGAAAAATCAAAAATAACAATCACTTTGGCTATACATCTTATAGGAAATAAGACCTCTCTGAATATTCCATTAGATATCTAACCTAAAGTCATAACATGTTCTTAAAAGGCACATTACACATGAAGAAAGACACATAAATCACTGAAGTGGTTCATATGAATGTTGAACAAAACAAAAATTTAGGACATCTTTCCCAGTGGTTTTCAAATTTACTTTAATTTTGTCCTTTTTTACAGGTTTTGTCTACCTAGCCTAAACTTGCATTACTGAGAGGCTAATATTTCAAGATTTTAATAAAAAGTTTTAAAGGAACACAGCACTTTTCATAAACCTTCCCTCTGCTGCATAGTGATCACAGTGAAATAGATATCTCCACTCTGTAGTACTCACCGACTGTACAAGAAACAGAGTCCTGTTCTTATTTTGCACACTTACTTAAGACATTTAGTGATTTTATCTACTTGCTTCTAGAGGTGAACCAGCTTGTTAGTTGTTATTTGAAAAAAAGATGTTAGAGATTACTTTTTTGTTTTCATGAAAATGATCATAAGATCTCTTAAGGGACATTATTAAAAAACAGACCAAAACAAAATGATGAACAACCCAAACATGTGTAGGTCAGCTCCAGATTTGTTTACTACAGTAAAACACAAGAATGCAGGGAGGAATAATTGATCTTTTCCAGCAAGTCTTTCGTCTGACATGTAAATTAACTCTAGTAAGGTTGTCAAATAGCAACATTTTCCTGCCATGATCTAGTTTGTATTCTAAATATTTAAAAGCAAAATTTTCTTAATGTATTCCCGATTTCAACATTTCTTGTGGTTTTTTTTTTTCCTTTCAGCTACTTGTCATGACAAATTTGATCCCATTTAATAAGATTAAAATATATTTTCCGAGGGTTTTATGGTAAATACAGGTACGGACTCGTTCACCTGCTCATTCTCTTGGCCAGGCCATGAGAAATGGATAAAAACCCCCAACTATTTGTTTAAGTTAAAGGAGTATAAATATAATTTACCAATATTTCATATCGACTATACTTTTAACAGCATAAGTGACTAAATATCAAATGTAAGAAAATGTTATCTGTTATGGCATGTCTGAAGGAAAATTCAAACACACCTCTCTTAGCCTGTATTTCATTGATTAAAGCACATCTATTTCAGCTCATGCTTCAAGTAACACCAAAACTTGCCTCCTCTCCAAGCTGAAAGTTATTCTGAAATAAGAACAGATTAAAGACCTTCTGTTGAAAATGTTACCTTTTTCATTGAGGTATTAGAGGTTGCTTTGCCTTTACTAACAGAAAGCAAATACAAGTATCGTCCTGCAGATTTGTGGTTAAATACTGATGTGAAAGGGGAAAGTCTTAGTCCCAGTTCCTGTTTGAAAGGACTAATGAAGCATTTTATCACTTTCTTCCACCTCAAGAATTACTTTAAAGGGAAGAAAGATATTTTTCAAAAATAAGAAAAGACTGCTGTCCATCATGTAAAGGAAAAACCTTAAGAACTTGTGAGAGTCTTGGGTTATGAATCCTGAAAGAAAGTCAGTGCCATTTTCAGGCTAGAAGCAAGCATTTGATTTCCAAAGAAAGACACAATTTTAACAGTGTCTCGCTGCCAGCCTTCCCTTTGGGTGACAGTGTCTTCTTAACATACTGTCTGTGGGTAACAGTTTGGCTCGCTTCTATACATAGAATCATAGAATCACATAATCATAGAATTATAGAATCATAGAAGCATAGAATCATAGAACCATTTTGGTTGGAAGAGACCCTCAAGGTCATTGAGTCCAACCATAACCTAACTCTGGCATTAAACCATGTCCCTAAAAACCTCATCTATAAGTCTTTTAAACACCTCCAGGGATGGTGACTACGTCACTTCCCTGGGCAACCTGTTCCAGTGCTTCACGACCCTTCCCATGAAGAATTTTTTCCTAATATCCAGTCTGAACCTTTCCTTGTACAACTTGAGGTCATTTCCTCTCATCGTATCACTTGCTACTTGGGAGAAGAGACCAACACTCTCCATGCTACAGCCTCCTTTCAGGTAGTTGTAGACAGTGATAAGGTCTCCCCTCAGCCTCCTTTTCTGCAGGCTGATCAGCCCCAGTTGCCTCAGCCACTTCTCATAGGATTTGTTCTCTAGATCCTTCACCAGCTTCATTGCTCTTCTCTGAACTCCCTCCAGCACTGCAATGTCTTTCTTGTAGTGAGGGGCCCAAAACTGAATACAACATTCAAGGTGAGGCCTCACCAGCGCCGAGTACAGTGGCACAATTACTCCTCTAGTCCTGCTGGCAACACTATTCCTGATACAAGCCAGGATGGTGTTGGTCTTTTTGGCCACCTGGGCACACTTCTGGCTCATATGCAGCTGGCTGCTGATCAACACCTCCAGATCCTTTTCCACCAGGCATCTTTCCAGCCACTCGTCGAGCGTGTAGTGTGACTTGGGGTTGCTCTGCACCAAGTGCAGGACCTGGCATCTGGCCTTGTTGAACCTCATTTACTGTCCTAAGGCACTGTATGAAAAGCCTTGCAGACTGGAAACTAGTACCTACTGTCTACAAATTTCCAGATGCATTGATATAATATATTACAATATTTGTATTGTTCCTTTTTTACATTTTCTATTATTTCTATATTTTCCTGTGAAATTACTGTGACAGAGAAATCCTGATTCTTCTGAAGTTAGAAAATTTTTAAATCCTTCAGTAAAGGCAGAATTTCCCTTTAGACATTTAGCCCCTGGTTATAACATCAAAACTAAATTTAAAAAAGAATTCTAATACCTTCTCAGTGTGAGTTATTTCTCCCATGGAAGATCTTAGAACCATCTAAGTTAGTAGAGAAAATGGCAATTCAAGGTTTTGCATTTAATTTCTTACCAGCAACTTTCACCTACTGTCTATCCACCTAATGAGAAAAAAAAATATCTACTGATATGCATCCTCTGTTCTCTGTGAAATCATTAGTCTTAGTTTAATTGCAGAACTAACAGTTTCATTTGTGACATGGATTCTTCTCTGTAAGACAGGGCTTAAAGTTGAATTGTGCTCCAGCCGAATGTATGCTTTGAAGCTGGTTTCATAAGGAAGCAGAGGAGAACCCAAGTCATACACATAATCACACGCATTCATTTGAGATGAAGGCAATACAAAACGATGCCACAGTAAAGGCAAATAAACTCAGACAGGAAACAACATATTACTTCGGGTGTGTGAACTTGTATGTATTCTTTTCCAGTCAGAGCTTATATACAAACGGAGGAGAATTAAAAGACAGCAATGTTAAGAAACTTGTTAACAGACTGTTTTCCCAATGGGTGAAGTCATCGCTTTTGGGATCTTGGGACATGGAAAGCTGTGCGTTAGGTAAAAAGGCAATCTTCACTTCACTAGAGAGGTATGACAGTACTGTAAGAAGTTATGAGAGAGCTGGCAAAAATTGTGTCCTTGAAACTTTTCAAGATTCAGCAAGAAAAATCCTCACCAGACCTGATCCAGAGTCAACAATACACCCACTGTGAAAGGTATGTTGGATGACGTGACCTCCATAGGTTCCTTCCAAGCAACATTTTTATGATACCATTATCTTTGTACTGTGCTTCACAGTATTGCAAGTTCATAGCAGTGTCTCATTTCACTTTACCAACAATCACCTCACAGTATGCAATAAGTTCAATATTATTCATCTCTTCATCATTTAATTTTCTTTGTTGAACCATAGAATGTCTTTTAAACAATTGTCACCTATGAAAAATTATGCCTTTTGATCATGCTTTGCCAAAGTGAGTGACCATATAATCTATGAAAAAACTGCTAGCACCACCACATCTCTAATTTCAGGGTGTGCAAAATAAAAAAAAAAATCTTTATAGGACCCAGAACTTTTAAAGTCCTAAACTACTTGTAAACAAAAATGAACACAACAATGAAAAAGAAAAAACAAAACAACAACAACAAAGAGAAGCATAGACAATATTTATTAAATTGAAAAGTTAGACTCTTTTAGAATTATTCAGAAAGTCATCTGTGGTAACAGAAGTGTTTCCTTTAGTTTGAAGATCAATCCAATTCAAAAGAGCAGAAATCTAAATAATCTTCCAAAAGTACATATTGGAAGCTATCAGAAAAAAAGTTTATTATGTATTAAAAAGAACAATCAGGTAGTACAGATATATAATTTCTTTAAATTAAGAAGACAGAACAGATTCGGCAACAGTCATGCAACATATAAAACCAGTTTGTTACATTTTAATTAACCTTTCAATAACACACACATTTAGTTTATTTAACTTTTACTGAAATCAACAGTAGCCTTCAAACGTACTTCAAAGGGAAAAATAGTGGCCCAGGAGCTATATACACATCCTTCTAAGTATCTGCTTGGCTGGCAGTCTGGAAAATGTCAGCTTCAAAGGATTAGAGCTTTATTTGAAAATCCTAATTTAAAGGGTTACTATTAGATGTAATGGCATCACTGGTCATGCCATGAAATAAAGTAGAAAGATGTCACTAACCTTTATTGACAGCTCCATGAAATGTAAGATTAAGGCAACCGTTGTGATTTTACTGCAGAGCCTTTTATCCCCTTGGCTCCCACTCGACTTGGCTTAAAGGGACAGCACATTTCTAGCACAATAAAATATTCCAGGTCATTCTGGAGCACTGCAGTTAAAGAGTATGTCATATTGCTTGGCACAAAAATTCTCTAGACTTAATACAATATTTGCAGAATAGGTGCTTCCTGGCAACTTTGGCAATTATTTTTATTTGAATACCATCCAAAAAAGAAGACAAGTTGTAGCATATCTAATAAGAGCCTGAGTCAAAATGTGGACAACTGATTCCAAACCAGTGGTCCTGAAAAGACTGCAGTTACCGCCAGCATTTAACAGACCCAAGCTCTTGCTGTGAGCAGCCTGGCAACTAGTTTGTAAGTTATCGTACCCGAAACAGACATTACCCCACCATGAAAGAATAATTGCACTATAGGTCTGACTTTTGTACCTTTCTCCCACTTAAGGATGCTGAAACTCTTTACGTGTCATTAATAATTGATAATAATGATAGAAATTTATGTGCAAATAATTAAGTTCTCATCCACTGTTTTGACTAGATTACAATTTTCCTTCTTCATTTTCTGGTCACAATACAGATAATAGCAGGGTTAATTCTAAATTCTTTGGTTTCCAATGGATTCAATGGGGGATACCAGGACTGCAATTCATTGTCATGGATTACTATTTAAAAGGGTGATAAAATTTTAAAATAAATGTGAAATTTCACAGAAAATTCACATGCTGAAACCTGTGAAAATCATAAACTGTGAAAAAATAACAGCTCAAGTCAACAGCAAATCATTATAATGTGCAATACCATGACATCTGAAATCCCTCATTGTGAACAAGAATTCCCATGTGCAAAACACTTAAGACAATTAACATGCAAGTATTGGGCCAAATACTCTGCTCATATAAAATGCTGTGCTCCACTGACTTTGATGTTATGTTGATTTATACTAGTCAAGAACTTCTTATCACGAAGTAAAACTGTTTTCAGGTAATTGAGTCATCTGATTGTTACTTATTTCTTCTTTTAGAAAACTTTTCCTTAAGAATTTGAAAGATTCAAAGTCATTGAATCAGCTCAGCTAGGAATTAAATTATAAATGCAGCACATAACACTTAACAGTAAAGCACATCATGCTAACAAAAGCTTAATGTATTGTAGTCCTAAGGGGCAGCAGTAGCTATTTTGTTCTATACTGCTCCTTGCTCAGATTGAGCAGTGCATTTCAGTGTATATTATCTTTTCATTACACTCATTAAATTGAATGAAAAGAACCTGAGATACATTTTGTATCTACATTATTTGAGAAATGCCACCAACCATAATTTATAAGACCTACTTAAGAGTTTGCCTTTATTTTGAAAGTTAGAGTTTCAAAAGACCTTCACAGAACTTTGACAAGAGTACTGTCTAAGTAGTTCTCTGTTATTTAATAATATATAGGACAGAGAAGTAGCCAGGAATTGCTCTAGAGGGAATGTAAGGAAGCTTTAAAGCTCTCAGGTTCAAATGTAATAAAATAATTCCATAAAACCTTTTTTTTTTTTTTTTCTGAAATGCTGGCCCCTTGTCAATGCCACTAGTCATTTTTCTCTATAGCCCCCAACATTTAAGCTCTGTTTTCAACTAAAAAACAATTTATATTCTACACTTCCATTCATCTCTAAAGAAAATTTCAAATAGGTTCAACCACATGAGTTTATGGAAGATGCAGTTCACAAGGCTGAACAGGTGTTCTGAAACACTAAAATCAGAAGAATAAGGTAAACCCAGAAGGAGGGGCCATGCACATTTATCATTCTAACAGAACAAAGTTGTCATCATCCAGACAAAGGACACTTACAACAGGTTTCCTTTGAAACACAGCAACACGAAGCTATATCTGATTCATACTGTCATAGCACATTGGGCACTTTCTGAGACACTCTTAGAAAAATACTCAACAGCTTTAAAGGTGTGTGCAAACTCGGTCAGACTCTTATTCTGGAATAATGGTTCACAACACACTCTGTAGCACTGATTACTTGCAGTTAGTGCTGTCATTGGTAACTACTGGTGTTCTGACTCAGAGACCTCTACTCCAGAATAACCCTAATGTTGATATTACTTTATAAATGAATGATCACTCTGGTTTTGAACGTAAAGGTTTCGTTGAGCTACCACAGTATTTTTGGCAAGCATGACAAATACTTCAAGGTGTCAGCATAAAGCTGTGCTCCCTGAGCATAGAAACTGATGCCTTTTTTGTCTTCCTTTTGGATGGTGAGTTATAGTACAGGTTATGCTGATCAAATTAACTATAATTAGGATGGCTTGTACCTTGTACTTCTGTATTTTGTGTAGAAAGAAAAAAAAAGATCATTTTAAATACTAAAACAAATAGCATTGCTTTTGATTGCTGATGCAGTCACAGAGCATATATTGATGTCCATACACTGGAGCAAATGATTCTCTATGTCAGCTTTTTTTCATAAGTGAATTGGCTTTAAATGAAAATAGTGATTCTTAGATTTGAATAATAGTTTATACAGCTGGGATAATCTTCATCCAATGCTCCCTATCAGTTCATATAAACGTTCCATTTATTCAGTGCTCCAAGAACTCAAATCTAGCCTATCAGCTGTCACAAGCTTTGATAAAGGTAAAAACCATAATCAGATGCAGTCTTGCAATTATGAATTGGAGACATGATGCTAAATAGAGTCACTACTTCCTGCAGGGTAGTTCGTCTTTTTCTGTACAACATAAGTTTGGTACCTTTTCTTGACTATTTGAAAACATATTACAGCATCATGAATGACTAAAATAGAATGGTACTAGGTCTGCAAGTTTCTTATTAGTTTCATTTCCTCTGTTAACAACTTTAATTTTGGACCTGTATATTTGAGACAACAAAAGTGGGAGGTTGGTGCAAGCGAGTAAGAAAACTGGACCACTTATCATCTTACCGGTAGCACCTTTTAAAATACAGAATTGCAGGTGACAGCAGTATGATTCCAATTATTCCTATAGGAAAAAAAGTTTTTCTATTTTATGTGATTTTTTTCATTAAGCTTTAGTGAAACCTTCAGTTGAGTTGGGGGATAACATTACTTCTAGTTAAGGAGTAATGGAATAATAAAGTCGTATTAGATTTCATACCTGTTATTGATTATGCTTGCCTATTAACAAGTCTGATGTAAGTGCCTGATAAAGCCTTTTATCAAAATTTAATCTGCTTTTGATTTCAGTTGCACACCTGTCATTGATTGCATTGCACTCATTATATTTACATCCTTTGATTAATAATTTTAGTTAATATGATTATACCATAACCTTATATTTTTTTGTCCTTAGAATGAGGACTATAATATAACTAGAAAAGCAAGAGAACCCGGTTTATTATTTGCAGGTTTTCGTGGCTAAATATAACAGTTTTAATCTATATGCTTTGAATTAGTAAATAGTGTTCTTGCTGATGAAAAATTTTCATTCATTGTCTGTTATTTTTCTTTTTCCTGTATTTAAAAGCTTAATATAATAAATTTACTGTGTCAGTCCTGGTCTGTCTTCCATTTTCAGAATGGATTTTCTGAATCCTTTTCTGAGACTTATACGCCTACAATTATACACAGTTTCCATGATTATTCTGTAGATACCTTTTTTTTTGTCCAAAAATCTGGATCATTTTAGTGGATGACATCATGCTCACCTGAAAAAGAAGTATCCTACAACAAGAAAAACCATAACTGCTTCTAGTCTACTACCAACAGGATTTCAGAACAATATTAAGCAATATGTCTTTCTGAGAGGAACTGAAAATTATCCTTAGTCACCAAAATACTCTCTTTCCATTTCTTTTTCTTCAAGCACAGAGAAAAGTCCATCTGTACCAAAACTTCAGCCTCATAACCTCCCAGTCACTTCTTGAATGGCATATAGGTAGGCAGGTAACACTACATGCATGTTCTGTGAAACATAAAATTGAGAAAGTCAGATAATGTATACGTAGATTCTCATAGATAATTAACAAGATAAAGGTATAACATTTAATAGTTTTGTAGGATATTAATGTTTATAAAGTTATAATAATTACTATTAATCTCAGTGTTAGGATAGTAACCTGGGTCTTTTTGTATTCTTTCCTGCTAGTTTCCTTGACTCTTTGTCAGCTTGTTAGAGGTAGTTGCCAAGGCTTATTAGTGTATGTTAAAGCTGTGCTTGGATGTTACCTCAATATCAGCACTGCCATCAAGACAGCCACAGTTAATTAACTAATGCCTATTGACCCTGAAGTCCCCAAATCCAAATAGAAGGAATAGCAGCATTCTGCTCTAGCATCCAAGAAAGAAAGAAAGAAAAAAAAAAAAAATTGGATATTGGAAAATTGAGACACATATTATTTAACATCAGATCTTGCAGAAGGTGGCATCTTTACCAAGACTCATGCAAAAAAAAAGTTTACAGACGTGTAGCTTAAAAAGAAATTGCTGTAAAAGTACATGTTCTCAAAACAAGCTGTTTAATATTTGGAAGTATATAGTTAACACAGGTTATGCACTTGTCACAGAAAAAAAGAACAGAACCACAGAAACATGAAGGACATGTCTACAAGCTGCAGTGCAACTTAAGATCTTCTGCCCACACTCAGATCTGAGAAGGCACCAGCCTCATCCTGTCTGAGAGCCATATGGCACACTGTTGTGTCTCAAAGACTAACACCTGCCTCTTGGCATCTTTCTTACTCTTTTCCTTTTTCACACAAGCTCACATCTACCTACACCTGTCTGGTTAAACATACTGTTCCATCATCTGGCCGTAAGCTGAGTGTAATCTTATGTCTGGGAATTCAGGTTTAGCACTTATACACAGTTACATATGTGTAATATGCACCCATGGCAATTAGCCCTCATGATCCATAATAGCCCAAAGCTGTGGAACTTTCCCAAGAGCTTCAAAGTGTGTTTTTGAAGTGAAAAATTAAGAAACTGGCTAAAACAATAGCTGAAAAATAAGCAATGCTATATTAAATTTCAAGCAGAAAAAAAAAATTATAAACCTATGGACTTGGTTTGCCATCTGAAAAAATATTTTTTGAAGCAAACTGACCTAAGGAAACCACTAAACATATGTCTTCATTGTTCAATAAACTGCATACTTAATAATTCAAAAATAACAAAGCACAGTTAGGGAAAAATAGGTAGTAATTAGGCCATTAGCCTAACATTGAGATGGCCTGAATTCAATATCCTGGTTTGAAATAGACTTTTTAGGAAGTGATAAGCAGTTTATAAGGCACAAAAAATTTTAAATTGTTCAGGAACGTGGCAAAATCTTTTGTTTCGGCTACTTTTCTGATTCCTACTGCAATTAAGTATTTTTGAAAATCCCATTAGGTACTTTTCTGTAATACAGATATCTAAATACATTTTGTGTTCAGCATTTGTCTATGTTCAGAGGGAGTAACTCACATAGATTTCAGTGGTGTATGTACATAGATTTTTTTTTTGATCAGCCTACCTGAGATTCTGTTTTCTATCACATCATAAAATTAAAAAATTATTCGTTTTGTTAAGGAGTGGCAGAAATAGCTGAGTTTCAAAATGAAAATTAGTTAGGCACCCATGAAAATGACAGACCTTCAACTAGACTTCCTAGAGAAATAGGAATTACTTGAAATATTAAGAGCAGGGACTTAAATGTATACTTTGGCCACCATGACATGACTGCACAGTGAAGGTTATGGTTGGAGTGTGGAAATGTTCACAGCACTCAGTCCGCTCATACATAATGTGGGTGAGAATGTCTCTTACTCATTTAGGTACTTAATTTGGCACAGATTATTGTTTCTGTTGCTGAGCTGGACTGTATGTCAATCTTATTCTTCCTGCACAGGTGTTTCCTAATGTGCTTGTACACACATGCACCAGGTATAAACCCTATCATATCTATCTATAATCCAGCCACATATTCTCTGAACAAAGATCGTGTTCCTGTTTCCCAATTTACTCAACATTTCAGATAAAGCATCGCTAACATTGTATATGAATAACAATAATAGTGTTCCTGAAAGCAATTATATCATCCTTGTCAGTGAGAGAGTCTATTTGCTCACAGCAGCTTTAAAAGGTATGTCTACTAAATCCTGCCACAATTCAAAACATTCTGTGCTCTGGGCTAAACAGATTTAGTGTAACAGCTGGTCAGGACTTTCCAGATTTCACAGTTTTTTCCACAGGAATATTTAAGCTCATGACTGGAGCAGACAAAAAATGTTTTTAAAAGATTGGATTTCTTGTCAAAAAAAACAAAGCTCCCAGATAAAAATAGTAGAGAGCTTAGTGCTTAGACACTTCCACTGCAGTGGATGTTTCCATTCAGGCTTTAGTTGGGAAGTCTCAGACCTCTGCATCCTTGTTGAATAGGATAACACTCTATGTTATCAGACATGCCAAGCTGACCTTCCTTCCTTTTCTCCTGCTGATCTTGTCCCCATTAAAGACTCATGGAGTAGGGATGTGAATCTCAGTTTTACATTGTAAGGACCACTCACCTGTGTGCTGTCATATTCATCCCCATGCACATGCATCATTGCCAAAGCAGAGATTGAAATCTTACCAGTTTCAGCAGGAGGAAACTCTTTGAATACTTATATATATCACAACTTTATTTAGATATAAACCAAACCCAAGTAATTAATGGTGTAGAATCATAGAATCATTTTGGTTGAAAAAGACCTTAAGATCAAGTCCAGCTCTTAACCTAGGACTGCCGTGTCCACCACTAAACCATGTTCTTAAGCACCACATCTGCATGTCTTTTAAACACTTCCAGGGACGGTAACTCAACCACTTCACTGGGCAATCCAGTCCAATGCCTGATAACCCTTTTGGTGAAGAAATTTTTCCTAATATTTAATCTAAACCTCCCCCCGTGTAACCTGAGGCTGTTTCCTCTCATCCTATCACTTGCTACTTGGGAGAAGACACCAACACCACTTCATCACAACCTTCTTTCAGGTATTTGTAGAGAGCAATAAGGACTCCCCTCAGCCTCCTTTTCTCCAGGCTGAACAGCCCCAGTTGTCTCAAAAGTGAACGCAGTATTTGACGTGTGGCCTCACCAGCATCAAGTACGGCAGATGATCACTTTCCTAGTCCTGCTGGCCACACTATTCTTGATACATGCCAGGAAGCTGTTGGCTTTCCTGGCCACCTGGGCACACTGCTGTCTCACAATCAGATGCTGTCGACAAAGCTGGTCCAGATCCCTCTGTATGGCCTTCCTACCCTCCAGCAGATCAACACTCCCACTCAATTTGGTGTCATCTGCAAACGTACTAAGGATGCACTCAATCCACTCATCCAGATCATTGATAAAGAGATTAAACAGAACTGGCCCCAGTACTGAGCCCTGGGGAACACCACTCACGATGGACTGCCAACTGTATTTGACACTATTCAACACAACTCTTTGGGCCCAGCAATCCACCCAGTTTTTTACCCAGTGAAGAGGACACATGTCCAACCCATGAACAGCCAGTTTCTCCAGGACAATTCAGTGGGAAACAGTGTCAAAGGCTTTACTGAAGTCTAGGTACACAATATCCACAGCCTTTCTCTCATTCACTAAGTGGATCATCTTGTCATAGGAGATCAGGTTGATCAAGCAGGACCTGCCTTTCATAAACTCATGCTGACTGGGCCTCATCGCTTGGTTGTCTTGTACGTGCTTCATTATGGCATTCAAGATGATCTGTTCCATAACCTTCTTTGTCACTGTGGTCAGATGGATGGGCCTGTAATTCCCAGGATCCTACTCCTCTTGTAGATGGGCAACACATTTGCCAGCTTCTAGCCAGCTGAGACCCTCCTGGTCAAGTGGGACTGCTCTTCAGTAAATGAAAGTGGATTAGTGGTCACCTCTGCCAGCTCCCTCAGCACCCTTGGGTGTATCCCATCTGGCCCCATAGACTCGTGCATGTCTAAGTGATGTAGCAGGTCGCTAACCATTTGCCCTTGGGTTATTGGGGCTTCATTCTGCTCCCTGTCCCTCCCTTTGGGCTCAGGGGGCTGGGTACCTGGAGCACAACTGGTCTTACCATTAAAGACTGAAGCAAAAAGGGCATTTAGTATCTCAGCCTTTTCCTCGTCCTCTGGTACTATTCTTTCCCCTGCATCCATCAGAGGGTGGAGATTCTCTTTACCCCTTCTTTTGTTGCTGATATATTTATAATTTATAGAAGCAATTTTTGTTCGCTTTTACAGCAGTAGGCAGGCTTAGCTCTAGTTGGACTTTGGCCCTTCTAATTTCCTCCCTGCATAACTTCATGGCATCCTCGTAGTCCTCCTGAGCAGCCTACCACTTCTTCCAGAGGTTGTAAATTCTCCTTTTGCTCCTGAGTTCCAGACGAAGCTCTCTATTCAGCGAGGCCAGTCTTCTTCCCTGCCAGCTTGTCTTTCAGCACATGGAGACAGCTTGCTCCTGCACCTCTAAGATTTCCTTCTTGAAGAGTGACCAGTCTTCCTGGACTCCTTTACCATTCAGGACTGTCTCCCAAAGGACTGTGTCAAACAGGCTCCTCAACAGGTCAAAGTCTGCCCTTTAGAAAGCCAAAGCAGCAGTTCTGTTGGTCTTCCTCCTTACACCTCCAAGAAGTGTACTCAACATATATGCAACCATACATTTAGGAACTTTGAAAGTAGAAAGAATCAGCCAGACTTTTATTTAATAATCCCTTTTATCATGGAAAGAAATGTTCTTAATTCTTCCAATTTATATTAATTATCAAATTTTCAAAAAAAAATAGAAAATACCTGTCAAATATTCATCTTCCTCAGCTTCATTGTAAAAGAGCTTAGCTACGCAACACTTCAAAAAAAAATCAACAAAAAGTGCTTTTTAAAATACTTACCATTATAGAATCAGTATGAATAAAAAATTATATTTAAAAAGGGAAGTAAAAGCTACACCTGCTCTGAATGGAGTAATTTCGAGGGACAGACAATGTTTCTTTTCCCCTGCCATACCAAGCAGTAGGAAAATTTATTTAGAATATTTTTTTTGTTTTGAAGAATGACATGAAAAAATAACACACATAGCAATACAGTAACAAAATTAAAACTTTAAGGAAATTATTCTTTTTACACAGAGAACATCGAAGAAAAAAAATTTATTCTCTTCTTTAAAAGTGAAATGAGCAGGAACTGTGGTGTGCTTGCCAGCTATTCAAACCCTAAGCAAAAAACCTAATTCCTTACAAGTCTTCCATGGTAATGAATTGTTCAAGACAAGCAGCAGATTTAACCATTCATCCAAAAGTGAAGTTTGGTTTAGACACAAACTATTTTTCATAAATATTATGGTATAACCCCAGCTGGCAATGAAGCACAATGCAGCCACTTGTTCACTTGCCCTCAGTGGAATGGAAAGAAAATCAGAAGGGCAAAAGTGAGAAAACCTGTGGGTTGAGATAAAGACAGTTTAATAGATAAAGCAAAAGCCATGCATGCAAGCAAAGCAAACCAAGGAATTCATTCACCGCTTCCCAAGGGCAGGCAGGTGTTCAGCCATCTCCAGGACAGCAAGGCTTCATCACGTGTAATGGTTACTTGGGAAGACAAGTGACATCACTCCGAATGTCCTCCTCTTCCTTCTTTTTACCCCAAAATATATACAGAGCATGACATCGTATGGTATTGAATATCCTTTTGGTCAGTTTGGGTCACCTGTCCTGGCTATGCCCACTCCCAGCTTCTTGTGCACTGCAGCCTTCTCCCTAAAAAGTCCTTGACTTGGTATAAACACTGCTTGGCAACAACCAAAACATCAGTGTATTTTCAACACTCTTCTCATACTAAATTCAAAACACAGCACTGTACCAGCCACTTGGACGAAAATTAACTATATTCCAGCTCAAACTGGGACAATGAATGTATGCTCTAAAGAAGATAAAAAGTATAAAGTGCTTGCCAGTCAAACTGTCGCTCTTTTAGGCTGATTTAATTATCAACAAGCATCATACATTGTAATACATGTAAATGTCTCTGATATCAGGAAACCTTCCAATCAGCTACATGTTTGGGATATTTCCCTGGTTTACTAGATGCAGCTGACAGGATCAGTCTTTAAGACTTTTAACTTGTATATACACTAGTTCACACTATTATGGGAAATAGTAACTTGAGTAGTTAAAATTTCATTCAGTTCTAAAAGCGAAGTTCTGCTTTAGCTGCCATAGCATTTTATTTTAATTATTGATGATCCTGAATAATACAGTATTTACACTAGTAACATTTGTTTTCATTAAGTTTGAAGAAATGCATATTTTGAGTAAGGCATTACAAAATGGCTTCATTCTTAAATTATTGTTTACATCTAGCTAAGAAAAAAATCCTATTAATTTATTACATGAACACAGCTCATGTTTCTTAAATTTCGCTGTGAAAATTTGAGGATACAACTAGACATCATGAACTTCATACACATTTGTGCTAGTTTAAACTTTATTTTCTTAGTCCTAGTATCATTTTTTTTGGTTACTTCATTGTAGACTCAAATTTCCAGAAGACATAGTCTGTAAGTGATATGCTCCTGAAGTAATATTTTTCAGTGTACAGAAGAATGAGCTGTCAGCAAAAAAGTTGGCAATGAAGAAATTGGTAATGGGTCTACAATTCCCTTGGAAAGTCTATCCTTGTACTGCCATATAAAGAAAGTACTGGCAGATTAATTATGAGTCACTCACTCTTATCTATTGCAATTACTTGGCTAAATGGAGAGGTGAATCACCAATGTTACCAAGCTGCCTTCCCAAATTTACTTGAACTCCATCCCTCTCTTAAAAGACACAGGCACCTCAAGGATAGCTTGGAAAAATTCAGAAAGTTACCAAAAAATTTGTTCTAGGGAAGGTAGGGACAAGCAATGGCCATTAGACCATTCACTGGTAGAATGATGCTTGTGCAGTTTGTGATGGCCCTGACTGTATGCCCAGGAAGTAGCACGGCTATTCAGATGGTCATGGGTTAATCTGATGTCTATGATACTAAAGCACACTAGTGATTTCCAAACCTTCATGACAGATCTGACATCTGTTGGGAACTATTGCTCATAAAATATAGTGGTTTGTGGGAAACAAATTATGTTCCATGTGTTCAAAATATCTATGACAACAATGTCTGTTGTTCCAGAGACATGAACCTCAGGTGAAGGGGAAGCTAATTACTATCTGATTCAGAATAAACTGAAAAAAAACATACTAATAAAGTTTTTACCAATAAAAAGTACAGCTGCTACACTGCTGGTTTTAAAGTTGTCTTTTTTTTTAGGACTTGACGTTATAAAATGTTCATAGAATTTGTTAAAGAAAAAAAAAGCCATTATGAGACTTAAAATATCAACTTGTAACCATAATAAACTTGTCCTGTACTTTGTATTAAGTCCCTACATTACTGCTCTACAATGTATATTTTGTAAATTCTCAGAGTACAATTTATAGTTAGAACACAGATATAAATTATTTTGCAAAAGTTGTCCCTGAGAGTTTTTCAAGTGAAAGGTACTAACACTGCCATTGGTCTTGTTACAATAAAGAGAAAAAGAACATGTCAGAAGACATTCTAAACTAGTTTCAGAAGTAAGTATTTCAAGAAGATTTTCAGAATAAAGCAGAGATTTGCATGTAATAGAAGAAATTCCTTGGAAATTAAAACCATGATTTGAGGTCAAGAAATGCAGTAACAAAATAAGAATTTCAAGAAGTGAATCAAAGATAGAACCTTTTCAAGGTGTACTTTAAAATGCACAGTAAGTTCTTAACCTAAACAAGAAGTTGAAAAAAATGCAACTGCTACACAGTAAGAAATAATAGATAATTTAAGTACAGATTAAACTGCATAAGCAATTGACTTCAGTTTACAGAAAAAGAACATAGCATTAAGTCTGGAGGAAATCTAGTAAGGATAATGAAAGTTAAATGTACATACATATAAAAATCAAAGTATCAAATTACTGCAGAAAAGAAAAATGTAGGAACATCAATGTAAGAAAAAAATAGAACTTAGTTTATTCAAGAATAACCAACTTTCTTTCTCTCACCTGCAACAAGGTGGCTGACCTGATTTTCTAAACAAAAGTAATTGAGTAGATTTAACCACTCCAGGTTTACAGCAATTGATGCAGAACCACATGAAACCCTATTAATGAAGCTAGTGGTAGATTAATGTAGGAATCATTAAACAGTGAGGAACTAGCTACTAAAATTGAGAAGGACCATGAAACTGAAGAAATTAAGAAACTGAATACCACTTCCTAAAAGCACAGGACTAGGCAATTAAAAAACATCAAAAATCAAGCAGGCGAGACAAAAAGCTGGCTTGGTTGAGCAGGGATCTTCTTGAACTACAGTGAAAAAGAAAAAGTACATGGTCAGTAGAAGCAAGGTCAGGCACCACAGAAGGACTACAGAGATGCTGCTTGCCACTGTAGGGAGGAAATTCATGTGGCCAAAGCTCAATTAGAGTTGAAGCTGGCCAGTACTGTGAGGGACAATAAAAAGGGCTTTTGAAAAACATGTTAACGGCAAAAGGCAAACCAGAAATAACATTGGCCCATTCCTTGATGAGCATGGTCACCTCATAAACAGGCACACAGGCAAAGCCAAGATGTTAATGCTTTCTTCACCTCAGTCTTCAACACTGTCACGGAGGCACCCCAAAATAAGTTTAGGCAGACAACAAGGTCCAAAACAAACTTTATTCTGGCCGGAAAAGTACTGCCGATAAACCAACTAGAAACAGGGTTTATACAATTAGTTAGCACTCCGATAACATAAAATACAGGTTCGGCTATTAGGTTAGGAGATTATTTGGGGTGCAGAGAAATAAGCATAATGAGGATCCACAGCGTGCATATACGCACTTACAAGAAAACAAACCAGAGCCCTCTCTGCCCCGTTTTGCCCATAAGAGATAAACACTAGCCTGCTGCACCCAGGACTTCACACTCATCTGTCCCAGACAAGGAATTTACACTCGCCTACCAGGCAAGGCCTTATTAAAGCATATATTCAGTAATTTATCACTCACCCACACGCGGAGGTGAGGCGCTCCCCATCCCCGGAGGTCACCTCAGACGGCTTCTCCGCGTAAGGGGAGGGACTCCGGCAGCACGGCAGACCCGCAGCTCCGAGGAGACCACACAACGGGCGTCTCTGGTGGGAATCCCATTTATAGTCTGATCGGATCTGGCTGTGGGCATTCCAGAAGCTTCTCGGCTTCTCTGGGCTGTGGGCGCTGTTGGCCCCCCTCTGCTAACGACCCTGCCCAGCGACTCTGGGTCTCCACAAAGAGCCGTTAACTGCCCCATTGAAGGCCCCAGTTCTGAGAGGGGGATGGGCAGCTACCAGTGCAACTGCCGCACCAGTTCTCAGGGCGTGGGGGGGGAAAGTGCAACTGCCACAAACACCAAAGATGGACTTGGGGGCCCCCGTAGCCCTGGGCTAGAGAACCGTGGCTGCATGAACAATAAACTCCAAATCAATCTGGAACTTGTATGGGATTTGCTACTCCAGCTAGATCCCTACAAGTCTATGGGGTCTGATGGCATTCATCTGAGGGTGCTTAAAGAGCTGGCTGACATCATAGCGGGACCTCTCTCCATGATTTTTCAACATTCCTTGGAATCTGCAGGTGTCCCAGTTGAATGGAAGCTGGCAAACGTTGTCCCAATCTACAAGAAGGGCAACAGAGATGACCCTGGCAACTACAGGCCTGTCAGTCTCAGTTCTGTGCCTGGCAAAATCATGGAGAAGATTATTCTAGGAGTTATCCAAAAAAGTCTGAATGACAACAGTCATTGGTCCCAGGCAGCATGGATTCATGAGGGGAAAATGTTGCTTGACAAACCTAATTTTGTTCTATGACAAGGTTACCCACCTAGCTGACCAATAGAAGCCTGTAGATGTGATCTTTTTAGATCTCAGTAAAGCCTTTGATGCTGTCTCTCACAGTATCTTCCTGGACAAGATGTCCAGCACACAGCTGGATAAACACACAATGCAGTGAGTGAGCAATTGGCTGCCGGGCCAGGCTCAAAGGGTTCTAGTAAATGGGGTTATGTCGGGCTTGGGACCAGTCACTAGCCGGGTTCCACAGGAATCCCTCTTGGGGCCAGTACTCTTTAATGTCTTCACAAATGACTTGGACACAGGATTTGGTGGAATACCAAGTAAGTTCACCGATGACACCAAACTGGGAGGAGCTGTTGAGGGCAGAAAGGCCCTGCAGAGAGATCTGGACAAGTTGGAGAAGGGGGCAACTGCAAGAATTTTAACAAGTGCCACATTTTGCACCTGGGACACAACAACCCTAGCTGTACACACTGGGGGATGAGATGCTGGAAAGCAGTTCTGTGGAGAGGAATCTGGGGATTCTGGTCGACAGCAAGTTGAACATAAGCCAACAGTGTCCCTGGCAGCCAAGAGGGACCTGTGTTCTGGGTGCATCCAGCACAGCATGGCCAGCCGGGCAGGGAGGGAATTGTCCTGCTCTGATCTGTACTGGTGAGGCCTCACCTGGAGCACTGTGTTTAGTTCTGGGCACCACACTATAAAAAAGGATATAAAGCAACTGGAGAGTGTCCAGAAGAGGGCCATGAAGTTGGTGAAGGGTTTGGAGGAGAAGCTGTATGAGGAGCGGCTGAAGTCGCTTGTTTTTTTCAGCCTGGAAAAGAGGAAATTGAGAGGAAAAATTGTGGTCTACAGCTTCACAGAATCCCCTACGCTGCTCTCTGACAGGTTGTTCCCCAACTTATAATGGCATCTGTGGTTGTTCCTGCCCAAATGCAAGACTCTACACTTGCCTTTGTTATATTTCAATAAATTTTTCCCCACCCAACTCTCCAGCCTGTCCAGGTCTCACTGGATGGCAGCACAGCCTTCTGGTGTGTCAGCCGCTCTTCCCGGTTTTGTGTCATCAGCAAACTTGCTGACAGTGCACTCTCTTCCCTCATCCAAGTTGTTGATGAATATATTGAATAGTGCTGGTCCCCGTACTGACCCTTGAGGCACTCCACTAGATACAGGCCTCCAACTAGACTCTGCCCCATTGACCACAAGCTTCTTCACGAGATGAGGAGGAGGAGGGGCAGGCATTGATCTTTCTGGGGACAAATGATAGAACATGAGGGAATGGCAGGAAGATGTGCCAGGGGAGGTTCAGGTTGGACATTAGGAAAATGTCCTTCACTCAGAGGGTGCTGGAGCACTGGGACAGGCTCCCCAGGGAGGTGTCACGGCCCTAACCCCGAAATGTTCAAGAAGAGACTGGAGAACCCCCTCAGACACATAGTGTGAACTATGGGGTTGTCCTGTGCAAGGACAGGAGTTGGAATCGATGATCCTTTTGAGACCCTTCCAACTCAGGACATTCTATGGTGATAGTTAAAAAAGGAGAAAATCAGAAAGGTGGATTGCAAACCCCCGCCTTACCAAGCAGTGAGCTTTGCATATACTTGTGATTTATAGCACATGAAAATGTGATATTGCCATAAAGAAACAGAGGTACTTCTAGGGAAATATCTGTGACGCTGAAGAAGTTCCATGTCAGACTTGTCTGAAAATAACTCTGGACACCAGTGTTCAAGAAAGAAGTTGAAAACAGAAAAAGTTTTCATAAAATACCTGCGGAGTTTTTAGGGGAAAGGATATAGCCTTAAACAAAGATCAGTCCAGCTTGGGTGTTTAGTCTAACAAAACAAAGGTTAAGAATTGTTATGACTGCAGTCTACAGACACATTAGAGTCCAAAACAGAGGAAGAGCTTTTTAAGCCAGACTTTTCAGAAACAGGATTAAATGTATGTACACTAGCTACAAATATACTTAGACTAGGAATACAAACCGTGATGAGACAGCAGTTTCGTATTAAACAGTGGCTGAGCCTAAAGTCTTGGTTAAGAAACAACATTTATTCATTTGTTTAGAATCATGGCTTTTGCATCGGAGCTGAGTTATGGCTCTTCAGCTCAGACAACAGGCAAAGCAAGCCTGAGATATCTACAAAGGTCATGTAGCTACAAACTTTTATATTTCAGAATCTATTTTCATTAATCATTGCCAGTGCTAAGTCATATATAATATAAACAGGGAGTATCTGTGGTGCTCAGTCTGGCCTCACCAGTAAACATATTGTTTCCTCTGTTCTTTAAAATCATAGTGGCTTTCTGAAATATTCCTAACCTGTATGTCTAATCCTATGACTCCCTGTGAGCTCTTCCACTCTGTTCCTTCCTTCCCTGGATCAAAAACCTTTCTACAACACACCAGGTGAACTTGCTTCTACATGACAGACTGCATGACATGGCGTATCGATATTTAGTTTCTTGCAACATGGCCAAAGCTTCCTTTGCACCAAGGTGACGGAAGGGTCAACACCTCCTGTGTGCACTTCATTTGCTCTGCCCTGCGCTCTTGTGTGGCTTCCCCTTCCTCCCTTCTGCCTTCGCAATGCTGTAGAATTTACAGAAATAGCCAACTGGATCTGCATAAAGCATGAGCTTTCTATTGTCTGTACGCAGTGCTCCTAAAATCACTGGAGTTTCAGTATACTATCACATTACAAGTTACAGTTAAAATACATTTGTGTAAGAAATATCACAGAAGATGTCCTCAGAAAAAGGGCATTAAAAGCTGCTGATTATTAAAGAACTAACCTTAAGTCTTAATTTATATTCAACTTGATGAAAATAGAAATTATATTTAAGACTGATAATTTTAAAAGTAAATATCTAGAGTATAAGATCCTTGAACTTTAATAGGAAGCATCTACTTCTCATAAGATCCTTCAAAAATTAAACAATAATATTTTATTTATTAAATTATTCTGTCTTCTAGGGAGATCACCACTTGGCTTGTTAAAGATAATTTCAATGTCAGAGGTTTTAAAGGATGAAACATTAGTAACAGCATGCATTGAAAAGATATTAACAATATCTTAGGTAATTCTGTCATGATTTTTAGGAAGTCAGCTTCACTTTCTTCAATAATGTCTATATATTAATCTTTATAAAAGCCAATAATTTATTATAGTATTCCTAGTTAAAGCTTAGTTGTAGTAGCAGTATTGATAAAGCCGCCTGTACCAGACTGATAAATTATTATATATTCCAGTTATGTTTACTTAAATCTTGTAAAATGTGAACAGAAAGTTACAAATGAAGCCATAATTTCAGAGGAAAATTTTAGGTATGTTTGTGAATTATTATTTTTCTTTCAAAGTAATAAGGACGTTTTTCACCTTCTTTACAAAAGGAGGTGCTAACCATTGCTATGGTTCAGAAGAGGCCCAAAACCCACATTACTTAATATTCCTGGTTTATCAATAAGACTAGGTTTAAGAAGACTTTGTTTATACAAATTTGAAGAAAAAAACAATGTAAAATAGGATAACACACATTTGGAAATTCTTGTTTTTCTGACACATAGCCTTGTGAATCATTCTCTGACACATTAATTAACAGTTGAACAGTGTTTCTAAAGCTTCGTATGAATACCAACAAATAGCAAAATTATTTCTGAAGTCAAAGAAACAAACTATGTTTTTTCCTAGCTGTAGAATTACCTTCTAGAAGTGAAAACATCATGAATAATGTGTTTGAAACTTTTGTTATTGCTATTATTAGTGTTATAAGGTAAAATAGAAATACATAACTCTTAGAAATGCATAATTTAAGCTGGTCAGCAAAATTTGGGTCAAATCAGTAAGTGAGTCTCCACCATCCACTATGTATTCCAGAGGTTTCTGATAGAAGACAAAATGTATTTCCCTGCTACCTAGAACTGTCATTATTATTTCCGAGGCTGATTTTACATTAGTGGTAAAAGGAGGATAAACAGAGTTGCACTCCAGTGTGATGTGAAGTCTGAATGTTTGTGCTTTTGACATTTTTGTATTGTTACCTTAATTAGATATCTAAAAATTTTAATCTCTCTATTTTTCAATCTGTTGTTACTGTTCCCATCAAAACGTAAGGTTTCTCCAGCTGTCAGAACTTCTAATCATATGCTGCATAAGAATCACTAAAAGTATCCCAGACTTTTTCAAAAGCACAAAAAATGTCTTTATCTTCCTGATGGCAGACACTGAACAATGCAAAGGAAGGTATAAAACATTGCACAAACTTCCACAGTCACACACAATTAGAGAGGGAAATTTTATCCTAATCTCTACCTGGCAATCAGTTTATGCTCTGAAGCAGGACAACTAATAACATTTCTTTACTAATATTTCAGTCGATGTCCAATAATGGCTAATGATTTTCTATAATAAAAATAAAATCTAAATATAGATGCTACTCTTGCATAGCAGAGTGCCTCATCACATTCTCCAGAGTAGCTAGAGCTGTTAATGAAGCTTTTTCTCTCATCTAAGGAAGGTCATGATTTGTAAGTTTTCAGATGCAATAATTACTGAAGGCAAATAGGACTTCTCACAAGATAAAGAAAGGAGAGAGAGAGAAAAAAAGAAATTCTCAAAAGATGAATCTGTATTAGCTTTTCTGAAGTGTCCATTGACTACATGGTGGATTTTGTGGCAGAGCAGTCTTGAAGGGTGTGAATTCTTTCAAATGAAACTCCATGAAAATGCTGTCCAGAACGGAACCAGTCCACACAACAGGACTAGAGTTTGTTAAAACAAACGTCCTCAATGTTCCTCTGTACCAACTGCTCTGCTCTGCAGATCTGTTTCCAGATCATGGTCTTGCTAATACGGACATGGCCTGTAGGAGCAACTAGAAGATCCAGACTCTAGTTTATCACAGATGTAACCTCTGTCAAATCTTTCAGGTAAAGCTTTTTTTCTTTTTTGGAAGCACACCCCAAATATATACTGGATGGTATAGAAGGAATATAATCAAGCACACTGAAGGGCAGGGGGTGGGGAGAGGAAAGAAACTTAACTCTTAGTTACAGGAACAAACAACAATAAAAATGAGAAGAAAAAAATCCCTGTGGAGAATAACAACATTACTTATCTTACAGCACTATTTTTTGTGTGTGTTTGTTTGTTGTTTTTTAATTGTTTAGAATTTTTAGTTCTCTCCAACAATGTCAAAACCACTTGCCAGGATCCTATCTTCAAATTCATAGCTCTTGTCACATTCCCTGCCTACATATGAAATTTTAAACACATTAGGCTTCTGTCTGTCTTGTGTAAAAGAAATTTTCCAGCTCCATTTGTCACATTTAATAACCATAACCTAGAAAATGGAGAAAACAAGAAGTCTTATCTGAAGACATCACCCTGATGAGGTTAACCAGAAATAAGTGAGTCAGCAATGTAAGAAATATAGACTGATCATACATACATGGGCAATTAGAGATTATGTAATCAGTTACTGGAAATCAATACAAACACAGTACATTGAAAGGTATTATCAAGAGAATTTTCTCTATAATCTTTACAATAATATTTCATCCTGAGATTTTACATGGATTTTATAGAAATCAAAATAATATCTCCACTGAGATTCAAAGGTTTCAGATTCAACCAAGAATGTTGCTTAAGGTGAGAAGAGTGAAAGAGATATATTGTCTCTGTGTGGACGTGAACTTTTGTGTGTATGCATGTGTGTGTACACATGTATGTGTATGTGTATATCTGTGGAACCACCAAGGGTCTAAGATGGATTCAGAAATAAAATCTTGAGAATAAGCTTCCAAAAGACAAAATTCCTTTTTTTGCAGAGATCATAGAAAGTCATTTAATGATCTTCTAGGATTAAGCTATCTCTCTTCCTATAGAAATAGCTCAAAAACTGTCAAGAAAAGCTACATGCTTAACGAGTATTTAATCTGGGGTTAGTTCAACATCTTGATAGAAAATAGTTGTCATTCTATTTTTAAAAAATCATGTCTCAAGTTGCTTTTTATTAGAAAAATATTCTGCATCTTCTAATCCTTTATTTTGGACATATAGAATCACAGAATGATTTGGGTTAGAAGAGACCTTTAAAGATCCTCTATTCCAACCAACCTCTTATGGGCATGGACATCTTTCTCTAGATCATGTTGCTCAAAGACACATCTGACTCGACTCTGAACACAGCCAATGATGGGGCATCCACAACCTCTCTGGGCAAGCTATTCCAGCATCTCACCACTCTCATTGTAAAACTTATGTTCAATCTAAATCTCTTTCAGTTTAAAAGCATTGCTCCTAGTCCTTCCAATACAGCCCATGGTAAAAGTCTTTCTACAACTTTCTTACAAGAATCCTTTATATATTGAAGGACCACCATAATATTTTCCTGGAGCCTTCTCTTCTCTCAACCTTTCCTCACAGCAGAGCTGTTCACCCCTCTGATGACTTTTATGTTCCTCCTCTGGACTCACTCAAACAGGTCCATGTCTTTCCTGTACTCCAGAGCTGGATCCAGGACTCCAGGTGGGGTTTCACCAGAGCAGAGGAACAGAATCACCTCCCTTGACCTGCTGATCACATTCCTTTTGAAGCAGTCCAGGATACAACTGGCCTTCTGGGCTGCAAGCGCACATTGCCAGCACATGTCCAATTTTTCACCCACTAGTTCTCCAAGTCTGTCCCCGCAAGGCTGCTCTCAGTCCCTTCATCCCCCAGCCTGTATTGATATTGGGTATTACCCTGACCAAGTGCAGGACCTTGCACTTGACCTTGTTGAACTTCATGAGCTTCACACAGGCCCACTACTCCAGCCTCTCAAGGTCTCTCTGGATGGCATCCCTTCCAGTATCAACTGCACCACTCAGCTTGGTGTCATCTACAAACTTGCTGAGGAAGCACTCAATCCCTCTGTGTTATTGATGAAAATGTTGAACAGTAATAATTTTGAAATCTTCTATATTGACAAAAAATGTAACCAGTATGAAGAAAACAACTCCTTTACTTTCCCTTACCTCCAAATTCATTATTTTTTTATGCCTCTACTTTAGTGCTTTGAGAGTGCTTTATAGTATATGAAGGCACCATAGAATCAATATTTCTGAAATAGTAGGAATCGAGACAGACTGTCTGGCTCTGGGTCCATCAGGTACTGCATTAAAAAAAAAAAAAAAAAAAAAGGTCTAATCAGATTTATTCAAAATTCTCAGGTCCTCTACAGAATCACTTTATATGTGGGAATACACAGACGTCATCTGGGGCTCTGGCACTGAGTCCTGAGATATCTGTTTATATCTTCCCTTGGCTAATACACCCAAGCCTCTATTTTTTTCTGGCAAATAGAATTTCTTCAGAGCAGTACTGACATGGAATAACTTAAAACACAGGAACCTGAAGCAGACAGATATTCTGCAACTTTCTGGTACTAGAAATCCCGAAAATCTATGTATATCAAGTCACTAAAGAGGAAAATTTGCACGTATTGTTTTTCAACATGTTATGGAGTACAGGTGAACCCAGCAGGACCAAGACAATACGGTCATCTTAAATATACATGTAAGTAAGGAAGACTTTAGGTAAAAATCCGGTGGAAATTCAGATAATGTAAACTGGTCTGGAAAAGAAAACCATGTGATGAGTAAGGGGCAGGGAGGAGTAAGAGAAGGCACGATGCTTTTGTATGAAGAAGATTAAAAAAAAAAGGAAAACAAACATTGTATGCTTAATCTAAGCACAACTGGTTTTACTTAATTAGTTCTTTATGAGCTTGAAGTTTGGAAAGTATCCTATGCCATTACAGTCTAAAGGAAAAGGATAAAATGGAAGATAAGAGCTTCAAGAATGTCTTGCTTAGTCTGCAGTTAACAAAGAGGAGAAGAAAAAAAGGAATGAAAAGTTACTGAGGAAATGAGAGCATTCAGTCCATAGTCAGCAAGCATCTCTCAAGATCTTCACTGATGTGCAGAGTAATGCTTTAAAATATTTACTATTTTTCAGTGCTGATAAAATTCATATACTCACAGTATGTTCATATATAAGGTCAAACAGAAAATATAGGGAAAACTAATTATTCCTTCTGATGCCTTTAGACCTACTTTCTCCACAAATAATGTAATTATTAAAAGACAAATAAAGGGATCAATAGAGGCCCTCCAGTTTATTCCTCTCAAATCTCTTAAATACAGATAGGGTTCAAACTGTGGTTTAATTTTTGGGAAAGATGGGTAAGTACTGAGTTCATGTCTCAATGATAAGGGAAGAACTCAAAAGTTAGCTCTGAATATTTGCTTGAGAACCTACTGGATAAAAGGGGCAAGAAAAATGAAACACAGCCTACCTCACTTTTTTCTCTGAAATGTTAAACATATTTCACAAATTTATGGAAGCTTACTTTATGAAGTTTTTCATGACAGAAAATTATCATTTTCATATTGTAATCTTACAAACATATAAATATGTAAGTATTGAACAATGACTACTGTTGAGCAGAACAGCATTTCTTAGGAATGCTAATGAAGAAGTCCATGCTATAATAAAAAATGTTTGATAAATAATGGGCACCAACATCTGTACCATTGTCTGAGCCATACTGATTACAGTTTAAATTGCTATAATTGACAGCATTTTGTCTATAAATGCTTCTGAAATTTCATGACCTTGCAGAATTTGATATAATGGAATTCTTGAAGCACAAACTTTAACACTTTTGCACAACATTCAAAAATGAGATGAGCAATAGCATTTAAAGACAAAATAAACCAACAGACTTATTTAAGTCACACCAGTAGACTCCCACATCTTCTGTTTAATGCAATCTGTTCTGCATTCTCTAGCTGCTAGAACTTTTAATTTTGGTAAGCAGATGATTATAATTGAGGGACATCAGTAACACGCCCCTCAGGGGTCAGTACTGGGACCAGTACTCTTCGATATCTTCTTCAATGACATAGACAGTGGGATTGAGTGTGCCCTCAGCAAGTTTGCAGATGACACCAAGCCAAGTGGTGCAATTGACACACCTGAGGGACAGGATGCCATCCAGAGTCACCTGCACAAGCTTGAGAAGTGGGCCCATGCGAACCTCATGAGTTTCAACAAGGCCAAGTCCAAGGTCCTGCACCTGTGTCAGAGGAACCCCCAGTATCAATCCAGGCTGGGGATGAAGGGATCAAGAGCAGCACTGAGTAGGAAGACTTCAGGGTTCTGGAGGATGAAAGATTGGACATGAACTGGCAATGTGTGCTTGCAGCCCAGAAGGCAAATTATATCTTGGGCTGCATCAAAAGGAGCGTGGACAGCAGGTGGAGGGAGGTGACTCTGCTCCACTCTGGTGAGACCCCCTTGCAGTGCTGTGTCCAGCTATGGAGCTGTCAGTACAGGAAAGACGTGGAACTGTTTGAGAGGGGCCAGAGGAGGCCACCAAGATGATCAGAGGGAAGGAACAGCTCTGCTGTGAGGACAGGCTGAGAGAGTTGGGGTTGTTCAGCCTGGAGAAGAAAAGGCTCCAGGGAGATGTTATTGTGTCTTTTCAGTACTCAAAAGTGGCTGATAATAAAGATGAGGATGGACTTTTTAGCAGGACCTGTTGCGATAGGACAAGGGTTGATGATTTTAAACTAAAGCAGGGGAGATCTATGCTAGACATGAAGAAAAAAAAAATTGCAGTGAGAATGGTCCAAGTTGCCCAGAGAGGTGGTGGATGCCCCATCCCTGGAGACATCCCAGGCCAGGCTGGACAGGGCTCTGAGCAACCTGATCTAATTGAAGGTGACACTGCTCATGGAAGGGGGTTGGACTAGATGAGCTTTGAAGGTCCCTTCCAACCCAAACTATTCTATGATTTTATGATTCTGTGATTCCAGAGCAGCCTATGGATTAATACAGTGTATTTTAAGCAAGTACAAAGCATTGTCACTCTCTTTCAGCATTTTTATGCTTCAAATTTGTATTTTTGATCCATGTATTACACTATAAAATCAGCTGGGAAAGCCCTTTGTACAGATTATGTGAGTGACTCTTGCATTTACTGCTCAGTCAAGCATGTAGACCCCATGTAGACTAGAATGTACACCCATAAAACAGATTCATCAAAACTGCGGCTATTCAATCCATCAAGTTGCAGGACAGAGAGCAAGAAAAATATATGAGAGAGATCTAAATCTGAGCAAATATGATTCTAGACTTTTGTATTAGAAAGCAATTTCAACAGGATAAATTAAAGACAAACCACAAGACATATCTAACATAATCCGATAAAATATAAATATTTCACTGTTTTGTTTCTGAAAAAGGAATCTGAGAGTGTACCTATAAACAATATTTTTTCTCTGAAACAGACTTCTTAGCACTCCCCTCACCTTAATAAACATACAAAAAAACCCCAAACAAATAAATAAATAAATGCACATTTGTTTGGAGAGGTAAAAAAGCTACTCTAATGCTTTATGACAAGGTGACTGTAAGGATTTTTCTGCTTAAAATAACAATGTTCAACATTTGATCCCACAGAAAATTATAACTTGCTATAGCAAGTATTCAAAGATTCAGTTTCTAAAGTGTTAAAGATTCAAAGTTCCAAACCACAGGTGAATTAGGATATTTGCTACTTGTGCTTTTAAAGTGTTGTAGAAACTAAACACAGGTAAAAGAGAACAGAAGTTGGAAGAGTAATAGATTTCCCTGGATAAGAAAATATTCAAAAACTCCATGACAATTGCATTTGTGTATATGGTGCACTCAGCACTCAGCTGTATGGATACCGGAATAATTACAGCACCAAACTAGTCTTTTCCTGAATCTCTTTTTTTTTTTTTTTTTTTTTTTTTCCAGACAGATTGCTGCTGCTATAGCTAGATTGAAGATGTAAAGAATTATGGACTATCCAATCAAAGCTGTGATTGGCAGGAACTATCTGTAAATTTAACACTGGTTTTATACTCCTCTTAAATTTTGGTATATTGGAGAATGAAAATATCTAAATCCTACTTTTCAGTGCAGAGGAAATGTGCTCTTGAAAATTATGTCAAGGTAAAGGAGCACTCCAGTAATTTACCAATTTACAAAGGTATAAATTGTTTCATAACATTCTCTATAATTAACACCAGTAAGTTTCAAAAGTCTGTTTGCTTGGTTGACAGGCAATGTATCAAAGTGAAACACCAAATCTGGGATGGGAATATAGTTATATTTAAATTCACCATGCTAACAACCACATCTTGAAGGTCCAGAGACTGTATTGACTTCCAGATGTTGCAGGTGTGGTACAGTTGAGTGAACTTGGCAATGTACATGTTGAAGTGGATTACAATCCTAAAACAGATTCCTAACTAAAATTTAAATAAAGAGCGAACACGAACTTTTCAATATTGTATGGGTTTCTGTGGAACAAATCTATTACTTTATTGAGTCTCCAGTTGTATTACAACTAAATTCTCTCCTAAGCCTTTGTCCAAGCAGAGTAAGAAAAACAGCCCTGAGTTCCGACATATCTTTCTAGAAACTGATATCTCATTGGGCAGTTCACATGTATAAAAATATACACCCTTAATTTGCATGGGAGTTGGAAACCCATAAGCAATTGTGTGTCTAGACTCAACATGTGTTAATTGCTCTAGAACAATGATAACTTAAGCTAAAATTAATAGTTGTAGTCCAGAATAGAGGATTATTAAGAATGACAACAAACTCTGATGTGTGGGAGATTTGAGGGATTTTCTTGAAAAGAATGGGCATTATATGGAACTGAACTGAATAGGACTGTGAGGCCTATGTGAACAAGAAGAGAGCAGAACGGCCTACGTGCCTTACATGACTTCGAGCAGCCTTGAGTGAGAACAAGAAGAAGAAAAACTCAAAAGTCAGCAAGTCAGCAATTTTGTAGTGAAGTAATGCTGAATGTTAAAGCTAGTGCAAACTGTAAAGATCCAATCCCTTGTTAGTCTGTGGCGCGTGAACAGTAGCCATTACCCAATGACATGCAGCCTGTAAGCGCGTGAACAAAGGAAAAAAATACTTAAGGAGAATTGTAACAAGTAATAAATGGCTTCAGCTGGTTTCACATTGGATCGTATGGAGTCCGTGGCTTTCGCCCTCGCACTGATGGACTTACATTCTTATCGAATGCGTCTCCTCACTGAGTTTTTGGAACTACCTACTAACATGTCATGATACAGAGAATTGTCAGCCAGGCAAGAGGATCACCCAGTCAGAGAAAGAAAAAAAAAAAACATTTTTCCACCCATTAAACAGATCACTCACTCAAAGTGAAAGACTGATTTAAAGAACTAAAGGCAGTGGTTTAAGATTCACATTAGTATAACAAAAAGCAGACATATGCTTTGTTGCAACAACCATGCCATAGGAAAAACGTATCAGTTGAGAGCTGTAAACCAGCAATTCTGGCTGAAAAATTTAGAGTAAGAGGTAAAATTGTGCTCTGACTGATTATTGAGGAAATTGTACCAGACACCAGTTAACTATATGTACAAAATCAGATTCTTGTTGCTAAAGCAGGAATTAACTTTCTCTAGATTATGACTCATTGCATGGTTCTAGAATTCTAGTAGATTGCCTGTTAGCTGCAGAAAGAGATGCTCTTTCTTCTGTGATTTTTATCCATGGAGCTAAAAAGATCTAGCTGACAGAAAATGTCTCTGTGCAGGCCAGAAAACCTAGAACCATTTAAATCAATGATAATTTTACTCTTATAAACAAGATTTCACTCCAAATGCATGTTCTGATCACCTCTAAAATGCTCTTAGTCTTGGATGCTCAGCAGAAACAGGTTGCTCCTCCTGTAAGATACTAACAGAGTGTAAGCAATCTGGTTTTTTGTTGTTTAATCTTGCTCCTTCTCCACTTTTCTTATCTACAACTAGAACCACCTGTGAAGCACCTGATGTATTCCATGTGCCGCAGAGTTTTGTATTACTTTGACTTTATCAGTACTCTAATTGGTTAAGCCATTCTACGATTTCCCTACAGGTTAGCCACTTGCAAGGAGCTGAGTGGCAAAGCAGGTGTTAGAGAGCATCCTGTAGCACTTTTGAACACTGAAAAAGTCAAAGATGTATAGAGCACTCTGTTGTAGAAGGCAAAAAAAATCTCCCCACTCTACACGTCTGCTAAATGTTGTGATGTGGACAGAAATCGCTACCATATTAACATCTTATGGTAACCATGAAGATCATCACAAGCAGTTTTATATATGCCTACTGTGGTTACAGTTGTGTGATGTTTTTGCTTCTGAAACTCATTGAACCCAATGAGCAGCTGAGTAAAATGCCTGGTAGAAAAATCAAACTAAAGTACTGGGTAATTAATACTGGCTTAACCTGCATAAACATTTTAAAGACCAGTTTTCAATGGTGAAATAAATCAGCATTCTGTAAAATGTATTAATAATATTATATTGCTAGTCATTCCAAAAAATACTTAAAGGATACTACCTTCCTACTGAATCAGTCTCATGCTGCTATCTAGAATATTCTCATTTTTTTCCCTTTCATGAAGGGAAAGAACAGTATTTTTACTAATGTTACGCTTCCCTAAAAGTCTTGCATTTCTCAGTTTTCTCTTGTAGTATTGGAAGTCTGTTCTATTTTAAAATAATTCAATTTATATAATATTTTGCAATAATTTGCAGTGTAATATTTTAGGTAAAAGCACCCCCTTACCTGCAGCATTATAACTGTTTACTTTCATCAAATCACAGTTACAAGAAATGTGGATACAAGAGTTCCCAAGAGTCATAAATATTGAAGGTAATCCAGCCCATAACAGGATAGACTACATGCCTATGAAACAGTAAAAATACAATATTTCTTAATATCTGAAATTTGGGTCCAAAATTATTTATTAAAAAAAAAATCAAGTATCGTTTCCAATTTCAGACATTAATTTGAACAAATAAACAAGAATATTAATAGATTAGGCACTATAAACCACTCACAGAAGTAGCTCTCAAAAGCCCTGATACATTTTAATTAATTTTAAAAACATTTTATGTTGTTTTCCTACATGATGCCTTGAGATAAAATAGAAGGTGGCACTGGTATTAAATAAAAAAGGAGGATTTTTTTTTCCTATGTTTGAAGAATGTAATGTGACCTGTGAATCTATTAATCGAGAGACAATTCTACAACTGATGTCAACAGGTTTCTCTGTTCAGATTCATGCCACTTGTTAATAAGAAGTAGCTGAGAATAAGACTAGTGAATATATGCTTCCCCATTGACAACAACAGCAAATTATGGAGAGTCCAGTGCAAACAGAATTGGTGAGAGGTTTAGCTTATTTTGCTTGTACAACAAATACTGGTGACATGGATTCAGATCTTACACACAAATAGACATGAGTTATTGATTTCACACTATTTTGTTACTTACGAGAAGTAAAGCATAATGCAAGGCAACTTGTTTTACTGGTAGTATCTGGGTAAGGATAAAAGTTTCAAAAACTTTTTCACAATGAGCAACAGCAAATGCTTGGGTAAGATGAGAAGGTGTTTGTGAACTCTATGCACACAGAAAAGTCCTGAACAATTCCAACATCCATCTTCACGGACAGTTAAGCAAAACCTTATATGCAGCTTAAACAATTATCAAAGCAGTGACTGATTGGTTTAGCGGGGTTGCTGTTGAAAACCTATACTCCAGATTAATAATGTAATCTATGTAAACAGGAAAACCAACATTATACTTCCACTTTGATCTTCAGTTTCAGAATACCTCTAGAGTTTAAGTTATCATTAATTCATAACTATTCAAAGTTGGTGGGTAGGAGAGGGAAGATAAATTTTTAGTTCAATTTCTTCAAGAAACTGACCAGGCATGGTTTGGTCTAACAGCTCTTGCCTGGACTACTTTACTTGCAAATGAGATTCAGACAATTTCATTTTCTAATCTGACTAGCATCCAGGCGTATTCAAATGAAATACCAAGTTTTGAAGAGCAAAATTGAAAAATACTGTCTATTTTAGATTTTACAATGTCTATATGCATTACTCAGGATATTGATAATGAAGTCTACTATATTTGTCTGTATACATCCTCTGATCAAACATTGTATTTGTGAAACATTGGTTTACAGTTGACCAGCGTGTCCAATATAATTCTTGTATATACACATATATATAAGCCCTGATGCCAAGGGGAAAGGTGAACTAAAACATCTGAGATACCAGCTTTTTCTGCAAATCATTACCTGAATAAAGCTAGTAGTTCAGGGGACCAAAGGAGTCAGGGTAGGAGGAAGAAGACTTCTTTCAATAGGCATTGAAATAATGTTTATTTCAAATATTATTTTACTATTGTTGTAAAGTTCATATCACTTACAAGCCTAAAACATAAACTTACGTGTCTGGAAAATAATTTGTTATTTTTAATGAGAAATAAACCATAACAGGGAGATAACCATCTCTGTTCACCAAAAAATAAGCTTTTCAGTAGTGGAAACATGAAAAGCCTTAACACATGGGATGAAAACCATCGACTGACTCGTTTGACCTCATTTAAAGGCCTTACATGGAGGGGAACCCTGAAACTGCACAAGTCAAATATACAATTACAAATGGAACAAAAGTTTAAAAGATTGAACAGTCAATATACTGCTAGGCAAATGTCAAGAGAGTTTGGATACTGGTAGATTTCTCCATCTAGGAAGATAGCAATTATTTGGAGTGCCAGGTATACATATAAATTATTATTGAATATGTATTCTGCCAAACGATTTTGTTCCGAAAAAAATAAACCCTTTGATTCGTGTGAGCTGTCTTGCAGACTTCGACATTGTCATGGTGTTTCAGAAACTAATTCAAGTACTGACAGAAATTGGATCCTGTAGAGGGAATGGGGGAATTCAAAGGTTACCAGAGAGCTTGAGGGAGCCTTTTAGGGGCCATTTCAAGTAGAAATGTGTTTACCATACAAATAAATAGGTTAATACAGTTTGTTTTAAAGAAGTACAAAGCATTGGTGCTCTTTCTCACCATCTTTATGAAATTAAACTTTCATCAGTATGGTTCAGACAATGGTACAGATGTTCGTAGGACCAGGGAAGTGATTTTCACCCTGTAGTGGGCACTGGTGAGGCCACACCTCAAATCCTGGGGTCAGTTTTGGGCCCCCCACTACAAGAAAGACATTGAGGTGCTGGAGCGAGTTCAAAGAAGGGAACAGAGCTGGTGAAGGGTCTGGAGCACAAGTGTGATGGGGAGTGGTGGAGGGACCTAAGGGGCCTTAGCCTGGAGAGAAGGAGGCTGAGGGGAAACCTTATCACTCTCTGCAACTGCCTGAAAGAAGATTGTAGCATGGAGGGTGTCAGTTTCTTCTCCCAGTTGACAAGACATAAGATGAGAGGAAATAACCTTAGGCTGCACCAGGGGAGGTTTAGATTGGATATTAGGAAAAATGTATTAGTGGAAAGGGTTGTCAGGCATTGGAACAGGCTGGCCAGGGAAGTGGTGGAGTCACCACCCCTGGAAGTGTGTAATAGACATGTAGATGAGGTTCTTATGGACGTTGTTTAGAGGTGGAGTTGGCAGTGTTGGGTTAACAGTTGGTCTTGATGATCTTAAAGGTCTTTTCTAACCAAAATTATTCTGTGATTCTATGATTCATGACAATTATATATCAAACATTTTTTTTTTAACGTGGACTTCTTCATACAGAGTAACCATGCAAATTCTTTTATAAATATAATGCTTTCTCTTTCCACCTTCCCATTCAGTGAACTTACAGTTTCCCAAGACCATATTTTGTTTTATTTGATTCCTCAGTTCCAGAAAAGATCTACATGTTAATCACAAGGAGTAAATAAAATAAGATTATTTAGATGATTGCTTTACTTAAGGAATTATTAAAGGTTTTTATAGAAGAAAAGCAGATATACTATATACCTTTCCCTTACTCAGTTTCTTACCTTTCAGTATCACCTTGGTTTAAAAGCAGTTTTCTGAAGTTCTGGGGATCCTTTTTCATAGAAAGCTTTCCATGAGTTTAAAAATAAGAAATGTTTTCCTGAATGTTTCCCAGAGCTAGCCTATTTGAGGAAGATCTTCACTCCTTCCCCCTGCTGCAAAAGATATATCCCACAAGTCATTTAAATCACAAACTAATCTCAATTTCCTGCTAACAGTCCTACAAAGATGCAAAAACTCCAGTCTTTAAGTAGTATTGGTAAAAGACAAATTTTATCACCAATTTTTGAGGAACTTCTTAGATATAAGACGTATTCCCAATAAGGAGTGTCACTGGCAAGATTCTTCTTACTTAATCTTGAATAGAGCATAGAAAATGTCCACTGATCATGATGATAATCCAATTTTAGAAATAAAGCAGATGAATATATTTACTATAAACAACCCTAAGTATCCCCTGCTTGTTAACATCAAATTAGAGCAACAGAGCCAAAGAATGTATGAAATATATAGTACACGTTTAGTTGCTACAAGAGAAAAGTAGTCACACCTGTGCTAGGGTATGCAGTTAGGTTTATCTAAGTGAGGAAACTATTAGACATGAGAAACTGCTAAATGTAGCAAATAAGACAGAGAAGCCTATTATATCTGTGTAAACAGAACAGCTAGAGATGTGATGGATGGCTGGATTTTGCAAGTAGTTAATGGTCAATTATGACACAGCTAAACTTCCCACATAATTGGAGAGAAATACTGAGGGCTTTGGGGAAGGTAACTCTCACAAAGTTGACAGTATCTATGTGTATGCATAAATAATACCTCATAGGCTGACATGTCACGTCATGTCATGTCATGTCATGTCATACAGTAGAATCATGAAAGACTGCTAATGGTATCAGAAATACCAAATCTGCTATACCAAAATCTGAATACCAAATCTGAATACTGAATAGCTAAACAAGAACCAATGGGGAAAATGTAATTAGATGTGGCTTGTTTGTTTGGAAGGAGAGAGGATTTGAGAAAAGAAGGGGTCAAGCTGGTCAAGCTGATTGGTTGAGCAACAAGAATGGGAAAATGGGAAAAGAAGAATAAGAATGACAGCTGAGTATAAGCAAGCTGCATGTTGTCTTCTCCATTTATGCAGGTACAAGTACAGACACTGCTCTCTGTTGATGTGTCTCTGCTCCTCTGACCAGGGCTCTGTGGGGCTAGAGGGACACCCAGTGTGTTAGACACCACCAAAATGGGATCCAATGGGCCAAGGACTGCTGAATCAACCAGTACTCAGCTTCCTTTAGCACACAAGAAGAATGATTCATCCTCAGTAATGGTGTTATTTTAGGCTCATTGGTCTGTTTTTCAACACACTGAATCAGTATATAGGTTTCTGCAATGCGTGTATATGTATAGGGAGAAGAAGTTTTCATTCTGTCTTTTAAATTACAGTATATAAAGCAGTACTGACATTAGCCTTCAGGAAGAAGATGAAAACTGCGAACTACAGTGCCCTTTCCCTCACTACAGCACCATTATTAATGGTGAAAAAATACCTAAGTAGTACTCCAAAACTATTTGGCTAATATGTTGGAGAAATAACTACACTGCAAAGGAAAAAATGCATTAGTGTAAAAAAAAAAGTTAGTTTTCCTGCCAAACACTGTAACAGTCATTTAAAAAACTTTTCTAAAGACTTAAAATAAATTAAAAAGAAAGTACTCTTGAAATAGTCTACCTATCTGGGTCACTAGTCTAAGATAATCAATTTAGTGACTGTAGTATTACAAAAACCTGAATCATACTTGTAATTTGGCTATAGATGTAGAAGTTTTGCTTTACTGTTCTCATAACCAGAGTGTTCATTTGCAAGTCTTTAAAACCATATTGCACAGACATAAGTTAATTTCATAAAGTATAGGAGCATCAGGCTCTTAATTATCTTTGGAGTTCTCAGAGTTATGTTTCTCCTCCTAGCTCTGGAGCAAGACATGAAGATAATATAAAGGTGATCAACACTTCAGCAACTTATAAACTAAACAATGTTCCTTGCACCTTTCTCTTACTGTTTCAGGGTGTAACTTAACTCACTATTTTAAATAGTTTTCTAGTGTTTGCTTTTCTTTGATGTCCTTATAAAACATATTTCTTCCTGAAAAGAAGAATTTGTTTGTCTGCATTTGCTGTTTTCCATTAAGCAAGCAAGAAGATTAGGACATCCACATTTTTCTTATAATCCTCTGTAATTTAAACTATAAATTTATGGCAGCAATCACCATGAGCTGATTCAGTATCATAAACAGAAAACATGGCAGAGAGGTCAGCAGGACCAAAAGGAAGCAGAGGATGCTCTCTTAATCTAAGCAATATCCTTGAGCAGACAATGATGGTGTGGCCACCATCAGGTCGGTATAGATGGTTCCTTCCTTCAGGTGACTTGCCTTCTGTCTAATAAAGAAGTCTGGGATTACAGCTAGCTGCTGGTGCATAACTAAATCCAAAATGTTGTCAATTCTTAAGAACCTGAGCCTCCTAAAAGCCCTTCACACAGTCAATACAGACAGACAGGGGCATGAAAAGGATGATCAAGTCCACTCAGATTTGAGCCACTCTCTCATATATTTCTCTCCCCACGCTGGAAATAGAAATGTAATGCGAACAGTGCCTTATTTCAGGCACTTGTAAATGCCTAGGATCATGGCAGATTAATTTGGGCCTAAATAATTACCATACATCAGGTTTTAATGAATTTCCATCATTAGAAGAAAAAAAAAATCCCCTGTCTAGTCATATATCTACCAAGAATCACATAATTTCTGCCTTGGAGCAAGAGAATGGGCATGGTGACCCTCTGAGGTCTACGCCAGACTTACTTCTTATGATTCTGAGAAAATAACAATTTCTGTTATTTTCTTTGCACATTTTATTTCTCTGGGACAATGATTTTATATCAAAATTAGCCCTTTTTATAAGTTAAGACTATTACTGTTATTTTCAAGACAAAGTTGTTTCAGAATTTAGAGTAAATATTTCATCTCTAAGATTTGCTGGCAAAGGTGGACATTTCCACTGGAATAACAATGTCACTCTTCTTTCTCTCTTTCAACATGCATTCAAACAGTATACACAGCTTGACTCTAGATTTTCATTGGGAAAAGAAAAAAAGAAAAAAGAAGATAAAAAATGAAAAGAAAATATATTCAGAAACATAAGCAGGTACTTCTTGTGCCTACTCTGTGACTTAGCATAGTATGGTTATTGTACTATAATTTGGGACATTTGGAAAAGTGTAACAACCCAGTATACAATGGTCAATAGGGGAAAAGTATAAAACAAGCATCAAATTAAAAATATAATCATATTAATAGAAAATAATAATTAGTAGAAAAAACATATTAGCATAATAAAAAACAACAAACAAACAAAAAGGAATTTTGGCCTTCTCAACACTAGAGACTACAAAATAATTTTCTTGTCTTCACATATTTGGAAAGCTTACATTTTCCTATATTTTTGTCAAGATACATGAACAATATTTATAAACCAATGGTAAGATAGCAAAGTTGGATTGCATCACTGCGAATGTTGAACCTCAACAAGTCTGAAGTCATGATTCATTCATTACCCTTGTTCACTTTTATGAAAAAAAAATTCTAAATACAATTATTCTAAAATTAAAATTAAAGTGGTTTAATTAGAACATTGAAACACAAGACAATTATTTTAGATGTGTTTCTCTAAAAAATTATTCTTAAATTTAGAGTTTTGCAGAAACTGGCCTCTTCTAGATGTTTCTCACCTCAACAAAACAAGATTAGTAAACAGAACTTAAACTAGAATATTTCCAACATCTAGTAATCTCTCAGACGAATTACCATAATGTGATTAAAGGAGTATATATCCCTCATTGAAGACTTTACACCTTTTTTCTAACGTGTTTTGTAGCATGGTGGAATTGCAATATTTACAGATTTTAGATCAAGAATTGCTGTATTTTAAAAAGGAATCTGTTGAAGAAAAAAAGTAGCTAAAACATATTCAAAATTGGTCATACAATAGGTGCAGGGCTGTTCTATCACAAGAGTGGGATTTCTTAAAGAAGGTCTCAGAACGACACAATGAAAAAGAGGTACAATGTGCTCTTTTTCACATGCAGTTTCTTTATTTAACATGAAAAGCACAGGGCCATGTAAACTGATCTGAAATACCATGTGAATGACCTGTAAGAAATCTTCAATCTTTTCATCTTGTACAAAATCCACATTTTTCTATTTGTCTTCTTTCTTTTCAAGTTGTACAGGGGTGCAAAATAGGATGACAGCGCTTTGATGTTTCTTAGGTCAAATGGGAATTTCTTTGTGTCTCAGTGACAAAATATGAACATACGAGTTAAAAATTAACAAGTATAAAATAAATATTAAATTTTCCTGTTTATCTGTTTTGAGTATCACAAGTGTTGACTGAAAAACTGGCGCCTGAACAAATATCTGGTTATGACCAATATTTCTCAGCCATTGGTGATCCGTCATATTTTGTCCTGTATGAAGTTTTCTCAAACCTACTTAACCTTGAATATTCACACTTTCTATATTCCAAAATCTCTTGTGTATTCTACTTTACTTTTTTTTTTTTTTTTCCAGATTAATAACCTTGTGGCATTGTTATCAAAACCTGTTATGGTACACAAAGCTGCTATCAATACGTCCACTGTGAATTTTTATTTTCACCTCAAAACTTTGCATATGTAATTATTTCAACATTAACGTACTTTTGTGATGGTTTTAATTATTTTTATTGGAACAGGAAGCAACAAACTTTCGGAGAATCAGGTACTACTGAAAAGCTTGTTTAAAGTGACTTGGAGACATGTAGTTTTCAAGTGATTTGCTAACACCGTAATATTACCTTTGCTCAGTTAAAATATTTTAATTTATGTGATAATATGTTAACAGACCACTCACAACTGGTAGCATCAGTAAGTCCTGGGGAAGCATAACAGAAACACAAATAGAATAAAAAAGTGTTGTCCAAATATAGCCTTACATATTATATAATATTAGCTTTATAAATATCCTCAGATAATTATTTCAGTCATCGCATCACATAGCAACTCAGTTTTGTTTCATTTTTTTTTCCCCTGTTTCCACCAACAGTATGTTAAAGAGTCAACAGGTACATTGGTTACATAGTTTAACAGTAAGAAGACTACAGTTCAACCCCTCTGCCATGAGCAGGGACATCTTCACCCAGGTCAGGTTGCTCAGAGCCCTGCCCATCCTTATCCTGAAGGTCTCCAGGGATGGGGCATCCACCACCTCTCTGGGCAACCCAGGCCAGTATATACACAGCAGAACATGACTGTGCAGTGGTGCTGACTTTGGAGCAGAAACACTCCAGTCAGTGGGACCACGTCTGAGCTTGTCCATCCTGTAGATGTGACTGCTGGCAGCTCTGGAGCCAAAAGCCCTCACAACAGAGAGAGCCTCAGCTACAGTGGCATTAATATCTCCATACATCACCATGATAGTGAAAGTAGACATCTTTCAATTTAAATATTGTTTTGCAAGTCAGAGCTTTTATTTTCATTATGAAATAATATAAATAATATAAATATGCATGTCCATTACAGTAACCAGAAATGTATGCCTACCCTCACTCTTTGTGCTTCTGCATCTTCTAGAAACTGTGGATGTGACTTTTTTCATTAGAAACGGCCTGCTCAGTCCTACTGGGGAAAAAAATCCACAAAATAAAGATATATGTGAGTAGCTATCGTGGTTGTATTGCTAGCTTGGGTTAAACCATGACACACTGTCAGGTGCACACAGAACAAAAAGAATCAGAACTTCCAACACTGTCATAGAATCAGAGAATCATGGAATTATTTTAATTGGAAGCAACCCTCGAGATCCTGGAGTCCAACCATAACCTGACTCTGTCACTGACCCATGTCCCTAAGAACCTCATCTACAGGTCTTTTAAACACCTCCAGGGATGATGACACAACTGCTTCCCTGGGCAGCCTGTTCCAATGCCTGACAACCCTTTCCATAAGTAATTTTTTCTTAATATCTAATCTAAACCTCTACTGACACAACTTGAGGCCATTTCCTCTCATCCCTTTGCTTGCTACCAAGGGATAGGGTGACCAACCCCCTCCATGCTCCAACCTCCTTTCAAGTAGTTGCAGACAGTGGTAAGGTCTCCCCTCAGCCTCCTGTTCTCAAGGCTGAACAGCCCCAGTTACCTCAGTGTTCGTCTAGTATGTCAGAGTGATGTGAAAGTGTTTACAGTCTTTCCAAAGTGATAACAACCCTCTAAGAGAAATTATCTTCAGTTAATTTTTTTTTGTCAAATTTTACACAATGCAGCAAGTGCGCAAGACACTATCCTGAAGAATCAAACCAAAGATTTAAAAAGGGCTGTGCAGACAATTCTTGAATTCAGCACCTAAACTTGACAAAACAAGCAAACAAACAAACAGCACGACAAACCAAGTTTTATATAGTTTGACTTTTAAAAAGATTAAAATGAAATCTGAATTGAAGTTTCTTTCTGCCCTTAACTTAAAGTTCCTTCTAGGACATTGAATAGAACGTGAAGTAAATTACGCACCTTCCTTTTACCTAAGAGCACTTAGGCTAGTGTCCTTACCTAAGACAAGGAAGACATGAGCTGTGTTTCTTTGTGTGTGTTTAGCAATATCCACACCTTTTATTATCCTTACAAATGCTCTAAGTCCTCAGCAAGAAAGTGATTTAAACTTTGGTCTTTTTTTTTTTTTTCTCAATGCAGATGCAGGGACTGGTATTTCTGAACAGAACCTCCTGCACATCAACCTGTGTAGTTCTCTTCGGAAGGATGCTGCACGTCAACACCTTACCTGAAATGAGAGGTCTAGTGACAGCTGCACTGTGTGGAAGTAGATAAGGCTATGTGTTCAGATAGTACTAAATAATTGTGTGGGAAATGTAAGAATAAAGAATGGTAAGAGAAAAAGACAGTCAATCCTGGTAAATGCTTTTTACTGAGACAAAGTATAGGAGGTTAAAGACCTACATCAACAGGGCAGTCCTGTTTAATTTAAGAATAAAGTAGTCTAATCCTAATATTTAAAGCAAGCACATGCAGCATCTTATTGTCTCAGTTTTGGTGTCATCAGTATTTATTAAAGAGATCATTTGATAATTATGTTAGCAGAGTACTGAAGAGTCAGCAAGCATGAGGAAATACTTATTTATTAAGCCTTCATTTCATTGTAGTTGCCTACCAACTCCTGTGACATTATGCTTCTACCCTACACGGTTGCTATGAGCATCTGAAAATACTTCCTTTTTAAAGAGTAAACATTCAGTAGTGACATTAGTAATTTGAGAGGTACTTTTTGAAAAAATCAAAATTTTGCTTTCAATTTTGAGTATTATATATTCCCTCCCATAAATGTTCAAATTAGTTTTCAAAATTGTATAGGAAATTCAGGATATAGCCCATTTACATTCCAGGAAAAATACTGCAAATCACATACATGCTCTTGGAAATTCTGTTCTGTCTTTTTCAATATGTGTTTGCAAAAGGCCAATTCCCTACATGCTAATCCAAGCTCCACATTTCGTTTTAACATTCAAAATTTGCCATTCTTTCCATCGTTGCTATTAACATAAATTAACCAGTCAAAAGCAGAAGTGACATCATATGACTCGCACAACCAGTCAACATATTCTGAATTATGAATATTTATAGGAATTTCTTTGTGCACTTGACACGAAAGAGAAAATTACACATAGAAATTAATGAATAATTGTGAGTAACTCTTAGTGGTGAATTATACAAACCATTTGCAAACAACATACACAAGAAGACGCAATTAATATTAATGAATATTAATTACTACTCCTTCTTTTGTCTGATATACACACACTGTTTTCTATTCAGTTCAGTAGAGTAGTGTAGTTGTAGCAGATGGCAAAATTTGGTTCACAATATGGGTAGCAATTGGTATTCATTTTCACACAGAGCCACATTACAGTGTGCTCTCAAGTAGCATGTTGACAGAACATGTGTATATGTTTCAGCTACAGCAAGAAAGGACAATATATAACATTAATTCATTGTCTGAACCTGGAAGAATTTTGACTGTGCTATTTTTTGAAAAGGTCATTCAAATTGTTAGGCACAACGACATGAAAGAGAAGTAGCAAAACAAACTTTGAAATACCTTTCGCCTGACCAAATGTTTTTTGTCACTTTATAACAAAACCTGCCTAAACCCAAGGGGAAAACGTCATTTAAGATCTACGCTTTTAAAAGCGTGTACACCCTATTTTGTGCAATCAAAATGATATAAGCAAACTATCTCAAGTGGGCAGGTATAGGAAACAACCCATAGATAATAGAACCAAACAAGGATCTACAGGCTAAATCTGAAAACAGTTTAGATAATGGGAATCCCACACCTGCCCATATGACTACCTCATTAGTATTTTCTGCACCATTTTCTATCCACAGGTTGCGTTTGCCCTGATTTCTTCAGAAACAGAAGCAAAGATCAATAGAAGCTATCAGCATTTATTCTTACTTTAGCTGAGTTATATTTCTGTATTCAAATTGAAAATGACATGTAACAAAAAGTAGCTGAGGTTAGCTGTGCCTAGCCTTTATTTTCTTGTTTCTTGTCTGAAGAAATCAAGAAATATCACACATTTTTCTAAAAGAGGTAGTATTTTGCACGTCAAAATATTCTGGATGTTAACCAAGAATGGAAAGCCAAAAGATTACTTTTGTTGCAAAAAGACGCAACTACAGACATTATAATGATTTTCCACTTTGCCAGTATGCTAGGCTGATACCAGCCGAAGAATTCTCTGAAGCAAAATATCCAGCAGTTTTGATTAATTTACCACTGATGCAGACTCCGGGGATAGGGAAAAAAAAAAGTCTTGTGTATCTCTTGATAGGGCAGCAGATAGAATAGTAAATCCTAATTAATAAGACAACAAATGGAGCTTAGGGGTCAGCTTGCAAGTTATGTTCTTCCCTTTTAAGATACACCATTGTGGATTTTCCTAGAGAGCTTGGTTCCCATGCCTAACCTTGTCAGTATCCCTGACTTTCTGTTGATCTCTCTGTCCTCACGTGCATGGTTCCATTCCTATAAATGGGCACCTACACTCTTCTTTCCTTTCTCTGGATGTAACAAGAAAAGAAGAAGCAATTGATCACTTTAATCTCATTCTGATGCAGACTTGGGACACCATTAGAACATGACCTGCACAAAAGACACTTTTTCCTCAGTTTTTATGCAGCTTCTGGGTGCTGCAGCTGTGATACTAACCCGCCAGCTTTAAGACTTAAACCATGTCTTAGGAACGGTAAAAACTGAAAGCTATTCATTTTTAGAGCTGTACCACATGCACCTTTTCTGCAGTGAAAAACTTTCCCAGTTTTACTTCAGTCGTCGGGCTGACTCCCTTGAGAACTCACGACAAGCAAAGCAAAACATCATAATTCAGTTCAAGAATATGTTCAACGAAACTAGAAAAACAGACTTTTAAACAAACATTTTTCATGTATATTGGGTTTTGTCTAATTTTAGGTTTCATTACAGGCTGCTAGAAGATTTCGCTCTTGTATTACAGGAAAAGCACATATTTTAGGGAAGCTTTTGATACCTGTGTGGGTAATTCTTACATTTCCCTGTCTCTCATGAGACTGATTTTTATTTTAGGAAGGCAGAAACGGGAAGCAAAGGAATCTTACTTCCTGAATTCCAGGACCTAAACAGGTCCTAATCCAATTCCTAATTAAAAAAAATTCATTTTCTCTTCTCACTTTGAAAACCAACAGGATTACAACAGTGTTCATCTTGTCGTTCCCTTGGTTTGTGTGTCTGTGGTTAGCTGCACTGTCTTTTCAGTCAGAAACTACCACTTCAGCACCCTGTACCCTGTGTGCTCATATCTGTCATGCCCCTTCTCAGGTCCATCTCAGTTTTTCCTAATGACCAGTCAGGTTCTTCAGCAATGCAGGACACCTAAATAAAAACCCGGAGAAATTTGGGTTAAAAGAAACATTGCACTGTCTCAAATCTGGGATACATAACAACATTCACATAGACAGATTTTTTTATCATCAACATTTAATAATAACCCCCTAGTTAATGATGTCTGTACTGAGGTGAACAGAAGAGTCTTAATTTCCGACTAGGTCTTACAGGACTGATTTTGATCTTCTAAATTACTTTTTTTAATGATCTTTTAAAGAGTCAGTGTAAGTAAAAACATTATCTGACAAACAATTTCCTTTTGCAGGCTCAGCTGACAACTATACATATCAGAGTCTTTTTTATTATTAGAAGAAGAATTTTTAAAAACTCAAGCTTTGGTTCAAGAAATGTGCAAGTGCCTCACGATGTTAAATGTGTGCAGACTAGGGTGGGTACTGTGCAGTAAACAGACATTCAGGAGGAGACTTTTCAAAAATATATTGCATCACTATGAAATAAGATAACTTCGAACAGTAGTTAAAGAATCAGGATCTGAGCCCAGTCTTTTAGTCAGGCTCTTATTTTTAAATTACCACAGTCAGGAGAGTTCATGAGTAATATACAGTGATGGCCAGGACCAAACTTCCTTAGTTATTATTGAATGCTACTAGAGAAATATTTGCATTTTTTTTTCAGTAAAAGTGTCAAGGACTTGACTCTGTCCTGGATGAAAAGATGAGTATTTTAGTATCTTGGGGAGAAAAGTTCAAATTATTCTATTTATTTAACCATTACGGTTTAGACTAAAAAAAAAAAAAAATAAATGTAGGCTGTGAATGACCACAGGCTGTATCATAGAACACATTTATTATAAGACACAACACTTCTGAAGAGTTTGATGTTCTCTTCATTAACCTATCTATTACAAAGACAGATAGGAATTAGAATCTCAAATTAGAGCTCCAGAGCAAATGATACAGAAAAAAATTTGAATGGTATGGATTTCATTCTTCAAGAAAAGTGACATCTAAACCCAAAATAATTTGTGAGATTTCACACTTCTGAGATACAGAGTGGAAATGAGAGATAAGGTAGCAACAAATATAAAATGTTGTCGTGGTTTAACCTGAGCTAGCAATACAACCATGATAGCTACTCACTCACTCCCTTTCCCAACCCCCTCAATAGGGGAGACAATCGAAATGGAAGGGAGAAACTTGGATTGAGACAAACACAGTTCAATAAAATAACAAAATACTAATACACTACTAGTAAATACATATACAAAATAGAAATAGAATATAAAATAAAAGATACTCAATGCAGTTCCTCATGAACACCCTCCACACCGAGCAGCCAGTTGCAGGAAACAGCATCTGATCCCAAACAGTTGATCTCAATGACAAAAGAAAGGCAGAAAGGCCAAGAGGCCTCTGCAAAATGGCAAGAGCCTGAACTAAATGTCCTGAACGGAACTCCCCTGGCTCTGATGAAGAGTGAAGAAAGTAGAAAAACTAGAGAAAGAGGGAAAGTTCCCAACTCTCCTTAAATATGAAGCATGACACTAATGGGATGGAATACTCTTATTGATCAGTCTGGATGTCAGTCAAGCTCTGCCCCATCCATGCCTCCCTTCCCAGCTGCCTCACACCTGAGGCCAGAGCTCAGAATGTCCTTGGCTTTCAGACCAGAGCAATTAAAAACATAACTCTGTCCTGGGGTGTTATTTCTTGTTCTCAAACTAAGTCCACTGAATGACCATGCTATCTATGAAAAAGAAAGGTTTCTGACTGCATTAAGAAAATTAACTCCTTTTCAGCCAAACCAGCACAAATATATACTAGGATGATAGTATTCCTGAAAGCAAATTACATTCAGAACATATTTAGATGTTGCAGTTGTTTGTGTAATCTGTGTTACCATGGTAAAATATATTTTTAGAATTGGCACTATAAACTCTCTTTAAGTTAAGTTTTCCCTAAAACTTCAACTGTTCCAGGAACTTTTCTTTAGAACTCCTCTTTAGACTTCTCCTTGCAACTTATCCTGCTACCCTTGCAGAAACAAGAGTTGGACTTGATGATCCTTGTGGGTCACTTCCAACTCAGGACATTCTATGATTCTATGAACATTTGTATTTCTTAAAATGTTTAAAATCTACTATGTTAATACAGTGGCATTTATTTCACTTTGTGCACTACATTCTTGCTCATTTTGAAGTATGGTATATATAGAAATCAAGATTCTTTTATTTCTGCAGCTAGGTATATTTATTGTTACATTGGACAATTACTAGTACTCAGAGAATTAAAGCTCCTCTACAGACTACATTAAATATATTTTTTTCTGTTCAATGACTTCTTAATATTTAAATTTTGATATTGACTCATTATCCCTTTAGCAGCTTTTCTCAGTATTAAAAAGCAAAATACAGAAACGCAGTGTTCGAACCATTAGTTATCAAAATATTAGAATTAGAAAGAATTACATCAGATTTTTACTCTACGCTACACTAAAATACAGAGCTGAACTTGAAGATTTTTACATAATCCCATATGGTCCAAAAACTTGATATCGTGTCTAGTAGTTGAAGTAATACGTTATCTTGAAATATTGTTTAAGCAAGGGCACATGGTTAAAAGACCGGATCTTTCATGTCCTCATTCTAGTTTCACACATACTGTCAAAAAGTGTTCACTATGCAATAATAGCAACATTGATTTTCTTCTGTAGTTAGCAGGAGAAAAGAATGTTCAGGAGCTTTAAAATTTTCAAAAGGAGTAGAAACGAGTTTATTATTTTCAGAGACTGCTTTTTATGATTCTACAGTAAATATATAGAAACATGCATAAGAAACACACCATCAGACTCATTCTAGAACATCCTCTCAACATGTTGAAGACATGGTTTTGTCCAACAAGTTCACACATTCCTGTGTTTCAGACCAAGAGAAAGAGCTGGCTCCAGAGCTCTGGATACTCCAAGAAAACACAGGACCAGCTAGCACCCCTAGAGCTAGGCAGTGTCAGAGTTTAATGGTCATAATCCACATTAAAAACAACAAACAGGCAGATAATTTGCAATGTTGAACGCTCGAGGTGTAAAATACCTGCTTTTCTAACTGATCATCTCTTAAGAGCAATTCAAGATACAAAGCACACAGCTCAATATGCTTATTCTGTGGTGTCTTTTGCACATACTGTTTTACAACTGATGTAAATGAGATTGTTGACAGACACATTACATGGTATTAGTTCATCTGGACTACAGATGAAAATGCGTATTGTCAAAATACATGGGACATTTTAAGGCACTGCCATTCATAATACAGAGAATCAACAGACTGTATCTTCAGATGTAATACCATCACAAAATCTCATAGAATTCTTTGTTCCCTGCATAGAGTCAATAACTGCAAAATGCAGCACTTATGAGAAGTGTCACTGCAGAAGAGCACCTTTCTTCTTGGAAATGCTCTGACTACCTATTCAGTTACACATGCTGAGCTTTGTGACAAACATAAAAGTTTACTGCTTTCCTAGAGTCAGTGTAGAGCCAAGACAGCTAAAATTGAATTAGCTCTATATCTTTTTTTCTATCCTGTGTATGATAAAAAAAAATAAAACCAACTTATTTGATAAGTTTCCATCAGCTGTGAACCCTGCCATAAATCATCTAACAGAAAATGAACATACAAAAGTAACACAGTGTCCTAATGACTGAATCATTGCATAAACATTCTTCTAAAGAATTTTTTTTTGTAAAAACGAGTTTCTTGTTAACCATAATGGTTTATATTGAAAAAGAATTTCAGTTTACAGTTCAGATTTGTTTTTAAAAGAGAATGACAGCAAGTTCAAGTCAGATAATATAACTTAGACATCTTTTGGACAGATTGAAGGGTTTGAATTTGAACGTCTTCTTTGGAGTAAAAATCTAGTACCATTGAAATTCTCTCCTGCACTGTTTAATTTTAATAGACAGATGAGGAACTGAGAGATCAGGAGGCAGAGTTTTTACTAAATGCTATCCAACAAGCCAAAAATGATAGGAAGAGCAGTAATCTTTCAACTGTCCTACAACACAGATCCAGTAGTATTTGCCTGAAGACATGTGCACATTTTCATAGTATTTTTTCATTGTGACATTTCAAAAAAGATATCAACAAATTAAATAGAATTTTGTTGTATGTATGAAAATAAGTAATGTATAACAAAATGACATTTGCACTTTGAGAATAAAATTCAATTAATTTTCACCCATGGCCAGACTGGACCAGCTCAATGTAATTGCTCTTGCTTTCCCTCTGCTTTGTCTTTCCTCAGCATGGCTGCTTAGATATTCTCTGAATAGAGAACAGAAAAATATTATAGTGAAAAAATCAATACTAGTATGGACTATAACATCCTCATTGTCTGCATACTGGACTTTCAAGATGACCTGGGAATATTCAGGCTATCAGAAATATCATGGGGGCAAAGTACATGTGAGTAGTATGTGCATGTCTGTGTATAAAACCACCATTTCTGCCACCTAAATCTGCATTTATTCTGGAGTCCAGTTAGGATTTTCCCTAAACTCAATCCTTAGCATTTATACGTTCACAGTCAATAAATTTCAAACATTTACCACAAGGACTGGAGAATTCAGAGCACTAAGGTTCTAATTAGTTTTCTGCCAATCCAAGGCTTTTTATAAAAACAAGAGCTTGCAGAACTCTTCAGTGCAGTGTTAAATTTTCACACAAATCACGACTGAAAATTATATCCACGTCTGAATTTTTGGACAGTTTTAAGCGTTACGTATCAAAACCAGAAACAAATATTAGTCCCTGTCAGGAACAACACACATTTTCTTAGACAGGTATTTAGATTATTTTAAAGTGATCTTGAATGTGAAATTACTTGTAGGCCCACAAACACCCTACAGTAGTATTTTCAAAATACTATTAAAATTCATAGAAAGCTGTGATTTATCTACCTTCTAGTTGTTTCAGCTTATGAAAAGGATTACAAGGATGTTTCTTTTAAAGTTCTCTGATCTGTTCCTTTGGGTCAGGATTCTTTTTTACTCCTGTTGCCAATTCCTACAGAGCTACACCCTTAAGATGAATGTCCAACAACCCTTCCTCCCTTCCTCTCACATCAACAGTCCTTTCTTTAACTTGGTTTACTAAGAAAAGCAAAAGAATTCCCAAATCTTCTCTTTCAGGCTCAGAAGAGGGCTCTTCTCTTCCCTGATTTTGTCTCTCTCCCTGAGCATGGCAGAGACTTTTATTATCTCCATCTTTACAGGTAATACACCTGTCACCTACATTAATTTTGCCTTTGAAGGTCATGATTAATTACCAGCTTATAAATGGAATCAATTTTTAAGACTACACTAGCAAACACAAAAGGGTATGAGAAGAGGGGAACACAAACACACTGTCAAGTACAGCAACAGAATTTTACAAAAACTGTTTTACTTCAAGATTCCACAAATCTTTGAAACTACTCAAAAAGTAGAAACTTCTTAAGTGGAATAACACATTTTTTGTCAAGTCACAATCATTTTTTCATGCAGAAATCAATAATATGCATTTACATTATACTACAGGGAAACTGCTTTTCAGTTTAGAAGTAAACTGAACACAGTTTGCCTTGTGTTGTTGTTGTTCTTTGTAATTGCCCTAGTCTTTCATTTGTAAAATGGAAGTTCCACAGCCTTCTTTTCAGTATCTACCCCGAAGTGGAAAGAGAGGCAAGCATTTGCCGAAAGAAGGGGTTGTTCTAACTTTGACAGGAATTCAAAATGCTTTCGTTTCATATATTTTCATTAACTTGAAATAATAAAATGATAGAAGGATCAACTATTTACAGAGAGAGTCATTAAAATGAAAAATTATGGAAATGTGATTTCATTGTGATAGTAAATATTTTGATTGTGTCATATTACCAATTAACCTTTCAATTTTGGACAGTATTTTGTAAAGGATTGTGTTCATATCTCCTGGTCTCTTAGAATAATAAAGAGATCAAGAAAATATAATAAAAACCAAAACCAAAATCAAACCAACCAACAAAACAAACAACAACAACAAAAAAACCCAAAACAAACCCTTGTAGCACTAATATTTTCTACATACTCTTGAAACCAGAATTCCGGAATTAATTCAAATTGTGTTTACTGTGAAACAACTAACTTTTCCTATACAGTATTGTTTCTCCCCAGAAAAAACATCAGAATGGACATATGAATATTCTTTAAGAATGGCAACTGTAGTAGAAATCACATTTAAAAACTGGAAGAAGTTGTGTAAGATATTGGTATTGATACACTTAGAAAGCAGGAGAGAAAATATATCAACATCAGTGCTTAATAGCACGAAGGAAGCAGTACTTTCAGATATCAGTCAAATAGAACATATTGTAAACTCTGTTAAAAGACTCAACGTAAGAGAATTTAAAGCTCATAAGCAATAAATAATATTTTGTAAATAAAGAATAAATAAATAAATAATATTTTCTACCTAATTATTTACTTGTTTTCCTGTATTAAAAAAAATATTTTCTTGCTTGGTAGATTACTATTTTTAGACTATCAAGAAACAAGCAACATTTAACTGAATAAAGGGATGGCTACATTACGTGTTATTCATTGGCTGATATCACAGTAAAACAGCGTATTTTTTCACCCCATTAAGAACCACTAAGTCATTGGATGAATGAGTATGAACAAGAAACTCCTTCAATGCCACAATTACACATTGAGGAAAATACTCAGGGCAATCCACTTGTCAGACTTGACTGTGAAATATTTGGGTGAAGGTGCTACTTAATCTTCAGATATCTATAGGGGAAATGGAACACATGACAGTAAAAAATCCCTGTCAGATTCCAATATTCTCTGACCAGATTCTTTCAGACATTAAGTGCATGAAGGATGTAACGTTTAATATGAGATTTACTTATCTGAATATAGCTGGTGCTACACAAAATTGCTTTTATTGTTGAGTTTTTATAACCCGTGTTGGGCTAAGCCACGTGTTCATTCCTCCCATGCTGCTCTGGTGATCTTCTGGTCCCCTTTTTGTTGAAATAAAGCCAACTTCATTGCAACAGCCATGCTCAGTCACACCCTGTGTTATTCCTGAGCTTCACAGGTACATTGCCTTGCTCCCGTGAGCCTTCTTTCATTTTAGGGATTTTTTGTGCAGTCACATTCCACCCCTCAGAGTTTAGTCAGTCACAATCTGCAAACTAGCAATAGCATGGAAAGAATATTTTTATTTTGTCTGAAAAAAGAATCTATTGAGAGTTGAACTAGAATAAATCCATAAGCTGTTAGTGGAGCCACATTTTATCATGAATCTGCAGACTTTCCATCAGTAGGGTATTTGTTTAAACAAAGGTGAAATAGTATTGTTAAATAAAATTTTCTGGATCATGACAGATATCACAAGTATTCTTTTACCTTTTTAACTGTTGTGTCTACCAAGCTCACTTAAAGCTGTGAAACTTAACAGAGGAAGTGCACACCTGATTTCTGAGATAATTTTGACATTTTTTGCATGCAACTGCACATTATTGCTGTTTTTCATTTTCTACCATAATTAAGATTTCTTGTACCAATAAAAGAAAAGAATCTTAAGATGATGCAGATAAAATATTATGACTAGCAAAAAAGGACAATGACTGTCTCAGTCCCTCAGGTCTTCAAAAAACCCACTGTAGAACACTTTCTGGTGTCCTTTCTCTTCATTCCACTCTAATAATGCTGGAGGGAAGAAGAGGATCAGAGTGTCAGATAGAGGATTCCCTAGTTCACCTTTTGATCCTTCTCTTCAAAGCATGAGACCATACAGAACAGCAATATATTTTCAGGCAGTGTAGCAGGGAAAGGGTTTTAACACTGCTTAAACCATTTCCTCCAGCTATTGAATTAGCTACTTTGTCTGCTAAACTGCTCTATCAGCCTCGATACATGAGCAGATCCTGTTCCATTTCTCTCTGTAATGCTGCCAGCTTGTTGATAGAGATACATTACATACTTCAGTATTTCTTATTGAAAAATAAATCCTATTTTGTAAACCAAGCGAAGGAGTAGACATGCATCATACATTTCAGTTTTGTACAGATGAAGGATGCTTTTCTCTGTCTTTCAAAAAAGAACAAGATGGCACCGACTTTGTTAATATTCTCTACTCATCTTCCTCATTAATATGTAGTCAAGTTTTGCTGTTTATGAGTAGGTTGCTCTTGCTTTTCAATTAGAGATGTGAAAAAAAAAAGGAAATGCAGATTCTAGACACAAATATCAAGTATTATAATCTCAGCGTTTTCACTAAAAAAGGTTAACTACTCATAAATGGCTAATAAATGTAATTCACAAAAGCTGGTGCAAAAATGTTGAAGAAAGATCTAGAAGAAAAATGAAACATTCCAATTCACTTTCGCATCACCCAAAATATTCATCTGATGGCAATACAACTTCCAAACATGCCTACATACTCCTATCTATAAATGCTCGCCTATTTAATATCTCTAAATATGTTAATAAAGAAACAAAACTGAATTGAGATAAATAGATTGGTCAATTCCATCTGCTTTGGAAGCCATGAAGACATTCACATGGAAACAGAATTCCTCTTAAGAATTCACTATGAATAGAAAAATCCTAGACAGTTCCGATTTATGAAAGTGAGTCTACAGAAAATTAAATTTCTGTTTAACCATTGGTATATGTTTTTATGCAAAGCTCTTGAAAATACCCACGATGGAATCTAGATCATCCTACTTGATCTACTCAAAAAATCTGTTTCTATGTGGAAGAAGGGATATTGTCCTGCAGCTTTTACAAAATTATATTATATTTAATAGTTCTTCTACAGTTTAAAACCTGACACATTTACTATTTAATTCTACAAGCCTTTAGCTGTACTCATATGTATCGGGGAAAAAATGCATCTGTCATGGTAACATTACAAAATTAAGTCCTGCAGTTCAAAACCTTAGCAACAAGCAGTATGTTTATATTGTGTTATTGCACTGCTTTGTTGAGGCATCAGTAATATTAATATCCACTCACCTGATGGAAAATACCGAAGACAGATTGTATAAGCCACTTAAAAATATAATTTTCTTTTAGTGGAAAACTAATGTACAAAATAAATTATCAAAACAATAAGTGTGAGCTTCTACACCCTAACTTGACATGAAGGTGACAATAGGACATCAGCACCACAACAGTATGTTGATATAAGTCCATAAATGACATCAGTCCATAAATGATTGTCTACAAGGCTGGTGCTACAGGCAAGGCTTTTGATTCTTGGATAACGGCTGGTTTTATAAGACATCAGTTCAGATAGTGATACACGGGAAAGGTTTATCTCACAAGGGCAAAAGGATGCTGGGACAAGAATTAGCAGGGCTCATTTGGAGGGCTTTAAACTAGATTCAAACGGGGATGGGGTTGTAGCTGGGCCTGCATCAGTGGGGCAGCACTCTAGAACTGAGGAAGACCGGGAGGCCCCCCATACCCCTAGGGTGAAATCGGTGTGCTCAACTCACTCCCTGAAGTGCCTGTACACCAATGCGCACAGCATGGGGAATAAGCAGGAGGAGTTAGAAACCTGTGTTCGGTCAGGAGATTATGATCTGGTGGCGATCACAGAGACATGGTGGGACAGCTCACATGACTGGAATGTGGTCATGGATGGCTATGTCCTTCTCAGGAAAGACAGGCCAGCCAGGTGCGGTGGTGGAGTTGCTCTTTACGTGAGAGAGCAACTAACAATGTATTGAGTGCTGTCCAGGTGCGGTTGAGGAGCGAGTTGAGAGTTTGTGGTGAGAATTAAGGGGCAGGCTGGCAGGGGTGACACTGTTGTGAGTGTCTATTACAGGCCACCAGATCAGGACGAGAAAGTTGATGAGGCCTTCTACAGGCAGCTGAGAGCGGCCTCACAATTACAGGCCCTGGTTGTCGTGGGGAATTTTAACTACCCTGATGTTTGCTGGAAGGACTACTCAGCCAGCCAGCCTCAGTCTAGGAGGTTCCTCCAGTGCATTGATGATAACTTCCTGGTGCAAATGGTAGATGAGCTGGCTAGAACAGCAGCGCTGCTGGATCTCGTCCTCACTAACAAGGAGTGTCTGAAGCGGTAAAGGTTGAAGGCTGCCTTGGCTGCAGCAACCATGAGATCATGGAGTTCAGGATCTCATGTGGCAGAAACAGAACACCTAGCAGAATTGCAACCCTGGAATTCAGTATGGCCAACTTTGGCCTTTTCAAACAATTTCTGGGGGAAATCCTGCGGGCAAGGGTGCTTGAAGGTAAAGGGGCCCAAGAGGTTAGCATTCAGGGACTGCTTCTACCAAGCTCAAGATCAGAGCATCCCAACACATAGGAAGTCAAGGAAGGGAGCCAGGAGACCTGCGTGGTTAAACAGGGAACTGCTGGGCAAACTCAAGTGGAAGAGGAGAGTTTACAAATCATGGAAAGAGAGGCTGGCCACTTGGGAAGAATATAAGGCTGTTGTCAGAGGATGCAGGGAGGCAACCAGGAAAGTACTGGGACCAGTACTGTTCAATATATTCATCAATTACGTGGATGAGGGAATAGAGTGTACTATCAGCAAGTTTGCTGATGACACCAAACTGGGAGGAGTGGCTGACATACCAGAAGGCTGTGCTGCCATTAGAGAGACATGGACAGGCTGGAGCGTTGGGTGGGGAAAAATTTAATGAAATATAACAAGGACAAGTGTAGAGTCTTGCATCTGGGCAGGAACAACCCCAGGTTCCAGTATAGGTTGGGGAACGACCTGTTAGAGAGCAGTGTAGGAGAAAGGGACCTGGGGGTCCTGGTGGGCAGCAGGATGACCATGAGCCAGCACTGGGCCCTTGTGGCCAGGAAGGCCAATGGCATCCTGCGGTGGATTAGAAGGGCAGTGGTTAGTAGGTCGAGAGAGGTTCTCTTCCCCTTCTACTCTGCCCTGATGAGACCACATCTGGAATATTGTGTCCAGTTCTCGGCCCCTCAGTTCAAGAAGGATAGGGAACTGCTGGAGAAAGTCCAGCACAGGGCAACAAAGACGATTAAGGGAGTGGAGTATCTCCCTTATGAGGAAAGGCTGAGGGAGCTGGGGCTCTTGAGCTTGGAGAAGAGGAGACTGAGGGGTGACATCATTAATATTTATAAATATATAAAGGGTGAGTGTCAGGAGGATGGAGCCAGGCTCTTCTCGGTGACAACCAATGATAGGACAAGGGGCAATGGGTACAGACTGGAACACAGGAGATTCCATTTAAATGTGAGAAGAAACTTCTTCCCAGTGAGGATGACAGAGCCTGGAACAGGCTGCCCAGTGAGGTTGTGGAGTCTTCTTCTCTGGAAACATTCAAAACCCACCTGAACACATACCTGTGTAACCTCTTCTAGGTGTTCCTGCTCTGGCAGGGGGCTTGGACTAGATGATCTTTCGAGGTCTCTTCCAATCCCTAACATTCTGTGATTCTGTGTGATTCTGTGACATAGGTTTCAGTATTTGCTATCCTATAGAGACCCATTATGCTTCTTTTTTTGGATCAGAGGAATAGCTTTATTTTTGTAGAATTCCCTGTAAATTCTGTCACTAAGTGGTGTTAGGGATTCAAATTTAAACTTAGAGCACATTATATATCAGAGTAATTTGTTGTCATCTAGGTCAGATTGTTATTAATCTTCTGCGGTTGCAGTTGAATAACGTTATTCAGCTATGAAGGTATACACAATATGAACATCGATACATAGAGCTTGATTGTGTATGATAATGCACATTATAATGAAGTGGGCTACTGTTTAGCTGTTTCCTTAGATTTAAATTCGTACAGGCCAAACACTGAAAAAAATCTCTGAAGTTTTCCTTTATTTCGTATCTGCAGCATAGGAGATCAGATAACATAGAGAACTGTCATCCTCCGAGGAATCAAAATCAACTAAACAGATGAAGGCCAAGGCCAGGACAAGAAGCAAGAAAAACACTTCACAGTGAACAACAGGAGTTATTCTAAATATATGAGTTACGAGTGCAAAGTTGTTAGTGTCCTTTAAAATAAATCTGTTTGAGAATTAATTGCAGTCCTGAGCATCCATTCAGTATAATGCAAAATAGGAAGAATGTTATTTTTGTCTTTTTCATTTTGATCTTTCTTGAAAGATATTTAAAAACTTCAAATTTTTTAAGCAAGTGTCTTGAGATGTTTCCAAAAAATCCCTAACCTTTTTTTTTTTTTTAAAAAAACAACAAACAAACAAAAATCCACCAAAACACCAAAACCCAAACTCCACAACCAACACCTCCCCATTTCCAAATACCACCATCTAAAAAACCTACAACTGTTGTAATCAGGATCTTCCTCTCCCTCAGTTATATTGGATTCCTAGGAAACATTTGAAATCTCCTGGAAGCTCAGAAATAAACTCTATAGTGTAATGAATCAATGACTTCTGCATTATGTATAGCAAAATAGAGCATGACATTATTTACATTTGACAGGTTCTTACTGTAAGGAAATACACATTTGTGTCATAATTAGTTTTATGTAGAAACAGGAAAAAAAACAAAACAACAACAACAAAACAAACAAAACAAACAAAAAACCCAAAGAAAATGAAACAAAAAAACCCCACAGAACTCCATGAATATGGGTCTTAGAGAAATAAGAGGTAAGCGTAATGTGTGCAAAATCACTAGTATTTCCAATAACTTTAGAGATGCTTTATCTTATAAAGCACTACCGGAACAACAGACATCTACAGTGACAATTTTACTTGTTTTCGGTAAAAATTTTGCTGCACTTTAATAAATTCTCACTGAACTGACTTTTTTATGTGTTATTACCATTTATTCAAGAAAAACTCTGCGCACTGTAAACCTCAGTGTTATTTTAGTTACTAGAATAGATTGTTCTTGTAGTTGGAAAAAAGAATAATATTTCAAAATGCCAAGTTTCAATATTTAAAGATCTGTTTATTTGTGCTAGACAAACATGCGCTCTTGCACACACACACACATACAGCATGCAGAATCACAGCTGCTTTGAAATAATTGCTTTTAATTGAAAGCATACATCAATTCTTTTCAAGCACAGAAATAACTTCCTTTTTACTCTTCAAAATGGGCTGGTAGATAATTAGATGAAACTTGAGTTCATAGATAAATATATGCTTTGTTGATTGCACATGGCGTTTTAAACTAAAGCAGCTGCAGAATTACTGAAAGAATCAAGATCTAAACAAATTCTCTGGTATCTTTTATCAGTAGCATGGAGCAATACAGAGACTTACTTATAATGTCACATAAATTGATCTATTAGTTTGGTAGGAAAAAAAAAGATAAGAAATCATCACCATAAGAATACTTAGGATTCTCACAAAGTTCGGGCTACTGCTAAATAAAATAGTAACAGAGATTGACCACAGTGCATGTCCAGATGCAGTACCTTGTCACCAAGATTAATTTATTTGAAAAATATGCACAAGCTTCCCATTGACTATCCTCATTTCTGTACAGAAACTATAGGCATAAAACTTGCAATATCCTTATGTCTTTGGAGTTTGCAGATTAAGGTACTATATGAATATAAAATTCTCATTATTTCATTAAATTCGCATTTTTGTTTGATAATTTCATGAATACAGATACAGATTTTTTTTTCAGATAAGCATGGTATTCCTTTGTAAAAATATTTCTAAATTAAGCAAACACATTGTTTAGCATCCAGTGTTTGAGAAGCACCTTCTATTTCATGAATGACTTCCTTTGTAAAGAGACAGATCTACAAGGTTCCTCTTGTAACACAGCAGAATTTTCTCCCAGAAGACAAAAAACACTAAAATCTGCATCAGCGAAGAATAATGGATAAATATTTGTTGCTTTATTTGTGTGTGAACAATGAAGTAAGACCAAAAAATCCACATGAAAAAATATATATATGTATACATATTATGTGACCATTTGAAGCCTCATGGTCCAGTAAACATGGTCTTGACATTGTTTGTAACAGCCCACAGGGATGGTGTTAACTTACACCTCTAGGTGTGTCAGGCTTTAGCTGGATGGATCTCACCTGCCTGGAGACTTTCTTTAATTAGTAAGAGGCTCTATTCAATGCTATTTTATGTTTAGCTTGTTTTAGCTTTTCATAGAATCATAGGATGAACCATAGAATGTCCTGAGTTGGAAGGTTCCCACAAGGATCATCGAGTCCAACTCCTGTCCCTACATAGGTCAACCCCACAGTTCACAATTTTTCTGAGGGCATTGTCTAGTCTCTTCTTGAACACTGAGGGCCGTGACATCTCCCTGGGGAGCCAGTTCCAGTGTCCAGCACCCTCTGGGTGAAGAACCTCTTCCTAATGTCCAACCTGAACCTCCCCTGGCACATTTTCCTCTGGGGAGCCAGTTCCAGTGCTCCAGCACTCCCCTGGATGAAGAACCTTTTCCTAATGTCCAACTTGAACCTCTCCTGGCACATCTTCCTGCCATTCCCTTGGGTTCTGTCACTAGTTGCCAAAGAGGATAGTTTGGCACCTACCCTTCGTCCTCCCCTTGTGAGGAAGCCGTAGACTGCAATGAGGTCTCCTCTTCCTCTCCTGTTCTTCAAGCTGAACAAACCAAGTGACTATAGCCACTCCTCATATGGCTTCCTCTCCAAGCCCTTCACCAGCTTCATAGCCTCTTCTGGACACTCTCCAGTAGCTTAATATCTTTTTTATCCTATGGCACCCAGACCTGAAAACAGTGCTCTAGGGGAGGCCGCACCAGTGCAGAGCAGAGTGGGACACTTAACTATGTACAGCAGTGTAGCATAGCACAATGTATATCTGCAAGTAATAAATTAATTTAAAATGTTGTGGAGTACAGGTATAGGATGACAGTGGAAACCTAAAAATTTAGGCATGGATTGATGTGGGAGGACAAGTGCTATAAACACTCCTGGGGTCAAATACTGCTCAGAGAAATACAACCCTAGAAGCTGGGTGAAACAAGTTTTATGGAAAACAAGTAGTGAGCAAACATGAACCACACCAAGAACAGTAAATTTGGATGAAAAGTGGAACTGCAAACCACTGAAGAAAGAGCAAGATGTAGTCTGTGGCAGCAAATACCTACAAATGACCCGAAGCAAATCCTATGGTGAGGAGGGAAGGACCATCAGCATCAAGCCCTTCTGGCAACAACCTCAGGATGATAACACACCACACTCCCAAAACCTCTCCACCTGTGCCAATGACCTTAGAGGGGCAATGAACAAGAGAGCATAAAACAACTGGAAAAAACAACTGGATAAAACAACAGGGTAGATAATGGTAAATGTGAGTATGATAACCATAATTGTACAAAATCTGGAGCTTCAGTATCATTGTAACTGGTATAATTATAACTATTTAATTAGCTTGTTAATTTAATTACAATCTTAACAGTAAATTCTTGACTTGATTTCATTCATTTCTTTTTTACAACAAATTCAAGCAATTAAGTGCGATGTTTTAATAACATTTGTAAACCAGTTTAGCCAAATCTTAGTTTTAAAGCTTGCCAGGGTAAACATACAATTTACATCATTTCATGAAATATTTCTGAATTCATATAATATGTAGATATTCTACTGTAAAAAATATTTTCATCTTACATTCTGTAAGTATAAATCAGCATAAATTTTCTGAAAGTACAAATCTCTAGATTTAATTATAGGATTTTAATTTAAAAAAATTCTAAATTAAATTTGGACATACTTAATGAGTTGCAGACTTTTTTTTTCCATTAACAGCTTTGTCTAAAACACTAAAATGAAATTATTTAAATACACATTCTGTTGTTGCCTAGAAAGAAGAGTGAGTAGTCTTAAGAGGACAACATTTGAATTTAATATATGCACACTTCTATTAGACTTCTTATATGTTATTTACAAACACAGGGAGAGGCAACTAATGAAACCAAAACAGAGGTGAACAAATTAATAAAAACTAGAGATGATTATATGTTATGTTCTCTCAGTCGGTCTGTTCACTCAGTCACAGTTGTAAGGAACCAGTCTGCTAACCAAAGAGATGGGTGATTTCTACAGGAAGAAAATCAGTTTCACTGAAGGCTGGAGATCCCCTTGCAGACTTATCTCATTTTGGAGTCAATTTAAGAAGCAAAAGCAATCAGAGTGTTAGAATGTAAGTAGTGAAAAAATGTAGTTTAAGCATGACAGTCAGCAAAGCACTGAAATTCTGCTTTTATCATCTTAGCTAATGGCACTAGATGAACCTTTGTCTGATCCAGTTCAACTTTTCTTATGATCTGGCTGAATTCAGTTCCCTTGCAAACAGAGGAAACTTTTTCATTAACAGAGTCTTCTCTTTTACCTCAGAAAGTACTCTTCCTATAAATAATGAAAAAGCTGTGTTTCCAAATTGTAAATGTATTATTCAGGTTTCGTTTTCTTCATGACAACATACTGAAATTCTTCACTCATAATCAGACAATTCAGTTTAAATCATTAAGAGCAGTACAAGTGTGTTCTTTCAGTATTTGGAGAAAGATTATATGTTTCATGAGCTAAAGAGCCATAATCGTAATTTCCCAGTGATACTAAACTGAGAAATTCTAACAGGATCATAAATTGTGGGGATTTTTTTGTTTCAGTCAGGATCAATATTGAAAAAGATAATCCTCCTTTATCAATATTCAAAATGAGACAGCATTGATATGGTAACATTTTGCATTATAGTCACTGAATTGATAACATAGCAGGACCACATTCATCCCAGTCAAAATAACAGTAGTTTTTTGCATCATTGCAGTAATATTTTTTTTTAGGCCAAAGTACATACATGCACACATATGTGTAGGTGTGTATATACATGTGTATAGACACATATATATGAATATATACACACACATACAGAGAGAGACATGTATGTAAACAAATAAATACAACAATTCCTGCCACAGAACTGTGGACACATTAACGTACGCTGGTTAGTTATCATACATAGAACATGTATGGGAATTTACCTGCACAGCCCCATCAAAAGAAAACCAAAACTGAAACCAAAAACCACTCCTGAGCTCTTGAGGACTTTTCTTCTTTTAAAGTTTGGGTGGTTAGGGTTTTGGTGTTTCTTTTTTTTTTTTTTTTCCTAAGGGCAGTCTCTGTTCACGCCATTCAATTAAATGTGTTCTGATTTTACCAGTTTAACTTAAGTTTTAATTACAGTTGATGCTTAGGATATTTCATGAATTATTAGAATTTTGTAATTGCGGATGCTATGAGCTGTTCTGTTACTTGCAAGATGGGGAAGAAAAAAGAAAAAGAGAAAGAAGAAAATGTATCAGGCACTTTCCTTAATCTAAATTCATTTTTCAAGAGATGGCAGTACATGATGTCCATACGCCCAGCAAGCTGACTGGCTGGTTTTGAGCTAGTCAGATGTGAAAACTGTTGAAGTAGCAAAATTTTAGCAGTCTTCTCTATAACTAAAGATTTTTGAAATCTTGCTAGAGCAAAGGAATGAGCAGTGAAATGAAGTCTGGCTTGAAATAAAGTAACTATAGGAAGAGAATTCTGTACAGACTTTCTGATGGACAACAGAAAATGACTACATATGCTTTATGCAAACTACACAATCTGAGGAAAAAGAAATCTTCATTCACTGCCCTAAGTAAAAAGCTAAAAGAAAAGCAGAAGTAATAGTCACCTTCAGTGAAGATTTTGAGGAAAGGCGTTTTCATGGTTCTTATAATTCTCATATACATCTTGGCATTATATATACCAATGCTGACCCCTTGTCTGTCACTGTATTGAAAATGGACATTATTTATTTTTAATAATGCTAATAATTATTTCTATGTTCTACTTAAAGACTTTTTTTTGGTAACTATAATTATATTTCCTCTATTCTTTTTCTCTTAAAAAGATGCCTTATCACTCCAGTTATTGGTTTTACTTTGGACAATGCTTGAAGTGTTTCTGCCACTAAATGTTAGAAATAGGTATTTTTGTTCATTGGTGAGTTCCTTAGCAACTTCCTAAACTTAACTTCCTTGACTAAGATAGTTATTCCTAAAAGTTACAGAATCTTCTCTGGGAAGCAGTTACTAAGCATTTCCTTGAACTTCTCAACTACATTTATCTTATACTATTTCCTTTATTTTACCCACTTTTGCATCTGTGGAATGAAGAGATTTAGAACTACTTCTAACTTAAAATTTAATTTCAACTGAATCAAGTCTTTACCTCCTCTAGATTTTGAATTTACTACTGCCAGTAATATAGATTTTTCAAGTCACTTACTAAGTTAATAAATTTGGATGCAAGAATCAACTACTATGCCCAAGAGTACATAATATCTATTTTTCATCTTAGGATAGCAGAATCTGTTTTGTCACATTAACATTAAATGCAAATCAAATTTCTATCAGTCAGGCAAGCTCCACAACTATATTTATTCTAATAACTTACAATGGAAGGTATTTCAGATTAAGAAATTGTCTTGTGTCCTTAATCCAAACATAACCATGAAGAGCCACACTGCTATTCTCATCAATTCAGGCACATGTTTATTTTCTTGTATTCATGTCAGTTGCCATCTCAAATAGAGTCAATTCTTTACCCAGAGGTTGTACTCTGAGAGTGTGCCTACAGCTCTCTATTAACCTAAGTTACCTCCTTCTGACAAATTAACCTAAGTCAACTGAAAGGAATCATACCTGACATGAGCTGGACAGACTGGATGTGTTCACAAGTGGACCCCCTAATCTAATCTCTCTGCCAGGCCAAGTAATTAAAACAACGCAACATCTTGCAAAGAAGTCCCTGAGACTGGAGTTATGGACACCTTGGTGGGCACTCTCTGCTACGTCATTACTGACACTCCCTCCTCTCCTGCAAATTATTCCCAAAGGTCCTTTCTGAACACAGTTGAAAAGCCTACAAAAATCTACCACTGACTCGCTGATGCAAGATGATTTATCCACTTGTTCGCAGTACTTCTTAATGCTAAACATCTGAAAACTACTTTTTCAACATAGAATTCAAATGGAAAAGTTGGTGGAATTTTAGCAGCTAATGTTTAAAAGTAGGGGAAGAGCACGAATTAATTTTTTAGGTAACATAAGAAAAAGAAAATGGATGATAGAATTAAACCCAAAAATAATACTTTGTCTTAAATTCAGTTATTTAATGTTTTAGTGAAACACAAAATGTTGAGATTTTCAAAATTAACATTTTGAGATCTCAAAATTGAAATTTTACCTTTCAAAGTATTTTGATTTCTATCCTAACTAAAATTCAACAAAGCCACTACTATGTTAGTCCTTAAGCTGAAATCTGAAAAAGATTAGAGAATGAAAAAAAGAAAAAAAAAAATTCACTTTTCTTGTGCTACAGGGCAGCCCTCAAGGAAAAAAAAAAAAAAGGAAAAAAAAAAGAAAAAATGTCAGTAAAGCTACACAATGCAGCACAGGAATATTGTCTGTTCTGCAGAGTGCATTTGCTTTAACGTAGCATTATGCTTCAACTAACGGTACGTGTTTCATGATAGTTAATTAGTAAACATGCAGTGCAGTGAATGTAGAACTATACTGCTTCTGGCTCCCTAGCTAGCTCATTTCCAATTAGGTGAAGTATCTCTTCATAATAGTAAATTGTACACAAGTCACCCCCAAGCAAGGAAGAATGATGTGGCATACTGAGTCAAGTGCTGTAATTTTATTATTCTATGTCAAGAAAGACAGACCCATGGAGAGCCTTTATTTTATCTCTCCTGTAAGGACACAAAGAATACTTGGCAGGCTGGTTACTTCTCTATGCTTAAGAAGAACAACAGAAGTCAAAACTTAAACACAGAAGACAGTTTAAAATACAAAAATGGATCCTTAAAAACCATGCACCTCTTTTGATATCAGTAAGTCTCCTTTACAGGACAGAAGGCTTGATTTGTTCATTTGGAAACTTCATTACTTTTGAGCACAAAGAGCCTGGGGTCCATTCTTGAGTCTATATGTAGAGCTGTACAGCATGCTGGGATATTTTTTTCTGGTGATAGTTATTCTCATTTGAAAGCAGGACCAAGTCTATTGGTTGCATGACTTGCATCTCTTCAATTTGAAAGTCTGACATAACAACAAGTGCCTTTGCTTCATCATTTTTTAATATAACATGTAAGAAAAAAGAGCAAAATTTTATAAGCTGGGCCATTTTGCCTTGTATGGCAGAGGTCTTTCCAAATTGTTTAGAACACACACATAAAATTACAGAAGAAAAACCAAAAAAAAACCCCAAAAAAACCCAAACAACTTGTAAGTGTAACAAAAAAAAGTTGCAAGTGTAACAGGGAAGATGTATTTTTGTTGATGAACTTTTTAACTGTGCTTTTTCAAAAGATATTCTAGAAAGCTACATAAAGACATCTTAACAGACATAATAGGAAAATGTATTGCTCTACACCCCTGCAGGCCCAATATCATAGCCTGTGTTATATCCTGCAAGAAGTGCCAAAAGGCAAATGTTCAGAAGCTTTTTTCAACTAATCACTGCTAAGTTCAGCGTTATTCTGAGATGATGTTTTCTCTCAAAAGTACATGGTAACTTTATTATTATTTTTGGTCTATGCAAAACCGTAATTTCTAGATTGTGTACTGACTGCTTGATGAACACAAGAAGTATATGAGATAGAAATGCTATACGAAAATTATGGAAAGAAAAAGTACATTGTTGTCCTTGCCAAAATACAGAGGGGTTTTTTCTATGTAAAAATTCTATGCAATTTAAGATGTTTGTGGGATATTGATGATGATGACGATAATAATAATAATAATAATAGCTATGTGCACAAAATAACAGCATTAGTATCATCAGCTTTCAGCCATAGGTCAGGGTGTAGAAGAATCACTAAATAAGAAATAATTTCAAATTTACTCTGTCCATTTCAGAAAAGAGTCTTGAACCAAGTTTTCACCTATTCTTTAACTATCTGAAGAAGTCATAGCAGTATTCTGAATTCATTGCCATTGCTGTTCTACTGCACAAAATGTATCAGTTATTAGGATCAACAAAATGATCTCTCTAGTCTGTTTGATTTCTTTTCCGGCAAGACTTTTTGGTGTAGCTTTGTTTCCGTACATAATATAAGATAGTGTTGAAAGGAGTGAGTGAAAGCATGTTGCAGCAGGAGACCATACACTTGACAAGGAGCTCTTCGGCACAAAGGAAAACTTGATTTCAACACTCAGCAGAGAAAAGAGGAATCAAAACTTCACTGGATGGGTGACATCTGTTCATTTATTTTATTCCATTTACTTTTTTTTTTTAATATCTTATTTTCCACTCTTCATTTCAAAGCAGCAGCTTTTAGACTGAGTATAATATAGACTATATAGTATAGAGTCTGCTAAAGGGAGCAAACCTGAAGCCAAGTTTCAGAGTTGATAGGTAGAAACCCAGAGAGTGCAGAGATCTTACAGCCTGAGGTACAGCTGAGAACCAATATGTTACAAACAGGATAAAGGAAAATGTCAATCTACAAAGTCATAGTGGACAAGGGAGAATTTTCTCACTCTCCCTGCCCCCAGTCATAGCATTTTTCTCTTTTTCTAAAAAAGGTTTTTACCATTTCTCTATTTCTTTTCTATATCCTTCTACTTAAGAAGTAGGTTTTTCTAAAACCTATTTTCAGGAATTGAAAGTCCTTTCAATTTTGATAGGTTTAATGCAGGCTTTTTTGTTTGGTTTGGTTTTGGTTTTGGTTTTGGTTTGTTTTATTAAACTAGCTTTGTGGTATAGATTAGTAAGCAGCTTTTGTTTCAAAGCCCTGGTCATCTCATTAGTCAAGTCATGAAGTGTTTCATTTTCAGGGTGACTACTGAAGTTTCTCAGGTGCTGCAAAGGAAGTTGAATACAGTATTTGCCGTGCACACACATGTGAATCTATATAGTAATTAACTCAAAAGATATCAAAAGATTGTATAAGATTATAGGAGTTTTACAATAAAAATAAAGAAAAAAATTCTACAAGCACAAATATTTTCTTGATAAACTAACAAGCACTGTACACTTTACAAGACAGCATTTAATAGCATGACACCCTATAACTTCATTTGACACAATTATAAAAGTCTTCTTTCCAGTGCCAAATTTTATTTTCCAATTTGTGATAAAAAAATAACTTTCACTAAGGTCAGTTTGACCAGAATACCCCAGATACAGAAGCAGGAGCGTGCAGAAGTCACCTTATTACTACAAGAAAATAAATAATTGACATTATAGGTAATCTAATTCTATTCAGCTACAAATCACCGACTCAGAGCAGTATAATGCCACATGCTGCGTAAGAGTTCTTGCTCCCAGAAAGGGTTCTGTCAAATGTCTAATAAATTAATTTTGAGATTCTTAAGGTTTTTGAGCTATAAGGCAGTAGGCAGAGCTGGGTAGAATACCAGAGTGATTAAGTCTTTAATTTATTTTACTCCTGTTCAATTATGCTTAAAAAAGGACACACTTCTTTCATTATAACAGCTAGAAAGTGTATGAGCTTATTTCTGCATATATCAATTCTAATTACCTTCGAGCAATTAATAAAGATAATCTATCACAGCTTACAGCAACATGTTTTTAGGTGCACTTTGTCAAATGAGTATCATGAATATTCTGATCATGCTTACCTTAATCAGATAAAATAATGATGACAAACAGCAATCATTTTTCAAAAAGAGAACCTTTACTATTCAGCAGCTGATTTTTTTTTTTAAACAATAACACTAAGGAATATGTGAATTGCATTGCAATCACAATATTAACTTTCTGGCAAGAACATCGAATGTGGCTTTTATACAAAATAAAAAGCAAAAATTTATTATGTGGTACTATGCTGCATAACCCAGGAAAAAGATGTGGGCAAAAGACTAGTTATTTAACAAGTAGAACTACTTACTTCTACGTGCTACTGAAGCAATCTCTTTTCTACCACCAAGAGGAAAGAGGAACAGTAATCACTTGTATGTTCTAAACAATTTTAGTTCCCCTATTATTAAAAAAAAAAAAAAGAAAAAAAATTGTACCACTTGATTTTTTATCCTGTAGCCCTCTCTATAAACTCTAGGTGAACAACAATAAAATAAATGTTATTTCAGTCCCAAATATAAGACTGGCCCTGATCTAATTGATATGGTTTTCAAAATCATATGTATAAGATTCAAAAAGGACATTTTTCACATCAATATGTAGAATAATGAACAGTAAATTACAAAAAAAAAAAAAAAGAAAAAAGAAAAACAGGAAATAAAGTCATAAATAAAAATGTTAAGTCACGCTAAAGCACATACACCTTCAGGTATCTCTTTCCCTTTACTGCTTAAGCTATTTATTTCACTTTATGTTTGACATGCTTTCTCCTCCACACCACACACCTTTGAATTATTTAATTTTTTTAAAAACACTGACAAACTTATGTCATCTCACTTTTCCTCAAGTCCAGAAGTGGAACCCATGAAACCTTCACTCAATTTAAACATATGAGATGCTTTTGTGTCTATTAAAGTCCCCAACTATCTAAACCTCTGCTAAAGTATACACTGTGTCTCCTTCTTTGGAAAACAAAATGAAACCTTACTCTTTCCTTGCATAATAGTGAATTAAACCTGGTAGGCTAGGAACATCTTGAACTCAACTGGCAAGATTAAATTGTGCACAAAATGTATTTGGAAATATTTTTTTACTGAAAAGACAAAAGCAACAGTCACATTCTGTCTATATTACTCAGTTTTCACCAAGAAAATTGGATTCAATTCAGTCTTACAGAGACTGGACACTGCACTTCCATTTTTGTCCCAAGTACAGCCTAAAAGAACAAAATTCAGATTTAATCCTGTCCCAGTAGTTTTTTTTCTGTGAATATTAAAACCAAACCAAACCAAACAAATCATTCTTGCCACTCAACTGGAGATAAATGGGTTTGATAGGTGGACAGTTAGATGGATAGGGAATTGGCTGGATGGCTGTGTCTAAAGAGTTATACTGTCGATTGCTCAATGTTCAGGTGGAAACTAGTAATGAGACGTGTCCCTCAAGGGTCCATAATGCTACTATTACTATTTAATATCTTCATCAGTGACACAGACTGCAGAAGTGAGTTGCAGATGACACCAATTGAGTAGTACAATCGATACACTTGAAGGAAAGGATGCCAGCCAGAGGGACCTGAAAGGCTTTAGGAATGGACCGTACAAACCTCATGAAGTTCAACAAAGCCAAGAGCAATGTCCTGCACCTGATTCAGGGTAATACCCAAGATCAATACAGGCTGGCAAATGAATGAATTGAAAGCAGCCCTGTGGAGGAGAACTCAGGAGTAATGATTGATGAAAAATTGGACATGAGCCAGCAATGTGCACTTATAGCCCAGAAGACCAATCATATCTTGGGCTGCATCAAAAGGAGCATGGGCAGAAGGTGGAGGGAGGTGATTCTGCCCCTCTGCTCTGTTCTGGTGAGACCCCCCTGCAGTGCTGCATCCAGCTCGGGAGCCCTCAGTACGGGACAGACATGGACCTGTTGGAGAGGAGCCAGATGACCCACAGAAATTACCTGAGGCTGGAACAGCTCTGCTGGGAGGACAGGCTGAGAGAGCTGGGGTTGATCAGCCTGGTGAAGGCTCTGGGCAGACCTTAATATGACATTTCCATACTTAAAAGTGCTCATAGGAAAGACAGAGACAGACTGCGTGGCCTGTAGTGATAGAGCAAGAGTCAATGGTTTTAACCTGAAAGAAGGTAGATTTAGATTGGACATAAGGAAGAAATTTTTTATGATGAGTGTGGTGAAACACTGGAACAGGCTGCCCAGAGAAGATGTGGATGCCTCATCACTGGCAGTGGTCAGGGTCAGGCTGGAAGGGGCTTTGAACAACCTTTTTGAGAGCAAGTTGTCTGTGCCCATGGCAGGGGGGTTGGAGTAGGTGATATTTGAAGCTCCCAACCCAAACAATGTTGTGATTCTTTGATCCACCTGCGCTGGGGGCAGGAGAGTCAGGAAGATCTTACAGGTACAGAACCATGGAAAAAGCTGTGATCACAACCTGTACTTTTTTTAGATACCAAAACAAAGCATTCTTGAGACAAATTTGGAAGAAACCTATCTTAACTAATTCTTACTATTAGTCATTTTGTTATCATGAAAGATGAACACACTTCACTTAAGAGCTTCAATTTTCTTGCACCATGTTGTGTTAAAAATAACATGAAGTAGGCCTGCTTTTTTGTTTGTTTGTTTTTCTTTGCATAGTTAAATGAACAGAAAGTATGTATTTCCTGTTATCATCATTGAATATACTTTTCCGGTTTTGGCACAGGGAACAAACTTGTAATAATTTTAATATTGAAATGGCAAGAATTCAGCAGTATATCCTCACCTTTGCTGTTAATTTATAGAACTATGCCTTAATGAAAGAAATAAAAAAGGAAAATAAAAGAAAAAAATTATAACATACCAAAACCTGACATACTTTCAATGCTAGTGAAATAAGATTGTGAAGAATTTCCATAGAGCGCAATTCAATTGGCAGTCGACACCATACTTTACATTCTTACTTAATTAAATGAAAAACACAGTCCGATCTCCAAAATAAAGGTTTTTGTGATTTTATAAAATTTCCACTAGCATCCAGTTATATGTGGGAGTAAACATCTTTGAAAAAACATATGCTTCATATCTGAATTATCTCAAGTGTTAGTGTTTAAAATACCCTCATAAATATTTATTCTATTAATAGGAATCTATTATAAATGTTTTTGTTTATAATTTAGAGTTAATGAAAGTGTGTTAGATTCAGTGTTGCTCCTTATTAAGCTCATCACTAGTTATTCGATAATTTATTGATATTTAACAAATACAAATAGCATCTTAATATATCTAATCTAAAAGCCTATTTGACTATAAACTGAGCTGCAGCAACATACAGCAGGGTAGTTGGCTCTGCCCTGTTAACACTTTATTTAGACTCTGAAATTTATTTCATTTATGGTGTGTAATTTATTTGTACTAAGGTCTAATGCAAGATGTGATAATAATAGCTAATGACTTTACAAAGTTTAAGTACAACAATATTATTTTTCAGATAGTAGTTTCATCATAAAATACCTTTTTTAACAGAAAGCTACTCCTCCCTCTATTTTCCTCATATCTCTTCTTGTATGCTGCATATTTTACTTTTAAAGTAATGATTCTTCCACAAAAAAAGTACTATGCATTGCTTTGGCAAATCTTACAGGCCTTCCTAAGGGCTGACAAGAATGGCTTAACAATAACATTAATAGAAAGCAAATTAGTTGCAGTAACTACCTTTAAAATATATTTTATTATCTTCAGGGTACTTTTGATGAGCGTAACAATTATTTGTCTCAATTGATAAGCAATGCTTCCTCAAAGCACTTTTGAAATATTCATTAGGACAATATGTAGACATAGCAAAAATTTATATATTACAGAGTTTATCCGCAGAAAATGTACTAAATGAACTAAATGGACTAAAAAACTCTGCTGCCTTTCAGGGTCAGTATGTGGCATGGACCACCCCAGTCCCAGAAGCATCTCTGGGAGTACTCAACAGCAGAGCCAAGACAGATCAACAAAGTCTCAGGAAAGCTGCAGCAGCTGATCAGTAGTGGAAATCTGCTGTTGCCCAAACTTAGGCTATAAGTTCAATGTCAACATTTCATCCTGTAAATCTGACAGTTCAAACTGGAAAGAAACTCAAGAGGTTTCTAGTCTAACCTGCTGCTCAGAGCAGGACACAGCCTAAGATCAGACCTTGTTGCTCAGGGTGTTATCCAGTTGGATCTTGAAACCTCCAAGCGTGGAGGTGATGAAACCTCTGGAGAACCTATTCTAGTGCTTCACTGTCCTCAGGGTTAAAAGACATTTTTCTCATAACAGCTAATCAACATAACCATGTAGAACCTGTCAGCAAAACAATCCAGTAAAATAAAAATGTATTTAAAATAGGGGCCCAGGTAGTCTTAAGTATTGCTACTACTATATAGAAACATCATTTAATTAGGGCATTTAAAGCAAGAATAATGGAGAAATCCAACCCTAAAGGAACTTGATAAAAAGTTTAAACTAAGAAAAAGCTTTAAGATTTTTACCTGTCATGACTTCCACTGTTTGACTTTTTTTAATTAGAACTTTATATGCCCCACTTGTAATCGGAGAGCCACAGAGCTTGTTGATAACATGGTCTTTAAAGACCTAATTTATTTTCATGAAGACTGCTAAGAAGATGGAGAAAAAGTAATTAAGTATTATCTCTTTTTTCCTAATAACCATAAACTTATTAAATGACTAATAGCAAAGTGTGTGAATGCCACATCCATTTTAGCATCATTTAATCCTGAACACTTAAAAAGAAAATGTTTGTGTTAACAAAATACAAAGTTATTTACAGAACCATGCTAGTCCACTGATAACTTACCATCATCATACCCATGTAGTCTCTCATTCAAGGTTCTTTTGAATTTTATGAATCATATAGACTCTTTACAAAAAGTTGTCAAAAACTTCATGCAACTATTTTGTTCTCATGCTGTACTAAAGAGCTCCCACTTCCAATCCACTGTGAGTTGATTTTATTAAAATATTCTCAAATATTCATGACTATTCTTCATAAATAAGAACTATTAATAATTTCATTTACAGTTTTTTGAGACCAGTTGATCAATAATTTTGTTGTTGCTTTTACATTAAAGTATATATTTTAACACGGCTAATCGTTAATCTCAGACTTGCAATAAAATTTCTTAACTGCAGATAGACATACCAAATAGAAACATATCAAACTAATGTTTAAGAAAGTCTATATAAACGTCCTATAAGGTGTGAAAATGCATATGAACTAGGTAATGCAGTTTCAGTAGTTGCTAACACGTAAATGCCTATGGAAATCTACTTAGTCAAACCGTGTGGGTATTTATATATTTGCAATCTGATAGAAGTGTAAATTATGAAAAAGGTTTCGGTTTGGTTTGGGTTTTTTTGTAACTGGGCACACACACACTGCCATGAAAAAATTACCATAATAGTTCACACATCCCGTTAGCCTCTTTTTGCCTCCTTTTCACCAGAAAACCACAAAAGGTACAGGAGTGAAGTTTGTTTCAATAAAACTATTGTTGACAGTGAGCAAGTGAAGTATTCTTGTTCCTGCTCTGGCAGGAGGATTGGACTAGATGATCTTTCGAGGTCCCTTCCAATCCTTAACATTCTGTCATTCTGTGATCCAGGAGAAAACAGTATTTCTGCCCAAGTGACAAAAAGAATACGTGCCTAGGTTTTCCCCAAAGTAGACTATGAAAGTATTATTCTAAGGACAATCTTAGAAAAATGTTAGGCTTCTGAAGAAAATAAATATTTATGCTAAAACTTTTACAGAAAATTCACTGTGATGATCTTTTGAGATCACCAGTGAGAAGTAACCAAATGTCTGAAGACATTTGCATTCTCATTTAAAGACTGGGTGGTCTCTCAAATGCATTCAAAGGTCATGAAAGTGGGTCTTACTCCTTCTAACTGTCCATATTTGTCACTACTTCCAAAGCCAGTAAGTTTCTCTAAGCTGGCCTCCCCTTTTAATGTCCGGGAACTGCTTTGCAGATGTTTGTCCATGGAGAGCGGGGAGAGGAAAATACTCACAGAAAGTTAGAGTATTCTTCTAGTTCCCCTGACCTGCACTCATGAACTTTTCATGGAGAGTTCAATATTTCATAGATACAGCACATGAAGTGTTATCTTTCCTGGAGCTGCTATTGACTGTTTTGCTAAAGAAAGAGGAGTATGCTTTGTTACAAGAATACAAAGGCTGCCTTAGAAGTCCTTTGATGACTTCACCGTAAGATGCAATGAAAGGAACAAACAAGCCTTATAAACCTCCCTTGGCATAATGTGATGGTAGTGCATTCAGTTAGACACAATAGTTAAATCTATAGTTATTCTATAATTCTGAAATGTGTCAGTAACACTGCTGACTCATGCCATGCAATAGCCATTTATGGTTCAAAATCTATCTCTTTAAATGTAATGTAACTTGAAGGGTAATTAGAGTAACTTCATTAACTCATGTAGATTTCATAAGACTTTCTCACAGAATATGCTTGACATTTTTAAAATGAAATTAAAATTAGCCATTTCTACAGGATAAAGGAAATTTATTTAATATCCAAGAGGTCTTTGGAAAAAGATTTCATTTAATGGGAAATGATCATTTAAATATATTCTTAAAAGCATTTCCTCCAAGCAACAGTTTGGTATGAGTAATATCACACCTATTTTATACATAGTCCTCATATGTATCAGTACTAGAAAACTAATTTTTTTCTATTTTTGTTCTTTTTTCCTTTTTTTTTTAATTTTCACTGAAAATCTATACTGCATATCTGGAAAGAAAATAATTGTAGGCATAGGTACAAACCTCCCACATAAAGCTGACAAAGACCAATTTTTTTTCTTCCCCCAATTGCCAAATGATAAATGTTTATATATGTCCTTTCAACTGAAGTCAAAGACATAAGTGAATATTTTAGTTCACCTACCTGCTTCGTTACTTTATTCCACCTTGTAGAAGAAAGTGCTAATAAACTGAAATAAAATTATGAAAGTTGCAATTATTCAGAAAAGCAACAAAGCCAGAAGATCTTTAAAGGCATGCATTCAGAAAAATTGTTCTGTTCAATTGGAAAGAATGCTTTTAGGGCTGCTTACTTCCTACATTTGCTTTTTAAAATTACTGATTTAATTATACCCTAAAGCTATGTCAGATATTATCATGAAAGTATTTAATGATGGTTATCAAATTATAATATTCCTAATTATTCCGATACTGATTTTTCCTTAGAATTCAACTTGGAGCAAAAACATGACTTGCGTACCATTTAAATAAAATAGATAAATTTTCTCTGGATTGTCAAAAAAGGTCATCCAAGTTGAAAGATAAGTCTTCATTCTTTGCATGGAAATGTACTAACCTGGTCCCTCCATTTCAGTAAACTCTCTAATAACCTTCCAGTTCAGAAAAAACCTTGAGACCTCCTCATATACCCCTCTCATGCTCCAGGAAGAACCAGTGATCCAATTGATAGACAATTCACATGATAGACAGATTTTAGCCCTGAACTTGCTTGCAGGACTCCTGAGATATTTGAATTTATAGCTCACAGCAATAGCATCATCAGTATCCCACTTGAAGCTATACCCCCCAACTCCTTAACATAGACCTATAGAAATAGGTCTAAAAGGCATTTCCAGTGCTTCAGAGGAAAAGAAAAAACATAGAGTATGAACTAAGAATAGCTACTCTATTTTATTATTCTGCTAGATTTCAGTCTATTTCCAGCACAAAAATGCATATGAACAAAAATCAATGCAACATCAGCACAAGCAATTAGTTAATTCTGTGATTTCCTACTCATAAAGTTTCATATAATTTATCTTAATTGCCACAGATTACGTTATTGATTCACTGCAGTTTATTAATTTAACTGATCCACGTGGACTTTGGTGCAATGATGGCATTTAACACAGTTTGTACTTTTTAATGCATTCATTTGAATGGTGACTTCTGCTCCCGTCCCTGCCTCTGGCCTGCTACAAATATGGGGTAGTTTCATCACACTATTATGGCCATCATGATCCCTGATAAGAATCCTCCTCAGCCAAAAAAAAATGTTCTTATACATATTCCTTTCTAATAGAGAATTCTCCCTGCATCTATGTACTCTTGGCAGAGTTAAACATCTTTCTCCACAATTTCATATGCAGCAAATATTAATTTAACCTGTTGTTCACAACTACTGTGTATATCTTCAGTACAGGTATCTTTCCCCCATCATTATCTGTTTTTTATATAATTTTCCCCCCTGATATTTATGAAATTACTTTTTTTTTTTTTCTGTAATATTTCATCTGATGAAAGATTACGTGCAAATGGTCCTTTCACCCTTCAGTAGTGTTTATATATTCTTTCTCTTTGAATATACAAACTGAGATGCTCAGCTGTTCCCAGCTTATTGGCATCAGTCTTAATTTTCCAAGAGAAATTTAATTTAAATATTACACCTGACTGTAGGGTCACCTTACTATGTAGCAACAGCTTTTAAAGCTCTAAATAAAGGATTTCAAAGTTGAAGTGTTCAGTTGCTTTCTAAGCAATGTGACATGGCCTTTGTCCAGCACAGATCCTCAGAAGAACTATCTTTTTTAAGTCACTTTAAACTGATTAAAAAATAAATTCACTTTTAATTCAGAACAATCCATTTATACAATTCCAACACTTAGATCATCGTACAAAAATTAGATCTTTATATTTACTCTTTTATGGCTGTAATGGTTAGAAATGTAAGAAATCAGTTTATGCTTGTCTCTTTTTTTTAGATGAATCATTTATGAAAAGACATGCACCATTCTGTGGCTGATGTCAAAAGCAAAATGTACTTTCTCCCTCCCACCCTGTATTATTTTTATAAGAGTGATCTCCTGAGTCTGAAGGCTCCGTCATGCCTGAAATCTGTAAATTTTCTAACAGCTGGAGGAAGAACAAGACGGAAAACTATTAGGTTTGACACTGCAAACTAGATTTCCTTTCACCTAAGTCTTCATAGCCCAGGCACGTAGGTCTGCAGACTTAGTGCACACTCTCTGCTTATACCTTGCATTTGGAGTAGAAGTTACATATGAACACAAGTATTTAGATCTATTCGTAAAAACTATGATAACATCTGTTTCAGGAATTGTTTCAAAATTCATTGCTGAAACCTCCATCCCACTGAAACTTATCAAGCCCTACAAAACCTTACAATCACAACATGTGGAGAGGTCCTGCTGTGTCAGGTGCTGTCAGACAGCGTGGAATAAATCCTGCTCTAATGGTATTCTAAGACACTGGGCAGGTGGAAACAGAATCTGTTAGTAATAAGTAATCCAAAAGATAGAGATGAGGAAATGGCACAGGCTAATTACTTACAAGTTGTAGCCTTTTTTTTTTTAAAGGTTGAAAGAAAAACAGACCAAAAAAAAAAAAAAATAAACAAACAAGCAGACAAAACCGCCAAACCAAAACAAAAAACTCAGGAAATACCACCAATAAAGTGCTGAACATGTGGTTCATGTTCATGAACAAGTTAATATACTTCCGATTGCTGTCCCTTCACCTCTATTATACTTACTGGATGAACATGGAATAACATGTTTGTGGAAAAAAAGTTTGTAGGATACAGGGAAATCTATTCATATCTTACACTAAAAAAATCTGAACTCTCAAGCTTCTCCCCTATACCAAACCATCCAAATAGGAAAAATAATCACATCTGTATACAACTGACACTAACGTGAATTTTCTTTTAAATTATGAACTTATTTTATAAAACTGCACACAGATGGGCATTCCTGCGTGCAACTCATAGTATAGTGAATGTGTCTACATCTAGACTATAAGTTAGACTATAAGTTAGACTATAAAAGGCTATTTTCTTTATATGTGGAAATAAAATGCAAGTTTAGCTGTAAAAAGAAAAGACCAGACCTAATACTTTGTGGAACTACTGTACTTATCTGTAACACCTCTGGAAGAATTTCAAGATGTTTATTAGTTCCAGCACTCTATGCCCCATGCAGATTTCATTTTATTTTAAAGTAGCCTCAATTTTTATGGGTAGTTCCATGTTCTTTCCTAAAAACTTCCAGCTACCTTCTACTTCCAGAGGAATTTATCTAAGAAGGATTATACAAGTATTGACACAAAATATGAAGTCCTCTTGAAGCTTAAAAATAATTATTAGATTGGTGATCATTACAACTGTAATTAATTGCCCTGTGTTAATAAACTATGTCATCTGATTTGCAATTAACACTATAGTATCTCATTTGCATGGAAATAGACTTGCATATAGAGTTATAGTTTTAAATATGTTTAAAGCAGCCAACAAAATACTCGTGTTTATTTACCAGTTGAAGCAGCACTGTGATCCAATCTTGATTCATAGTAAGTTTTGAAAGTTAGTATTATTTAGGTAAAAAGGTTTTTGTACAATATATTCCATACAGTTTACTCATTGTTCTAATCTCTATAGCTATTTCTATACGTTAATACAAAAAAATCTACTGAAGATGCTTTACAGTGAAAAACAACATTATAATACACCAGCCTCTGTGGTGTGGGAGACCTTTTGGACATCTGTAAATGACACCATGTTCTGCTCTAACACAATGCTCTGCCGTTGGAGAACAGTATTACTTGACTCAGCCCGTAAGGTGGTTCTATAAATATTAGCAAGAAACAGTGAGAAATACACATGGCCCGTAAGGTGGTTCTATAAATATTAGCAAGAAACAGTGAGAAATACACATGGCATGTCACAATAGCATCTTTAAAATGTCATACTAACTAGATCTACAACAGGAAAAAAAAGCTAAAATTAGCTCTAAAAATCCACAGTACTTCTCCAAGTACATGATGCACAGAAGGACTACGAATTTTACATGCAAATAGTTTAGTGAGACATGAAAACAGGGCACCTGCTGTATTTAACCAAGATGTACTCCACTGAACAATCAAGTAAATTTGTGCATGCGAATTAAGGCAAGGACGTGTAATTTTGGCACAGATTTCAATATCATATGTTTAATGTTAGTGTATGAGATAAGTAGCTGCCATTAGGTTTTAACACAATTTCTGGAATGCAACTCTTTTCGGAAAAGCAAATCAATTTGCAAGTTATAAGCATTTCTTACTAAGGGCTCAAATAACATATCCAAAAGGAAAGAGTGGTATTGTCCATTGGATATTTTCGGTTTCCATAAATCTCAATAAACAGGGTCTGGTTCTTTGGTAGGAAGTGTGAGTTGCATTTTTTTATTTTCATGTAAAGTAACAGTGGTTTCTGAATTCAAGATTTTGAGATGAACTCTTTGTTGAAAAGCAGTCATTAAAAGCACAGAAAGGGATCACAATTTTCCATATTAGTTCTTTAACAAACAGATTCACACTAGTTCCTAGTTAACAAAAAATGAACACAGTAAAGCACTGCATGTGTTTGTCAACAAAATTCTCTGTTTCAGTATGTGTCATTATTGTGTTTCCCTATGCCAAGAAAAACCTCGAAACCACACATGATATTTTTCCAAGTCTGTTTTAGTTAAGATCTAGCTATACCACGTCAGCCCAAAAGGAGGATGACCCTCAATTTCAGTTAATCCCTATTTTTTTTTTAAGTTAAACTATGTAAGATGACTAATACCCCTTGTCTTGCTTTCAGGTAAATATAGTATTTCTTGAAAGCGTTCTATTTTTGGTTCACTGAATAATTTCAACATTCTATTAACATGTAAAACCTTTTTTTAAAATTGTTTTTATTTGAGAAATTTGTCTCCCTCACATCTTATCTCCCTCACAACACAGCTTCACTCATCCAGTTGCATGGAATGATAAGGGAATAAACAGGAAGAGTCAGCAGATCAACACTTGACTCCAAGCTTGGTGTCGCTGGCCAAATTTGGGGTTTTTTGGTCACAGGTTGGTCTACACATCAGCAGGCTTAATGGCAACAGATGGGGTAGTCCTGTTTCAAAGTATGCTAGTGACGTCCTTTCATCTGCCATCTCAGTGGAGGCAGGTGATGGAGGTCCATGTAGCAGCAAAGATCCAAGGGTTGTTGATATATTAGAAAACATAAAAGTGCCTGGGAATGCTTATGAAGGAATTAGGGCTTGTCCCCCAAAAATGTTACAGGCTCAATAACCCACCTGAAGTGCATCTGCACTAATGTATGCAGCATGGGCAACAAATAAGAGGAGCTGGAAGCTGTTGCGCGGCTGGAAAACTACTATACAGTCATGTGCCAGTTTTGGCTGTGATAATTTTCTTCATAATAGCAAGTATGGGGCTATGGTTTGGATTTGTGCTGAAAACAGTGTTGATAATACAAGGATGTTTTAGTTACTGCTGAGCAGGGCTTACACAGAGCCAAGGTCTTTTCTGCTTCTCATACCACTCCGCCAGTGAGTAGGCTGGAAGTGCACAAGAAATTGGGAGGGGACACAGCTGGGCCAGCTGGTCCCCTGAAAAGAACTGTCATGGTTTAAGCCTGGTTGGCAACCAAGCACAACACAGCCACTTGTTCACTCCCCAATGGCAGGATGAGGGGGAGAATCAGAATAGTAAAAGTGAGAAAACTCATGAGTTGACATAAAGAAAGTTTAACAAGTAAAGCAAAAGCCACACACACAAGCACAGCAAAACAAGTATCCGTCTACCACTTCCCATGGGCAGGTAGCTGTTCAGCCATCCCCAGGAAAACAGGGCTCTATCACACCTAAGGGTTACTTGGGAATACAAATGCCATAACTCTGAATATTCTCCCTTCCTTCTTTCCCCAGCTTTACATGCTGAGCATGACATCATATGGTGTGGAATTTATCTTTGGTCAGTTGGGGTTAGATGTCCCAGCTGTGTGTGTCCCCCAGCTTATTATATACCGCCAAGCCAGTCACTGGAATTACAGGCCTGTCAGACTGACCTCAGTGCCAGGAAAGATTATAGAGCAGGTCATCCTAATCACAGAATCACAGAATCACAGAATCACAGAATGTTAGGGATTGGAAGGGACCTCAAAAGATCATCTAGTCCAATCCCTCTGCCAGAGCAGGAACACCTAGGTGAGGTTACACAGGAAGGCGTCCAGGCGGGTTTTGAATGTCTCCAGAGAAGGAGAATCCACAACCCCCCTGGGCAGCCTGTTCCAGTGTTCCATCACTCTCACTGAGAACAAGTTTCTTCTCAAATTTAAGTGGAACCTCTTGTGTTCCAGCTTGAAGCCATTACCCCTTGTCTTACTGTTGGTTGTCACCGAGAAGAACCTGGCTCCATCCTCGTGACACTCACCCTTTATATATTTATAAACATTGATGAGGTCACTCCTCAGTCTCCTCTTCTCCAAGCTCAAGAGACCCAGCTTCCTCAGCCTTTCCTCATAAGGGAGATGCTGCATTCCCTTCATCATCTTTGTGGCCCTGCGCTGGACTCTCTCCAGCAGTTCCCTATCCTTCTTGAACTGAGGGGCCCAGAACTGGACACAATAGTCCAGATGAGGTCTCACCAGGGCAGAGTAGAGGGGAAGGAGAACCTCTCTGGACCTACTAACCACCCCCCTTCTTATACACCCCAGGATGTCATTGGCCTTCTTGGCCGCAAGGGCACAGTGCTGGCTCATGGTCATCCTGCTGCCCACCAGGACCCCCAGGTCCCTTTCCCCTACACTGCTCTCTAATAGGTCATTCCCCAACCTGTACTGGAACCTGGGGTTGTTCCTGCCCAGATGCAAGACTCTACATTTTCCCTTGTTATATTTCATTAAATTTTTCCCTGCCCAACTCTCCAGCCTGTCCAGATCTCGCTGGATGGCAGCACAGCCTTCTGGTGTGTCAGCCACTCCTCCCAGCTTGGTGTCATCAGCAAACTTGCTGATAGTACACTCAATTCCCTCATCCAAGTCATTGATGAATATATTGAACAGTATTGGTCCCAGAACTGACCCTTGAGGCACTCCACTAGATACAGGCCTCCAACCAGACTCCGCCCCATTGATCACAACTCTCTGGCTTCTCTCCTTCAGCCAGTTTGCAGTCCACCTCACTACCCGATCGTCCAGTCCACACTTCCTCAGTTTTGCCGTGAGGATGCTGTGGGAGACGGTGTCAAATGCTTTGCTGAAGTCAAGGTAGACCACATCTACTGCTCTGCCATCGTCAATCCACCTTGTTACGTCTTCATAAAAGGCTATGAGGTTGGTCAAACATGACTTCCCCTTGGTGAAGCCATGTTGACTGTCCCTGATGACCCTCTTATGCTTGATATGTCTTAAGATGGCACGAAGGATAAGGTGTTCCATCACTGATAAGGTGTTCCATCACTAAGTGCCATCACACAGCACGTGCAGGACAACCAAGCAATCAGGCCCAGTCAGCATAGGTTTATGAAAAGCACGTCTCGCTTAACTAACTTTCTATGACAAGGTGGTCCACTTAGCAGATGAGAGAAAAGCTGTGGATATTGTGTACCTAGACTTCAGTAAAGCCTTTGACACTGTTTCCCACAGCATTCCCCTGGAGAAACTGGCTGCTCATGGCTGAGATAGATGTACTCTTCGAAGGATAAAATACAGGCTGGATGGCGGGGTCCAAAGAGTTGTGGTGAATGGAATCAAACCCTGTTGGCAGCCACACACAAGTGGTGTTTCCCAGGGCTCACTATTGGGGCCAGTTCTGTTTAATCTCTTTATCAATGATCTGGACAAGGGAACTGAGTGCACCCTTAGTAAGTTTGCAGGTGACACCATATTGGGTGGGAGCATTGATCTGCTGGAGGGTAGGAAGGTCATACAGAGGGATCTGGATGGACTGGATCATTGGGCTGGGGCCAATTGTATGAGGTTCAACAAGACCAAGCGCCGGGTCCTGCGCTTGCGTCACAACAACCCCAGGCAGTGCTATAGGCTCGAGGAAGAGTGGCTGGAAAACTGCCTGTTGGAAAAGGACCTGGTGTTGATTGACAGGAGATGAACATGAGCCAGCAGTGTGCCCAGGTGGCCAAAAAGCCCAACAGCATCCTGGCGTATATCAGGAATAGTGTGGCCAGGAGGACCAGGGCAGTGACCAACGCCCTGTACTCGATGCTGGTGAGGCCCCACCTGGAGCACAAGTCTGATGAGGATCAGTTGAGGGACCTGGGAGGGTTTAGCCTGGAGAAAAGGAGGCTGAGCCTTATCGCTGTCTGCAGCTACCTGAAAGGAGGTTGTAGGATGGAGGGTGTTGGTCTCTTCTCCCAAGCAGCAAGCGATACGATGAGAGGAAATAGTCTCAAATTGTACTGGGGGAGGTTTAGATTGGATATTAGGAAGAAAAATTTCACGGAAAGGGTTGTCAGGCATTAGAACAGGGTGCCCAGGGAAGTGACGGAGTCATCATCCCCAGAGGAGTTTAAAAGATGTGTAGTTTTGGTGCTTAGGAACATGGTTTATTGGTAGACTTGGCATTGTTAGGATTACACTTGGACTTGATGATCTTAAAGGTCTTTCCCAACCTAAATGATTCTATGATTCCGTATTTCTTCCTGACCTCAAATATTAAGGCTTTTGATTGGTTGGATCTTTCTATATACTTTTCATTATATCTATCATTACTTCCCATTTTGCACTCAACTCCAGACTCTTTGCCACCTCACAATTCATTTTTGATACTTGGGAAGATTCACAAAATTGTCCAAAACGTGAAAACTAAGCTTAGACAACACTATAAACAAGTCAGGAAAAGAGCAGCATGCACTCACGATGCATGCAAATTTTGGGCTGCTCTTCGTGCTTTTGTGTGTCTTTGTCACCAGAGACTCCCACACTGCACACAATCATATGTATTATTTGAAAGGTTAAAGCATACAGAGGATGATACTGAATTAAAATACCTTTATTATTATTATTATTAATTTTTTTTATTAAACTACATCTTCCTTCAGGATAAATAGAGGCATATCATTATAAAACTCAGATGTTCCAAAAACCTAACATCAGGACTAAATAAATGAATTTTAAAACCATCCTGCAACTGTGTTGAACTATTTTTCATACAGCGTACTATAGCATCTTCTAATTAGTCATATAGCTAGTAATAGCTAAAGTAAGTAATTGATACGATTTATTTAAATCCAGTCATAGAACAGTGGCAGAATTCAGCAGGTATATCTGAAATTAGTTTAATATCACAGTCACAAGATTAAATTAATCTCTTTCCTGTGCATCAATTTCCAACCCTCAACCTGCAAAATGGGGAGAACACTTACTTCACAGGGTTACAGTGCTGAGTTTCACTTGCAGAAGAGGTTTGTGTCATGATCAACAATTTAAGCTTAAGCATTACAATTTCAGAAGAACAGCATTTGAAATAATGCTGCCTTTAGCTTTATACTATTGTCATGGAGATACCTCAAAATGACTCCAAGCAATTAATAAGCTTAAAACAACTTTAATTTGGAACTAAAACCAAAATCAAATGAGAGACTGAAACCAAACAATCGAAAGCAATGTAAAGCAGGGTTGGGGGGCAATCCAGAATCAGTCAGCACTCTGAAAAGTTTTAGTAAACCGCAGGTTAGATGTACCAGTTGGGGTTATTACCATACAACGACACAAGACTGATGATCCACAGCACACACAAACTTACTCAAGGAGAAGCTCTTCTCACTCAAGGGTACCCAGGAGAAATAATCGCTTCCTGGGGTGTGCGAGGGCTCATTGAAGGATATATCCAGGAGAAATAATCACTCCCCAATGAGGGCTCTCATTCCCACAAAGTCTCCTTAAATGGTGTCCCTGTTTAAGGGAAGGTCTCTGATCACAGTCCTGCAGTTCTGAGAAGACAACATGGTCCAGAAGCTTCCCTGGGCCTGGGCTACTTTGTTGGCTGAAGACCCTATTGACCAGGGTCCCGCTCCTCCTGCTTCTCCAGCCGAGGGGTGAATGTGACAGAAGTCACCATGGTGTGGTGGGAAGTGGGACATGAGTGTCAGTGTTGACCCAGGTATGTACAGGAGGACATCCACAGTAGGGCACAAAAGGCACTAAAGAGCCATCAACTGTTGTATTGAAAGCTTTGGACCTTATCAGGATGTGTGCCACAACAGAATCACAGAATCACAGAATGTTAGGGATTGGAAGGGACCTCAAAAGATCACCTAGTCTGATCCCCCTGCCGGAGCAGGAACACCTAGATGAGGTTACACAGGAATGTGTCCAGGCGGGGTTTGAATGTCTCCAGAGAAGAAGACTCCACAACCTCCCTGGGCAGCCTGTTCCAGTGTTCTGTCACTCTCACTGAGAACAAGTTTCTTCTCAAATTTAAGCAGAACTTCTTGTGTTCCAGTTTGTACCCATTACCCCTTGTCTTACTGTTGGTTGTCACCAAGAAGAGCCTGGCTCTGTCCTCGTGACACTCACCCTTTATATATTTATAAACATTAATGAGGTCATCCCTCAGTCTCCTCTTCTCCAAGCTCAAGAGCCCCATCTCCCTCAGCCTTTCCTCATAAGGGAGATGCTCCACTCCCTTCAACATCTTTGTTGCCCTGTGTTGGACTTGCTCCAGCAGTTCCCTATCCTTCTTGAACTGAGGGGCCCAGAACTGGACACAATAGTCCAAATGAGGTCTTACAAGGGCAGAGTAGAGGGGAAGGAGAACCTCTCTTGACCTACTAACTACCCCCCTTCTAATACACCCCAGGATGCCATTGGCCTTCTTGGCCACAAGGGCACAGTGCTGGCTCATGGTCATCCTGCTGTCCACCAGGACCGCCAGGTCCCTTTCCCCTACACTGCTCTCTAATAGGTCATTCCCCAACCTATACTGGAACCTGGGGTTTTTCCTGCCCAGATGTGAGAGACTACACTTGCTGTTGTTATATTTCATTAAATTTTTCCCTGCCCAACTCTCCAGCCTGTCCAGATCTCACTGGATGGCAGCACAGCTTCTGGCGTGTCAGCCACTCCTCCCAGGTTCGTGTCATCAGCAAACTTGCTGACAATGCACTCAATTCCCTCATCCAAGTCATCGATGAATATATTGAATAATACTGGCCCCAACCATAAGTTTTTAGCTTAAATTCTTTCACAAAGCTGAAGAGCAAGCACAGAAAGATAATGGAAGAAGCCTCTGTACTTTAATAACTTTATTAAGTCTGTGTTTTAAAAATACATCCAATAGTTTAAAAGTACTACTGGACTCCCCAGAATAAATTAACTTTATGGCAAACCTGAGAAAAGTAATATTTAATCTTTCTCTTTTTAGCCTACATGCCTTGACTTCCTTAAAATGTGATGGAGGACCAGAATACTTTACAAGCAAGATCAGTACACCACTTATCTCTCAGCTGCTATGGCTTGTCGTAACCACACAGCCATCTTCCCCACATTTTGTTTTGTCAATTTCATTAAACAGTTGTCTATTGAGACAGAGAGTACCTTCTGTGAATTACAACAAAGACCAAGATTTGACCACAGGCTACAGCCATCATCACTCTGCCAGCACGTACATGGCATCTATAAGATGAGACGAGCTGCTGATTTATTTCCTTAGAGGAAATCTACACACTTTCACATCTCTTTCTGATGATAGCTGAGCTAAATGTGAGGCTTTGGGTCAAGTAGTATGGACAGGGAATTTTCCATTCATGTTGGCAGTGAGTTTTATTGTTTAACCACTGCCAGATTTGGCTATGACTACACCACTTAGTGACATCACTGCAAGTTGTCTTAAAAAGAAGTCAGTGGGGTTTTTTTAGCTGATATTCTCACAGCTGAGCCAGTATAGTGCTGTCTGTTATCATACACATTCTTTAGCAGCAGTTTCAAGCAGTCAAAAAACCCCACATTGCATAGCTGAAGAGATCTCAATAACCAGTGGACAGAGCCATGCCATCTGCTATGCTACTGTCTCCAGTATTCTTGGAGTGTGGAATTTAATCATGTGAAAGCACCTTAGATAAGTTAATATCAAGTTGATCATTACAGCGAGTCAGAACAGAACTTTGAAGCAATAGTTTTGCTGCTTCACCACTAGTACCTTCCCTTACTGTTTTTAAAATGATGTTGATTGCATGGGCTGGTTTTAGCTTACTTCAGAAGACTTACTATTTTAAAAAAAAAAAAAAAAAAAAAAAAAAAAAAAAAGTGGTTTTGTTAACAACTCTTACTACATTGATTCAGAGTGCTCAAAATTCATTCTTAATTCATACTAATCTAAGTGAGTTTTTGGAGTTTTCAATAGTATTATCGAGCTTGCCTTTTTGGATTTTCAATTTTCTGTCAACTCTCTCAAGTTTTTCAGCTTGTCAGTCAGCCCCATAATCTGAACATCTTTTTAAGATGCTTTATTAAACTGACAAATATATAATCTCAAAAAGGTTAAAATAATTTGAGTTTTACAACAGCAAAGGAATCTAAATTTGTTTTAACTACAGGTTCAACTACAAAACCTTCCTTCCAGCTAATAATTACACACCTCTGAATTTACACTGAATAAGTCTACTCTGTTTAGGAATTGTGTGAGCAGTGGAGTTTTTGATTGTTTGTTTGTTTGTTTGTTTTTCTTTTGTGTGTGTGGGGGGGTTTGTGTTGTTTGTGGGTTTTTTTTATTTCTCCCCTTAATTATTTTTCTTCGGGAAACATCAAATTTAAACTAAATTGCACTGTAAAATTATAAACCAAAGTAAAGCACAGAATATTTATCATCTTTGGAAGATCACAAAAAGGCAGCGAATGCATTCAAGAACAAAAGAAGGACTTTTTCATTCCTGAAGTTCATCAAGTCATAAGACTATGTAAAGTGCAGTGAAACATAATGTATCCTCAGTACAGTTTCTGAAACATTTTGAAGACTTTGGAGCATTAGTAAGCCATAGGGGAAGACTTGATAGTACTGCTCTACGGCACAAGGTTTTTTGGAAACGATTTATTCTCAAAAAAACTCATCGGACAAGTCCATGGCAACGTTGTAGTTGTACAAGTGATGCTTGACAGAAAAAAATCCATTCCTTTTCCACAGTCATTTCTGGGTTCCATGCTAGACTACATAATCACTTTTAATAGTGGAAAAGACTTCACTGACACTAGTACTGTTTCTGCCCACATCTCAGATTACTTTAGTACTATTTTAATACTGTTAATGGTGTTTCAGCACATTTTAAGTTCACTGCAGTGAGATTTCTTCCTTGGCATGTAAAATGAAGATGGGGGTGGAGAGGAAAGAGACAGAGAGAAGCTTCACACAGCTTTCCTGAAAATTAATTCGCTAAGAATCAGTTCACAATGGAAAGATCGTGAAAAAGTTATACAGGAGCTCAGGATTGGAAAAAAAAATTAATCAGAAATAGTACTAGAATATAGAAAGGTTTTCATTTGGTTTAATGCCTTTTACAATGTTCAGCTACTCAATTTTCAAACGTGACAGGCAGAGTAAGATAACTGTTCACAACTGGCTTCTAAAGAGTTCCAAGTCAGAAATAGTAATCTACAACTTTGAGAATTATTTCCTTATTTTATTCTAAAATGGGAGGATGGTAAGAGCATAGGGGTTAAGAGAATTCAGCTTAACCAATTCCAAACTAAAAAAAAAAAAAATATTTCTAAACTTCGTAATTCCCAGTAGTATCTTTGTCAGTAGATTTGAGTACACTTACATCTTAGTATACTCAATAGAATATATTCAAAATGCATTGGAGTATACTCAGATATTGTCAGCAAATTTGAGTACACCAAAAGCTTGCTCTTTGCATTAAATCTCTGAACAAAATACCATTTGTTGTGCACAACTCATCTTAATGAGGAAAAAAGCAAAAGGAAAATATTTTCATGCTGTTTTTTCTGATGACAGTTTTGTACAGAACAGCAAACAATACCAATTTCTTGATAGATCAGCAGTTGTTAAAAAAGGAAACACAGAATTATTTCTGTATTTAGGATTTGGAAAAAATGCTCCCTAAGGAAACTGTGTGGAGATAATGCAGTATATCTGCACATCCAGCTGCAGCTGGACCTGATAAAGTTTCAAAGAAGTACAACAGCAGAAGTGGCTTTCCAGGGCGAAAAATGATTATGTTTTTTATACCTTCATCATCGTACAAATTTTTATCTTCATAATATGCAATGTTTTCAATGATATATAAAACTATCCTTTTCCTCTAACCAGGTCCTTCCTTTGTGGAACTGGAGTTCCCTACTTCCTGTCTTTTCTAAGTAGAATTTTAAGCAGTTGAATTTACTTTAGCTCTTTCCGTTTATGACTCCTAACTGTCAGAAATTTCTTGAAGCACATTCACGTTAAACACACTGGTTCTTCTAGATGACTGCAGCCCCAGGCATTAATTAACCACACAGTAAGTGTTAAACAGTTAAGCAGTCACAACAGTATACTTACTGTAAACCATACCCAGTCTTATTTATAACACAGAACTGCTTCAACACCTTTGCTGTTGAAGCAAAATAGTTTCTCCAACATATAAGGAAAAAAAAAGCCCAAACTTTTACAGCACTTGCTCACTTAGCAGAATTATTTTAATGCAAAGAAGTTAATTCAAAAAAGAGTTCCCACAGATACCTTTGGATACAGTGCTGTTCCCACTTTTTGAGGTGGGGGGCGAGATTCCTCAGGTGTGTCTGATGTGCCATAGCCTTTGTTGTGTACAGATACACATTTGGGGTTATTCCAAAATTATCAATTAACGTTTTTAGAAACGTCTCATCTTTCAGGTGTTCAGAGCAGGGAAGTTGCTCAGCCAGGGCAGACTCCTCGCTATTACTTACCAATTTTAATGTATTAATTGAATTCCATTAATGACCCTCTGAACTGCGAAACTGCTGTCTATTCCCCATGACCCAAAACTGTCCTGTTTTAAATCCATCAAATTAAATTATGTGATACAAAGGTTAATTAATCGTGCATACCTAGCAGCAGAAAATCAGACATATAAACAGAGTATCGATCTTCAAGGAGTGTGCTACTACTTGAAACCATGATGGAATTACCCACAGATATGTTTCATGAGCAGTAACGATCTAATTAAAGGTAATAAACTCTGGTCTTGGTAGTTAATTAGATCAGCTCTGAAGAAAATTTCATAAAAGTGATTCCTGGACCTCATATACCATTTTAAAAACAGCAAGTCATTCCCTTTTCACCTGGATACAGTCTGGAAATACCAGCCATTAACCAAAGAAAGTTGAATGATAAGTCATCAGACAACAGTTTCTCTTAATAGTCCACCGTGGTAAAGCTGAATCATTAAAATTAACATACTAAAATGGTTCTATACTGTCAGTGTAGTAACATTTCACATTCCCCTTTCAAAATGCAGCAGTGCTACTCTGTCTTTGACACAGCATCATTGCTGTAATAAAATTCTTCTATTACAACTCTCAAACTTATCAGACCAAAGTTCACAAAATCCTTTCTGTAAACCACCTTGCAATGAAATTTGCAGCTTGCTTTCTTTAGAAACCATAAACATGACTATCTCCTATTAAATAATTGAAAACATTGGTTTATATAACCATTTAACATGTTTGAGGTAAGATAAGTAGGCTATATAGCTAACATCAGTAAAGTGTAATCTGAAATTATATGTTTATACATGTATATTCATATGTATAAGTTATGTTATTTAAGACTACAGATGTCAGGGTATATTAAAATATTAGTCACACACTCTGAATTCCTTTTTATAGCTTGCATTAGGCAAGCAGAAAGACATTGATGCTGTAGAAGCCAGTATTTTGTCTTATAGTACTCTCTGAGTTACAGTACAGTTCAATATGCATTTGCAAACACACATAAACTCAACAGAACTATGAAAATAACTCCAATTCAGACATGTAATTTAAGACCTTAATTAAGTCAGTGCCCTATCAAAGAAAATATAAAGATATTCAGATAGGACTGCTCTCCATTTTTAACTTTCTGGCTTTTATTTAATTCTTGGAACCTTGTACTATGTCTTTATATTTTTAATATTTTAGTCTTGCTAGAGAAGAGTTTTAATTTCTACCCATTACAAGGAATTTTATCACTAAAGAAATCTTAATCACAACAGTGTCCTCAGCCTGCCTAGAAATAATAAAATTTTTAATGATTTGTCACTTTTGAAATTGGTTGAGCCAGTATAGAACTATCTCATATGGACTTTAATGGAGTTTCAGAATGGGATTAGTGATGTAAGATGTATCATCTATACTGCTAGAAACAGGTGCCTACAGGAATATTAAAACAAGATCATGAATGCTACACTATGCTCAACCCAGTTCAGTTCAACAGAGAGTTTTAAGCCTCATTGTTAATGCTTCTTCTATCTCTTCTGCAGGCAGATAGGTAGACGACTGGAAAAGCCCAAGATTCACAGAAAACAAACCTTCAGCATGCAGTTGGAAAAAGTGTTCAGATATAACTGAACTTTTAATATGTGGAGTAGTGTGACATTATCTGAAGTCCAAATTATTCTCATAAGGCTTCCATAGGAATGATAAGCCTTTTGGAAAAGACATGTAATTGGGGAAATCTGAAAATGTTTAGAAATCATATAAGCCTAGGAAGCCCGGTGTTGGAATGACTTCAACTGCTATTGAAGAGGAAAGAAAAATAAAGTTATTCTATGATCTGCAGCAGATACAATAACATTCAAAGTACAAAAGGAAGCAAATTAACCCAAGCATACCAACAGACCAGGTTGCATAGTGATAAAATCATTGAAACAGTACCTATAACGGAATATAAGGAGATCAATTCCTTCATAAGTGTTGCTTAGCAAGCTTTAGACTAAAAGGACCAATGCATGGACTTACATCACCCTGCCTAAAGAATAAAACACGTAGGTTTCTTTAAGGTTCAGTTCTGCCAGTCTGGAAGCAAGCAGAGCTCACAGGGAAAGCACTGATGTGCTTGATCTTGCACAGCAGCTTTCACATAGTTTCATTAATAAGGAAAAATTAGTAATTTTTTTGTTGCTTGTTCTGAAGTCTTTTTGTCAGAGTTGTATTCCAGACATACAGGGACCCAGCTAAGTGCCTGTGTTAGCCTGTGAGCATTCAAAGCTACTTAATGCACTTTTGGAAGAGTATTGTCACCAAATTCTAGTCAGTAAGTTTCTCATGGACCTGGACTACACTGCAGACAAGAGGAAAATAACTAAGTGTTTAAAAATACTCAAGTCAGAAGATGTGGGCATGGGTCAGGCTCCCTGCTCCCCATGTTATCAGTTTTCTTCTTTACTCACAAACCACTGGAGAAAGAACACATAGTCACAGGAATAAAAGAGTCTTCTGAATCTTTTCTTACCTGCCAGGCCTTAAATACTAGGCAAGAGTCACATAAAATGCTCATAGTATATAGAATTAAAAAAAAAAAGAGTTACTTCTTTGTGCACCGTGGTTCAGTTTTGTCAGAGGAAAGAATTATTTCATCAGCACAGTTTTTGCCTAGGGGTAGGACAGACAGGATTTAAAACTCCTTTTTTCTTCCTCACCTTGCACTCCAAAGGCTGAGGAACTGGGGCAAGGCTTGCACACCAAAGTTAGAAAACACAAGTTGATCATGAGCTAGTTAGAAAACTGACAAAGGAGGCGGCAGATAAGCAAAAGCTTTTGTGATTCTGATTTTCAATTAAACTATTTCAAGTTTCCTTGTGTTCTACATTATAAATGTAAGACCTTTATTGAATGTAATCCCAACTCCTTTTTCCTATATGTCCCTAGTAATAATAAGAAACTGAACTCTGAAGGACTATGAAATGCAAAAATGTGAAAACCAAAAAAAGAGAGGAAGTCTAATTCTATGGTTCACAACAGATTTGCCAGTCACCAAAACTGAGGGACAGAGTTGACGTGATTAGCAGAAACAATTAGATAAATGGGACAATAGTCGGTTTCATATGCAAGCTACAGACTCGGTCGAAATAAACCCTGCACCTATTTAGTTTTACTCACTGCATAATCGACCAGCTTTCATACCTATTTGGAAGGTTAGACTAAAAGCAAAGCCTACAGCTGCCTCCTGGCTTCAAATGAAACAAAATTCTGCCTGGCAGCAACTCAGGTTATTTCTGAGGCAACCATCTAGGTAGCATTACACCATGCAGAAAAGCAAACTCTCTCCTAAATTAAAGTTCAAAATTTAATCTCTACTGTCAAATGACGTGACATCAGTGAAACTACAAGTTACAGTCAGTGTTCCTCAACAGAAGTTGCGTACTGCAGTGGTTTCAGCTCTTCGCTTGAGCCTCCCTCAGTTGAGGAAACTGACTTAGCCTTGGTAATTCATGCACAGATGATCAGTTACATATATGCAGTTGTTTCATATGCCTCAAGAAGTTGTGGTGTTTGAGTCAGTAATGAAAAGCCTTAAACCTTGTTGCTAGAAAAACATATTGCTCTTGTTTAGAACTTCTTACCAAGGAGGTGTTAAAAGTCTTCACAGCAGCAAGTTACTAACAGCACGATTATGCAATAGTTTATATGCATTTTATAACTGTCAAAATTCAAGGAAAGAACCTGAATGACATGCTTAAGTAGTTTTCTAAATAAATGCAAATCCAGAAGTGCAGTCATGCAAGGGAAATAGTTAGAAAAACACTGATTTTTAAAGTTGCCAATTATACAACTATCACTGAAGAGAAGGAATAGCAAAAGTTTCAAATCTATGGGAATGCGAACGTGGTACTCATAACACTATATCCAGCCACATTTGTCACTTTTTAATCCTATTGATCTACTTCTTCAGAAAAAAAAATCCTGTTATCTAACTAAAGGAAACATAAAATAATTAGGACAAGCACAAAAATAACCTAAAATTCATGAGCCATATCTTTCATAGTTTATTAGATCAAATGTGCCAATCTTTCTCAAACTTCTGAGACTAAGCTTTTCGGTACATAACTTAATTTCAAAAACAATAATTGTTAGGGGAACACCCATGGGCAAGGGTACTTGAAGGTAAAGGGGCCCAAGATAGTTGGTTAACATTCAGCGACCGCTTCTACCAAGCTCAAGATCAGAGCAGCCCGACATGTAGGAAGTCAAGGAAGGGAGCCAGGAGACCTGTTTGGTTAAACAAGGAACTGCTGGGTAAGCTCAAGTGGAAGAGAAGAGATTACAGATCATGGAAAGAGGGACTGGCCACTTGGGAAGAATATAAGGCTGTTGTCAGAGGATGTAGGGAGGCAACTAGGAAAGCTAAGGCCTCCTTAGAATTAAACCTGGCGAGAGGGGTCAAGGACAACAGAAAGAGCTTCTTCAAATACATGGCAGATAAAACTAACACCAGAGGCAATGTAGGCCCACTGATGAATGGGGTGGGTGCCCTGGTGACAGAAGATACAGAGGAGACAGAGTTACTGAATGCTTTCTTTTTTTCTATCTACACTGCTGGAGGCTGTCCTTAGAAGCCTTGTACCCCTGAGGCCCCAGAGGAAGTCAGGACAATAGAGGAGTTTGCCTTGGTTGATGAGGACTGGGTTAGGGACCAGTTAAGCAATCTGGACATCCATAAATCCATGGGTCCAGATGGGATGCACCCACGGGTGCTGAGGGAGCTGCCTGAAGTTATTGCTAGGCCACTCTCCATCATCTTTGCTAAGTCTTGGGAAATGGGAGAGGTGCCTGAGGACTGGAGGAAAGCAAATGTCACTCCAGTCTTCAAAAAGGGCAAGAAGGAAGACCCAGGTGACTATAGACCAATCAGCCTCACCTCCATCCCTGGAAAGACGATGGAACAACTTATCCTTGGTGCCATCTCAAGGCATATCAAGGATAAGAGGGTCATTAAGGGCAGTCAATATGGATTCACCAAGGGGAAGTCATGCTTCACCAACCTCAAAGCCTTTTATGAGAACATAACGAGGTGGATAGATGATGGCAAAGCAGTGGATGTGGTCTACCTTGACTTCAGGAAAGCATTTGACACAGTGTGCCACCGCATCCTTACAGCTAAACTGAGGAAGTGTGGACTGGACGATCGGGTAGTGAGGTGGACAGTGAACTGGCTGAAGGAAAGAAGCCAGAGAGTTGTGGTCAATGGGGCAGAGTCTGGTTGGAGGCCTGTATCTAGTGGAGTGCCTCAAGGGTCAGTACTGGGACCAGTACTATTCAATATATTCATCAATGACTTAGATGAGGGAATTGAGTGTACTATCAGCAAGTTTGCTGATGACACCAAGCTGGGAGGAGTGGCTGACATGCCAGAAGGCTGTGCTGCCATCCAGCGAGACCTGGACAGGCTGGAGAGTTGGGCGGGGAAAAATTTAATGAAATATAACAAAGGCAAGTGTAGAGTCTTGCATTTGAGCAGGAACAACCCCAGGTTCCAGTATAAGTTGGGGAACGACCTGTTAGAGAGCAGTGTAGGGGAAAGGGACCTGGGGGTGCTGGTGGACAGCAGGATGACCATGAGCCAGCACTGTGCGCTTGTGGCCAGGAAAGCCAGTGGTACCTGGAGTGTATTAGAAGGGGGGTGGTTGGTAGGTCGAGAGAGGTTCTCATTCTCCTCTACTCTGCCCTGGTGAGACCACATCTGGAATATTGTGTCCAGTTCTGGGTCCCTCAGTTCAAGAAGGACAGGGAACTGCTGGAGAGAGTCCAGTGTAGAGCCACAAAGATGCTGAAGGGAGTGGAGCATGTCCCTTATGAGGAAAGGCTGAGGGAGATGGGGCTCTTGAGCTTGGAGAAGAGGAGACTGAGGGGTGACCTCATTAATGTTTACAAATATGGAAAGGGTGAGTGTCACGAGGATGGAGCCAGGCTCTTCTCGGTGACAACCAATGACAGGACAAGGGGCAATGGGTACAAACTGGAACACAGGAGATTCCACTTTGATGTGAGAAGAAACTTCTTCCCAGTGAGGATGACAGAACACTGGAACAGGCTGCCCAGGGAGGTTGTGGAGTCTCCTTCTCTGGAGACATTAAAAACCCACCTGGACACATTCCTGTGTAACCTCATCTGGGTGTTCCTGCTCCTGTGGGGGGATTGGACTGGACGAGCTTTCGAGGTCCCTTCCAGTCCCTAACATTCTGTGATTCTGTTATTCTGTGACAATTTTGTTATTGGTGGAAGCTGATTCCCTAAACAACCATAGAATAGAGTTGAAACCTATACTTAAAAACTACATTGAAATCAAATAGCAACAGATCACCTCTACCTTACAGACTCAGGAGTCAGAACACCTTTAGCCAGAAGATTTCCAGGTGAAGTTGCCTCTGGCAGCTACAGAAGACCATATGAGCTGGAACTGGAGGAGAAGCTGTTACGATAATAACACCCAGATAACTTTGTACTCAAATAGTTGAGTCTAAGGCTCAGACTGATTGATTCCAAGATTAACTTCATCACCAGCATTTCTGGCTTCCACATGACTGGATATACATAGCCAATACAGGAGTGAACAGACCTTGAAAAACGGGCTTTACTCAACTTTATGGAATAACAGATGGGTGAAAAATGTTTTCAATTGCCTATGGCAAAGTTCTGAAACACTAGCTATAGCTATAGCTTACATACATCTTGGCCTAACACTGATGCCCAGTGATATGCTGACCTCTATTGCTCAAGCCAAACGCAAGGCAATGTTCAAAAAAAGTTCATCCTCCTTGAGCCACACAGCAGAAACAGACAAGGAACACAGAGTTCTGTTTTCTTTCTGTGTGTGGATTGCAGATTTTCTAACCAATATCAGAAATGATATGAAGCAAAGGAATTGTTTTTTAGAAGATTTTCCAGAAAAACATAAATACTGAAGAAACATACTAGTGAAAAAGAAAGGATAAAGAGCCTGATTCTATTAAAGAGTGGTTCATAGATAACAAACAGTAAACTCAATCTCAGACCTTAACTCTCTAAACATGCTATAGCTGTTGCCAGATAAGCCCTCTTAGCAAAGGGAACACACCATCCAGTCATAAGGAAGGAGGAATACTCTGTCATGCCAGCCCTTTAGAGTCAAGACCACATGTAAAATGCTGCCTTGGAGGATTAGTGACACATTTGTCCTAAGTTCAAAACAATATTTCAGCATTAGTGCCACTTTGGACATGTACATCTACATAAATGACTATTTTCACTTTTGCCTTAGAATCAAGTCTAAACACAATTAATAACATAGTATAAACTATCCTGACAATGTTTATAGTCAAAATATAAATTCCAAGGTGACAGACCCTGGATATAACTTCCCTTCCCAGCAAAGAGAAAAAAAGTACATTAAAAAGAGTTTAAACTGTTTAAAGTCTGGGGTACTGAAGCGCAAATTGACCCTGTCCCAGCAAACACTAATGGCATCCTTCTACTGAGTATTGCAACTCAGTGTAGTCTGTTTCTATAAGTGGTTGCTGACAGAACACAACAGTTACAAAGAGATGGGTTACACCAAACTAAAAGGGTCAACATCTGACCTCTGTCATAGTATAATATTATGGCTTTGGAGAATCAATATTTTTCATTTTGTTATACAGGAAAGCAAGCTTCTTGGTATTTACCCAGAGACACAGTGTCTAGAATCATTCTTTAATTTGCTTCCTTGAAGGACATATCTTAAGAACATTCAAATATTTACAGGACCTATCCTTGCTTAATAGCCTAAAACAATATTGCACAAGAAACTTCGTTTTTGTTTTCATGTTCAAGAACTTTCTTTAGTACATATTTAGTTAAAGGAAAAGTTAATGGTTTGAAGCAACTTCTACAGCCATTATGTTATCAGAATCCAGAATTCAACTCTCCTTGCATTATTTATGAAGTTTCAAGGTATAGATTGAAGTCCAGTGGCTCTGGGGATCTTTTCAGCTCATATATTAATGAGATCTTTGGAAAAATAAATTTCAGATTCAATAGCCAATAGGATGGTAAACACTCTTTCTAATGAATTGTGTTATATATGTCTCAGAGAAGTATCAGCTAAGAAGGGATGTCATACCTAGATCTTGCAGTTAGGACACTTATCCTGTGAGACCTTTGATCATGTAGTTCTTAATTTAGCATGCTACTCATTTTCATTTGGTCTACACAAAAATACATGCAGGACTGGAATGACTCAAAATTTGTTTTCAGCAAAATTAAAAAAAAAAAAAAAAAAAAAAAAGAGTGGTATGTATGACTCCTTGCATAGTTTGGAGAAACAAATGCATACACTCTCCAGAGCAATTTATCTCATCTGTTTAGGGCACTAACCTCCAGGTGAACCACCCTGACAGCTTTTCATTGATTGCAGAGGTATCTCAGACCAGATGGCTAAAGCTAGGGTGATGGGACAGTGCCTAAGGATCAAACCTTTAAAGACCTTTTGGTGCCTGGGGCAGAGCTACAATACAGCCAACACAATTTTCACTTCTGAGAAGGCTGAAAAAGCAATTCCTATCCATTTCACTGTATGAGGAGAGTTAGCAAAGTAAGACTATAACAAGATGAAAAAACTTACTGGCAAAGTTCCAGCAGTAAATTAAGAAAGACCTTAAGGAGAGAAATGAGCTACTTAGTTCCCATAAAATGCAAAGCCAAATCCAATTGACGGGGTTCTACAGATTTTATGTCTCACTGTGAAAATGGCTCTTCCTAGACAGTGGGCACATACATTGCCTATTGCAACACCTTCTGCCCTTCTTTTGCATCTGCACTTCTCCTTTCAACCAAATAACATGGCAAGGGTTGGATATGCACTTTGGAAGTGGGTGAAGGATCATGTTTTGGGAAAGAGCAGATTCATCATGGAATTCTGTAACTTCATTTTTAGTGCTGGATCTAAGTCTGAAATTTCATACTGATATGGACTTGATGAATCACAGATATTTTTAGAGACGGTCAGAATCTTTCCTGTTTTTTTGCTGGAATAGTCATAGAATAAGAGACAAGTTACTATAGTGTGCCCTAGAAAATCAGTATACTGTCTCAGAAGTTTATGATTATTGAGGTAAATATATATTAGGAAAAGTGATACATTCTGTCAGTTCCTTAAAAGATCAATAAAACAGGAATTAAGATTTGCCTTTATGGTTCTCTCACACTGCATCAATATAATGCATTTTCTCTAGCTTAACATTTCTTTTTTCGGTTTACTTTGTGCCAAGTATCAGTCTCCTTAATACTGCAGCATTAAAGCCTGGCAGGGCTAATTTGAAGCCATCTCCAGAACAACAGTATTGTTCCCAATTTATGGAAGGATTCTATTACATGTGCCAAAGCTACTATCGTAAGGATTAAAACAGCGGTAAGATTTCTTATGCTGTGTACTATTGTGTTCAGATAAATTTTAGTTAAACACTGCAAGTGGTTATTAGGAAAACTGCACTACTTTGGTTCAAGCTGAAGTTACACAATAAGACTGTTTCAAGCATACATCAGTTTGATTTTTATTCTTCCTTCAAGTTTTGTCTTATAACATTTAAAACTAGTCAGAAATGGTGTAACAAATGCTTGGAAACATCCTAATAAAAACCTTTATTCATTTCAGCAACTTCTTTGCTTTTGCAATCATCCTGCCCTGTGATTCTTGCACATTTCGTTAACAGTGTAATGGCACATAGGGATCCTTTTAAAGAGCCCTGCTAGATTAGTCTGAGTGAAATACACTGCCAGTGTCCTCCTCTAATGCAGAAATTCAGTTTCTCTGCCAAACTATGCCATTAAAACAGTGAAAGCAGGGATACTTAGGAGATATCCAGGCACTGAGTATTTGGAGAGAGGAAATGGAGGGAAAAAGCTACTAACTATGCTTTATTTTGCTGGAAGTATTTGTTATCTGATTCATAAACATGACCTGCAAGTGTTCTCACCGACATCCTCCAGAAATGGGTGCTCTAGCTTCTGAAGTACATAAAGAGCCACAGCAAACATTATGCTATTCTGAAAGCATTGACTGATTGCAAGATGAATATCTACCCCATCTTCCGAAACTCTATTTTTTTTTTTTAGTTTAAGGACAAGAGGAGGAGCAATAAAGGCTAAGGCATCTATCAGCTCAAGTCTGACATAACTTAGCTGTAGTTCAGGGCAACAGTATAGAGACAAGTACCTCAAAGTACAAATCTTACCATGTCTTTCATTAGCAACTCTGAGGGTTCCATAGAGTCCTTCCACCATAGCAGTGCAAAATTGAAGTCAATCTTACCATGAATCATTAATCTAAGATTTAAGAACCATGCCGCAACTCTTATGTAGCACCAAGATACTTACTCTCACTTTGCCATGTCTGTGGCAAAAAAAACCAGAGGGCTCGTAGCTCCATGGTATCACTCTCACCATTTGCAGTTCTAAATTACAGCAACTAGAGCACAAGTTATTTTAAAAATTAAATTACAAGTCAGTCATCACTTATAGAATTATGATATAAAAATAAATATATCAACATTTACCTCTTGGAGAATGGGTTACTTATTGTGTCAGATACTGAGGAGGGTGATGGTAGGGACACAACAGAGCATCCAAGATGGGTTACCAAGACTGGAACTGTGCCAGTATCAAAATAGGATTGTTCAATATCACATTAATTGAGACTTGTGACATGAAATGGTATAATGTCCATCGTTAAAACAGATTTCTTCTAGGACTTCTTTTCAGCAAATTGTCTTATTTGTCTGTAGCACAGAAATAGCTTCACATATGCAGCACCATGGATTTGATTAGATTGAAGAAAAGAATTTCAAAGTGTGAGAATGGAAAAAAAATTGCATAACCATCAGATTTGATACTAAATGCATGTTCCTTTCAAATAACAACACTGAATTTTTTTAGATCAGCAGCATTCACAGTAAGATGAAAAATGTATAAGAAACTCAATTAAGGTAAGTAAAACTACAAACCTGTAAATCAGAACTGACCTTCATTTTTCAGTCATTTTAAATGCCTAACGAGAAGAAGAAGTGTATGAAGAAGTCAAAACATAATAAAAACTCAGTCACTACTGTATTCCATTTCTAAAGATAAGCAGAGGGAAAAGCAACACCCCAGCGAAATACTCAGTTCTGTCTTATTGACATTCTGAAGACCTTTGAATGAATTATTTTGTATTCATGTAGAACATCACAGTATCATAAATATACAGGTTTTGGACTGCAGAGTACAAGATTAACTGATATATTTTAAAGAATCCATACATTTCCATTATTTAGTCAATGGAAACATTGAAAACTGTCATTGAAATAAGTCAAATTATTTATTTAGACTGCTTTAAGATTTTATACCATTGTAGAAGACATAGTGTAGGGTCTTAAGATCTGCCTTGACCTGGGCTGCTTTAGACTGTGTTGTCACTCAATTGCAAGAGAAATATTTATTTCTCAGTTTGGTTTAGCTCAGGCTATGTGAATACCACCTGAGGGAAACCTTGGCAGGTACTGCATAACAGAAAGGTCTTTACAGTAACTGAGATTTGGGAACAATACAGAGCCCCTTTCAGACTTTGGCTAGTAACACACATACCTACGCATGTAGACACAGGCATATAAACTTCACGCTCTTCTGGTGAAAGACCCTGGTAACTCATCATGGCTTCTCCATCCCCAGTCTTCCTGAGGAAGAACGAAGCTGTTGACCCCAAGGCCCAGAGGAATGCTAGAAGGATGAGCACCACACAAGGGAAACTGACATACATACTAGGAAATGTGCTTACAGTAAATTTAACCATATTATTAATGAGACTTCCCTGTAACAATTAGATAATTTGGACTTACTTTGATTGGATTTTAAATATTGGACTAAGAAACTCCCATGAAGTCCCTCATGAAAGGTGCGTATTTTAACCCACAAAGAGATTTGCAGTGTCTCTCCCTTACCAGTCATCTTGAGCTATCCTGTTTTCACTCGGAATTGCAATTTCAATTATTTGCATGGACTTACATTCCTCCCCAAGGTTTCTCCTTGCGTCTAAGATCAGTGTGCTTTATTATTGCAAAGAGACTCTTCAAGAGGAGTCACAAGCCAGTTTCTCCAGTATTTTAAGGTAGTAGAGCAGAACATTTGAGGTGTTGTTGCTCTATGTGTATAGAAGGATGTTTATAGGACAGGACATGCGTTTGCTCTGTATGGTCTAAAACCCAATGCTTGTTCTTTGGCTACTTTTTCATAACCTTCAAAAAACTTATTAATATAATACTTGCACTATAAAAAATTGAAGTCTTCAGACCTGGAATGGACACATTTTAATGCTTAAAAGGTGAAACTAGCTATTGGACTCTGGTCTAATTAAGTAGAAAATTTCAAAGTAAGCAAGTTAAAACATTATGTAATCAGAAACAATAACCTTTTCATTTTTAGACTTGCATACCAACTCTTCTCTAATTGTACTTCTATTTTAGGTTGACAACACCTGATTCTTGAGAGATCTAGTAGCATTCTTCATCTGAAAGGAAAAAAAAATCAATATACGTCATATAAGATCTTAGATAAAATAGGCAGTAAGTCTGTTATGTCAATACGAAAACTTCAAGCTTTATTTTAAAGTAATATGAAAATGTGCAACTTTTCTATTAATTTTTATTGTTCTGTTTCAAGTATGTAACTGACCAAAAAGTAGTATTTTTGCACTAGACATGAATGAATCAGCATGTATTTATTTTAATAAAATGAAGAAACTTGATAATTAAGAAAAAAATATAACCTATGTTCATCCAAACGGTATTCCACACCACCAAAGACACTCGGTCACTTCTACTCAGCTAGGCAGGGGAGACAAAATATAATGGAAGGCTCATGGGTCAAGATAAGGACAGGGAGTGATCACTGCTCAATTACTGTCACAGGAAAAACTCAATTTGGGGAAATTAGTTTATTACCAATCAAATCAGAGTATGATAGTGGGAAATAAAAAATAAATCTTAAAACGACTTCCCCCTGCCCGTGCCCTCTTCATGGCCTCAACTTCACTCGCAATCTCTCTGCCTCCTCCCCCCAGCAGCTCAGAGGGACAGGCAATGGGTGCTGTGGTCAGTCCATCACACGCTGTCTCTGCTCTTCCTTCCTCTTCACACCCTTCCCTCCCACAGGAGACAGTCCTCCATGAACCTCCCTAACATGAGTCCTTCCCACAAGCTGCTTTTCCTCATGAACTGTTCCAGGATGAGTCTCTTCCACAGCATACAGTCCTTCAGGAACAGCCTGGGTTCCCCATAAGGTCACAAGTCCTGCCAGCAAACCTGCCCCAGCCTGGGCTCCTCTATCTACAGGGTGACAGCTCCTGCCAGGAGCTTGCTCCCATGTGGGCTTCACATGGGGTCACAGCCTCCCCCTGAGCACATCTACCTGCTCCAGTGTGGGGTCCTCCATGGCCTGCAGGAGGATATCTGCTTCATTATGCACCTTCCCAGGCTTCAGGAGGGCAACCCGTCTCACCATGGTCTGCACCATGAGCTACAGGGGCTTCTCTGTTTCAATTAGATCACTGGAGCATTCTGTATGGAAAGGCCTTTTTTACATTCATTATACTAATGCATGCTTTTAAAGTGATATTACTAGGAAGAGCTAAAGCCTCTCTATCTCTGTTTTCTGGAGCCATACAATATAGCAGAGATTTGAATGAGATTCTGAACAAAAGATCATTGATTTGATTGATGGCATGAAGTTTTTGTTCTCTTCATTAAACTTTTTATCTCACTGTGGATCGTATGTTTTCTGAAGGGCCTGTTAACACCTTTTTTTGTAGACACTATCAGAGCTCTGGGAGTATCTTTTCCTTGCCACGTTTGCTTTGCCAATAGAATATGCCTGGTTACCAGACAATTCTAATCTTAAAACACATTAAAATAATACATTTCCTACCTCTGTGATTATGCAAACCAGATTCAAAGTCCCAGAGCATACCATATACAATCAGAAAATTATACATGAGCCTGTAATATCAAATTTTGTAGTAGTTCTTGATTTGAGAGTAATTTGAAAAGGTTTCAAAACCCATAGAATACTCCAAAGCTGCTAAATGGTTTACTTTTTACCCTACAAAATATCTGAAAAAGGTGAAGAGAAGACAGAGCTAAAAATGTTCATGATATAGCAATGAGACAATCTTCCACTGAAATAATGAGAAAGATAACAGAAAATTATTACATATACATTTACCCACACCTACAGCTTTCCTAACTGAAAATTAGTACTGTTGTTGAGAAAATATATAAGTAGGTTTAAATTAATTCTGCCAGTTCTCTTTCATTATTTTCATTTATTCTGTACTCTTTTTACACACTTTGTTTTTCCTGTAATAATTAGGAACAATCTATTACGTAGACTTTCTCTTTACCTCTGGCAAATTACCTTCTATCAGCAGCGATATGGAAATCCAAATGAGCAGTATAAATCTTCCCAAAAATCATTTAAGATAGAGTCATAAGAGCCCTGTTTATGTGAACATGAAACAAATGAGAAATATGATAAAGCCTGGGAGAAAAAAAATTAATCAGAGTGAAGTGGTATCTATGTGATTTCATAAGCAATGCAAGAACACTTAGAGGCTTGGAAAAATAAGTTAACATCTAAGGAGCTTCTGAAGCCTTAAGATTATAAACCACATAACCTTTGGACTTCCACAGAGTCACTGAATTTTGTGATGAAGAGTAAACAAATTTCACAAAGGAAAGAAAAGCAAAACCAATATAAATTTACTTTTTAGGATGTATGCTATCTAGGGGCAATGGTTCTGACATGAAAAGTTTGTCTTAAGACAGATGGAGGTTGTTTTCCAGTTGCATCCAGGTATTTCAAATCAATTTTATCAAGTTATCTCAAATAAGAAAACAGTTTTGCCTTCTTGTAAAAACAAGTTGCATCTCTTTTGCTTACAGAGGCACAGCCATAATGGCCATTAGTGTAGGTTTTTTTGTTTTCCTTTAGGTCTAATCTTGTATGTACGTTGCAGCAAGGCACAGCTCTACAATCAAGACTAAGAAGTAGCTGAAAAGAGAGTTTCCTAGAGAGGCTGGCACAACGCGTTGTGGTTTTGCAACTCAGAAAACTACTTGAAATTAGTGCACCAAAGTAGAACGTAAGGGACAAGATCAGGGCACAGAAGAAAATTTAGTTTTAAGTCCTCTTATTTTAAGATGTCTCATAAAGCAAATATGTTTTTAAGAGTTGTCTTTTTTACAGTTACAAGAGTACATGAAAAAAAAAAACTTTCAAATTAACCTAGCTTAGGTTTACACTTGGACAAGTTATCACACTAAGTACAAGATCAAGAGGAACTTCAATTCATGACAGAGTGAAAAGCACATGACCAATGTGTTTGTGAGGCTGGATTTAAGGAGGGATCAGAGATGTCTTGCTACAGGGTACCACTGAGTTGTACATTTTTTATGTGTTGTTCTTTGAAAATGTATTAATTGCTGCAAAGTATGAGCTATGCCAGGACTTTGAGCTATACCAAGACTAGGCCTCACCTGGGGCCTTCCCCCACCACCAACTGCTCATAGGCTCAAGATTAACCATTGAAGCTCCATCCCAGGGATTCAGACCCTGCCTAAGCTACAGTACAGAAGCGCATGTCTCCAGCTCATGCCTATATCTGACCATGGGTCTTACAGGTCTGGGCCTCAACCCGAAGGCTAGTGATTACTGACTGATGGCCTGGTGATTCCTGGGCTGTGTCTGACTCTGGAAACTCAAAATTTCACTATTGCAAATTAGACAAGGGCACAAGCCTTTTGAAGATTGTGTAGACTGGAACTTGTGTCACAGTTGCTGTGATTCATGATTCAGTGTATTGGGTTAAAATGCATTACAAGGGTTTTCAGGAAAGCATCATGCTCCTGCTGGAACATTTCAGCTGGTCTCATATTTTGCTTTTTAGCACCTGATGGCTCAAATCTGCAGCAGAGGTTGATAGCAGCATAAGCGCTTCCACCTTGATCATTCAGCAAATGTGATTTCAGGTCTTAAAAGTCTGAAAAATACTCATTGTTTTACAGCAGTGTCTAGTCTATAACTTTAATGGTTGGAGTTCACAGTGGAAAAGACAAATGGCTACCCTCAGAAGTAAAGTGATCTTTACTGCAACTGTATGGATGGTCTTTTCCTTCTAGAGCAAGAAGACCTAAGGGTTACAGGCCAGAAGGTCCACCTCTTCATAGCTCCCAGTCTTCCTTAGATGAGGAAGACTGGCAAAATATAAAAGACTGGATGGAATCCATTAAGCAAAATAGAAAGGTGTAAGCCTTAATGACTGCATAAGGGGACCCTTTCCCTCACTAGCACACTTACCACTGTAGAGTGCTGAACTTCATCCCTTTGTGGCCTCAGTTACCTGTCTGAGAAAGCCAATGACAGGAGTACCTATAATTCACAAGTATGAAGAAGAACAACTGAAATGGCATATCTCTTCCTATGATTTGTGGAATACTCACTACATTTAATGACTAGATGGAGCTATAGTAGAATTTCATAGGGAATGTGTGACTTCATAAAGTACTAAACTTTGAAACTGAAACTTTAACTAACATTTTTGATTACTATGTTGAGTATTCAGAGGAAAAACTTTAATATTGTTGGTAACAAATTTGTGGTTGAAGAGCAATCTTAATACCTCCTCTTAAGTCTGGTGTTTAATCACTAGCTTACACATACATATCTATGCTCACACTGAACTTTGAATAAAGGATATGCCCCCTGCATGTGAATTGACAGAATTTTGTCATTGAAAATTCATCTATTTCTGTAGACTTTTTCAAGTGCAAATCCTCATGTACAGAAGAGATATTTATCCAGAATGCCTAAACAATATTTTGAACACCAGATAAAGAATTTGTGAGTGGCAAGGTGAAAGCAATCAAAGGTAAAACACTGCAGACCAACTGATCATAGGGAAATCTTTAAAACTGAGATAATAAAAATGTGTCAAAGTAACTTCATAGGTCTATGAACTAAATATTTTTTTTATTCTGCTCACTGCAATTTCTAGTATTTGATGAGTACAGATTTTTAAGATTACAATGTGATGGAAGGAAGTTTTGAGAGAACGGTAGCATAATTGCAGAAAGTTCTTTACTTACACCAGAAGATCTATGTTTTGTAAAGCAAAATGATTCAAGACATGATCATTGGTGAAAGTAGGCAGCAAAGAGGTTTCCTGGGGATTTAGAAGGATAAGTGGGTAGAAAATCAGACTGAAATTTAAACTACACTAGGAGTATATCTTGCTAATGAACCTGTTGTATGAAAAGCTGATGAAAAGTGGTCAAAATGGGGTAATATCTTGCTTCCTTAAACATGCAGAGACAGAAGGATCAGAAAAAGTGCAGCTGAATTGTAGAAGCAGTACTCATGAGAAAAGTAACCTTCTTAAGAGACCTGTAAAAAAGTCAATTCCTGGGGCAACTATGAATAAGAATTCCAGCAACTTGCCTTGTTAAATACTGACGGATGTGCAGGATGTTCCTCAGCAGTGAAGTACACAAGACAATTACTCAGCTCTAGGGTCCATCAGATTTGTGTGGACACCCTTAGAACTCCAGGACTTTGTAGTGCTTTGGAAAATGAAAATGATGGTCTGCCATAGGACAGTCAATGAAAGAAATACACAGAACATGTCCTATTATTACATTGACAAACAATATTGTTAATTACCCAGCAATAGAAAAAATAATATTATGGAGCTAAATAGAAGTTGTGTTATATCAAAACAGACTTATGGAGCATCTTGGAGACAAGGACCATAAAGCTATTATTTCTGTTTTGTTTATAGGTCAGAATTCTCTAGGTGTACATGTGTATCAAAAGTGTCAATAAGTTACTATTTTGCCTCTGTACCTAGAAACATGAAGTAACTTCATAATACTTCATCTAAATCACTGATAAAATGATTCAGAAAAGAGCTGATATAAGTGAAAAGATTAAAAAAAAGCATAAATGACAAATACTGAATTGGTGTTGAAAGAGAAGAGAAGTGTAATAATGGCTGAAAAAAACAAGACATGAGGAAACGGCTGAAGATAGTGATGAGAAAAGACTTAATATTACATTTTATTAATTTTTCTTTTTAGAGAAATCAGTAATAAGTTCCTTAGAGGCAGAAGCAGAGGAAGAAGTGAACTGTCTGAGGGTTGAAATTAATCAAAATAAAGAATTTGCTGAGATTGAAAATGGGGCATTAAGTAAAATTAGAAAAGTTGTTGTTTACAAGCAGGTAAAGTAGAACCAAAGACAGAAAGGACATTTTATACTGGTGAAAGTCACATTGGTTGTTGGATTTTTGAAGTGAATCATAGTAGAGACCCTCCAGTCAGAGTGAATAGCCTTACAATCAATTAACCTGTTCTAATTAACCTTGAAGAAATAGTTAATTTATTACATTTACTATTCTCAATTAATGAACATATTATCTTGCAAATGAATTTCTTTATCAAGTTTGTTTGGTTAAGTCTCAGGCATTCAATTCACATTTTAATTTATCTGTATGGGTGGAAAATGTGGGCATTCAAATGTAAAACAACACAGTTCGACATTTGAAACAGTTTACTCAGAGAGATTCAACACAGAAAACTTCTGTTGTTTATTTCACAATTTAAACTGAAGAAAACAGCACAGAAGATTCTATGCAGAATTTGAAAAGTGCTTGAATATTTTAGCAGCAGAAAAGCACATTACAGTCTCCAGATAATACTCTCTAATTAAACTGAAGCATTATTTTCTTTGTGGGGTAAAATAAATAAATAAATAAATAAATAAAAACATCTACTCCAGAAATACTGCTGAAAACATTGGCTTATTGTCTTTAACACTTATCCTTTGTTGCTCCCCACCTCATCCAGTACATTTAATGTCACCAGGGAGCTTTCTGTGGCTTGGAAACCAGGATGTATTTCTTCCCTTAGGCAAAAAAAAGAAAAAAAACCCAGTCTTTTGTGTATGGTTAGGTAATTTAGTGGCCTGTCCTTCTTGGACCTCTTTATTTTTTTTTTTCCCCCCCTTTTCTGGTGTTAAAGCATTGAGGAATTTTTGTTTAGATGTAGTCATCCAGAAGAAATTGATGTGGCAAATACCTGTTCCGACATACACCCAAGACTGTGGAAGAGGCAATTCCCCTGCCTAATTCAGTGTAGTTAACAGGAGTAAGTGGTATACCTTTAGACAACCTGTGGCACCATGCTGGGATTTTATAGAATAAAAATATCTGCATATGATACTTGAGAATTTGTAGGTTATGATTTTATAGAGAGATTTTACACTATCAGCCATACCTCATTGCTATGTATGGATGTTGGCAATGACAATAAACTTAGTATTTGTGAGCAAAGCTTCCACATACTCTTAAGGGAGAAAATAGTGGATAGCACCTATAACACTCAAGTACCAACAGGATTTTTAATTTAAGGATTTTTTTTTTTTATTTTGAGAAATATTTCATACACTAGAGAGGCTTCCAAGAAGCAAGGAAGAAAATGCAGAAGAGGTGGATCTGTAGAAAAGTTAAATATATGTAACTCAGAACATCAGTGATCCAGTATTCCACCAAAGGGCAGAAGAGTTGAAGATAAATGTAAAATTCTGTGAGTAAAAGGGACTACAAAAAAAAAAAAAAATTCTGAGTTATTCTAATTCAGTGATGTGTTCATTCAGCAATATATATTCTACTTTCATTTTTTTCATATTCATTATTATCACTATGTGAAAAATTTTGGAAAGTTCTTTTCCATTTGACCTCATCTGAAAACAGTTTTCCTCTGAAAAGATCAGTCACTATTCTGACAAAATGGATGAGAACTGTCTGACTGGAACAAGTGAAGAGCTTATCTGCTGCCTATTTTATAAAACATACACAGTGGCAGCGGTCATATCTGTACTGGCAGCCAGCTACCAGTTCTCCTAGAAGAAATGAAGTAATGAGAAGTAACTTTTACAGAGGGTCCAGAGCTCTGTTATTTCTGTTTGTTCTATAGATGGGCTGTTAAACAGCAGCTTTATATTTTTATGAGAGTCTGAGAAAATGTTTACAATTTTTGAAAAAAATGTTGTTCAGCCCTCTAGAGTTTTTGACGGGGATCAGAATAAGATGCTTCCCATGACTGCCTTATCTGCCTGAGATATGATGGTGAGGTTCAGTTAACCTATGTAAACAGATGGAAACCTTTACTGAAATGAACAGAAACCTTTGCATCTTTATTCTTCTGGTTCTTTTAATTTGAAAAAATGATAACAGAGACACAGATAGAGCTATTTTAGACTGCCTCTCTTGCTTCTCTTGGTAAATTTTGTACTATTGATTTTCCTGTGAAAATGAGATGTCAATTTTTATGCATTTTTTCTAACTTCAATATTTTAAAGTGTAATCATGACTCTGTCTGAATCGAGATGGAATTTTATCCATCCTTTTAATTTCACCTGATTACTTCTTCTACAGCATGAGAGATTATCACCTTTTGGTTTTAATAAAATCTAAAGTAAATCCCTGCATTTTCTAGCCATAATGAAGAGAGATTGTCATCCTCTTATAACTGTAATACTAATCACAGAGAAGAATCATGGCACAATCCTTACCTCCTGCATAAGCATGCAAGACCTGAGGTTTGCTGAGATAACCAGCAGTGCTGCAACTCTAGCACCACAGCTGTGCTGCTACCATTAAGTAAGTAAATAAGAATACACTTATCTTCCCAGGTTCATCTTAGCAAGTACTTTTGTATTTATTAGAATTGATCAGAAAGAAGTAGCTGAAACCTTTTTTGAAGTATCACTGTGCTGCACCATAATGAAAATTTATGATAGAAATGTACAAATTTGGATATGAATTTTTTGAGTGAATGGATTTGACATTTCAAAACTGTTTGTCATAATATCCAGTTTCAATACTTTTGAAATAAAATTTGGTGTTATTTTGACATTATCTTATTTTGAAATATGAATTTAATGTTACTTAAGGATTAAAAAAAAAAAAAAAGCTAAAATAAACAATGTTATTCCAATCCACACTAAAGACCAACATGTCTTCCAGTTGCAAGACACAATACATACCTGCAATTTCAATAATCTGTGCAGATTATTACCTAAAACTAATTCTCTTTACAATTATATTTCTGACAAAGCACTTCTTCCCAGCTTTTTGTGATAACAGGTCTTATTGTTAAATAAAGTTTTACTATGGCTCAGTATTCTTTCTCTATTTCTTTCTCTCTTTCTCTCTTTCTTTCTTTCTCTATTTCCTTTTCTCTCTCTCTCTCTTTGTCTCTCTCTTAGATACACACTGTAGCTGAATTAACCTCTTTTTTTCTACTATTTTTAACACAGTGCCTGTTTTCTCATATACATGAGTATATTATTTTCCACTAGACTTTTATTGTCTTATTTCTTGACTTAAAAAAAAATAATGTTTTCAGTCACACAGCAGTACTTTCTGCGCATATTTCAAATATTTTTGTAGCTGTACAAGCATGACATAAGTGAAGATCTGGAGCATGATCTTCTTTGTGCCTTTACTCATGAATATATCCAGCAGAGGCTGAGATAGCAGTGAGTTTTTCAAGGGTCATAAAAAGTATTAAGATTATCCATCAATATAAGCAACCTGGAGTAAACCAAGTTCTTGTTTTTAAGCTGCAAGTAAAATCTACTTCTGCATGGAAGACCCAGCTCAAGACCTATTGACCCTTTGTATCCCATTTAAGCTTTTGCAATAGACTTAAAAACTCAGATGACCAGAAATGGCCTTAACTCTATTTAAGTCACATAGCCAAAATCAATAATAATTTTCAGAAGGTCTTGTCTGAAAGCCTACATACCTTGGATACAATTTTACAACAATGTTTATCCAGGGTAATCTAGTTCAATTAAATTAAAAAAAGTTTGGAGTTTGGTTTTGTTTTTAATTAGAATTGCTGATTGATTTGTAGGAACAAAAAAAATCAAAACAAATCCACCCTATGTTGGCAGTTATTCTCACACTGAATTTTGCATACCCCTTTCAAGCTCAGAGCCAGCTGGAATGATTTCTTGAACTCTAGGCAACAGAGTGTCTGTTGGTGTCTCTGAATCCAAATATCTAAGTCTGTTTTTCCTCTGTTCTGTGTTCTGTTTTTTTTAAGAAACAACATCTTAAGAAAGGGATTTGAAACTGAAAACATCTTCTCTTTCTACATCCACTGTATTCGAGCAATGTCTGTGTCATAACCTTCAGCTAATGTGCAACAATGACTGCAGCCAGCCATCATTACTTTTCCATTTCAAGAAGGTGCAGTGATGTTGTGTTTTCAAGTAGCATAGAAAATACTGTTTTCTATGGGAAAAAAATGTTCTCTGAAAAAAAAATATTCAGGTTTAGACCTGTCTCTGTAAATTATGCTACAGATACATTTCCCAGTATGGCACATAAATAAAGTTGACATGTAGTGGTTTTATTTTTTTTTGTCCAAATCTAAGTTTCTCTAGAAAATTTTACTTTAAAAATGTCTTAACCATAATTTGAAAGTATCATTTATTGCAGTTTTCAGTTAGTTATTTGAATTCTCTCTAAAGAAGGATTTTTTTTTCCAGAAAAGTTGCTCTCTCATTATGCCCTGAAAGAATCTTTCTCTACATAATGGAAGAGTGAGTAATTTCGTATTTGATATACAATTATTTTAGTATGTGTAACTGGCACATTCATATTTAGAAATATAATGTGTCGATGGCAGATTTAATGATCTCCTCTGAGCCCTGTTTTAGTGGTCCAGTTCCAAAAGTATCACTAAGACTCAGTTATCCATATGAACATGTATATTCTCGTTTGACAAAGGATAATTTTTTCTAATATAAAATGTTAAAAGGGTTTTTTTTATTTCAGTTGAGAAGGGGGTTTAGCTTATTGCAGAAATTTGATACGCAGAGTCCAAGTGAAACTGAATGGTCAATTATAGATGAGAAACTGCAGATTACCCAGTTGGACATTGACTCTTTCTGATTTTGAATGAGGTCATGCTCAAGGTCCTGTGTAGAATAAGACTTACATACCAGCACAACTGGGGAGAGCATCAAGTTGGGTTTTGTCCAGATTTTATGTTCAGAAATGCTTCTGTACTGTAGCATGTCTATGACAATATCTGATGTAAGTGTGCGAAAAAGTGCATAAGTGTTCACTGTGATCTATCATCACTTGCTGCATCATTCACATCGTGACAACATTTGTTCACTAAAAGTGTATGCAGACTGTGACAGTTAATGTACCTTCAAACACAGTCAGAATTTTTTGGCATATTGTTTGTTCTAGATGCAAAGTTCCCCTTATTTCATGTCATTATAGTAAATGTCTTCTAGAGAGATATACAAAATGGTTTTACATCAGTCAGGAGTTACATGACATCATGTCTTCCATGTTCCCTATGACTACACATCATTCTTACATTTGTACACAAGTGAACAACAGTGAAACCCCAGAAAGCGATGAATAACTGGTAATGCATAGTCATCAACCAGGTTGTAGAAGACCAGGCTTTAAATTTATAAGCCAAGTTTATAAGGCCTCCTTTTTTTTTTTTTAAATAAAAAAATTTCAGATAGTATTTTAATATGTTTTAATAAACAAACTGTCAAACACATGTTATGTCTGAAACTTACTTTCTGTTGTGTGTGAGTGGTGGTAGTGGTAGTGGTAGTAATCTCCCCACATTTTAACAAGATACTGATCTACTGCATGAGATTCTATCTTGGTTATTAGGTAGATGTTTAATAAAGGGTTGACATTCTTCAGTGGGAAACATGTTTGAAGAGGAAGAAGATTGTAACTTGTCAAGTAAATAAAAATGCAAACCATCCCATTTTCCTATAGTCATCCAGAAATTGTCTCATTGATGTTGTATATTAAACAGTTGAAATTTATCTATCATACCCATATTAAAAAAAACCAAACCAACAAAACAAAACCAAAACCAAAACAAAACAAAAAAATCCCACAAAACCAGCAAATCGCGTATTGTGGTTTGTTTTGTTTTTTTCTCATTTATCGGACCCAGTTCTAGACTTTTTAAATGTCTGATGTCAGATCACAAGAACACACTGTGAATGCAAATAAAAATTAACAAACTTAAAGACACTAATATTGTGAATCATATGTTTATTATTTCTTGCTGTCAGTATAACCAAACTAGACATTTTTTCAGCCAGATTTCAATATGTTTTAATTCTAAATTAATGTGAAAAAAAAATTGGGAAGAGACCTACGCTATAGCTGAAAAATCAACTATAGAGGGTTAAATCAAAGATCTGTCTTTCCCACTGTCCTTCCAGAGGCATGTAGGTGATGCTTAAGGAGGAAGGGTAAGAACAAAGGAAGAATAAGGACGAAGAAAGGCTCTGTCACTCTCAGCTCCTCAGCCCTCTGGGAGCAGCCAGCACTTCTACTCCTTGAGCTTGGGTTTTGTCTCATCCCACTTGAACAGTCCTATCTGAACACATCCTGCAACACAACGGATCTAGGTCTTCAGCCTACTGGGAGCTTCACTGAGCTAGGAGGGATGCTCATGAGGATCTACCCTTGTGCAGCGCAGGGCAGATTCCCTTTCTCTGGGTGAACAGGAAAGTATGGAGTGTTGTGGATGCTCCCATGACAAAAATCCTCTGGACACCATATGCCATGCTTACCTATGTGCTTGGTCTAGCTCAATAACAATGCATCTCAAGTCCCTCTGAAGGCAAATGGCATTTTCTCTACTTCAGAAATATACTTACATCTTCAGAATTATACTTAGACCTTCAGAATTGACCATAAGTAGCCTTTAATATATTTTCTCCATGGAGGAGAAAAACAATAATAAAATTAAATTTATATGATTTATCAAAAGTTCACAAATCGAGTTTCTTTTGCATGTATATAACATCTATTAATCACAATTAAATATAAATCTAAAACCTTATGTCCCCATTAGCTTACATTTTTGAGTATTAGCTCAATCAGGCAAAAAATATTAATCTGCAGATTTTAAGAGCAGAAAATAGCAGCATATCCTTAAAGCAGCCCCATATCAAAAAATCCATACTCAAAGAGCTACCACTGAATATTCATTACATATATTACATTGGTACAAATATTTTTGATTCATTCATAGTTTGGAGTTTCACTTTGATTTTGATCATTTTCAATAACTGTATTTTTATACTTGAAAAAAGCCTACATAAAAATTTGAAAGAAAGACTTTGTCAAAAAAACCCCGATTTCTGTTCTAGGTGTGTCAATTTTCACTTCAGAACCAGTCTATGCTCACTTCCTAAATGAGATCTTCCTTGGGAAATAGATTGAAAATCTAAATAAAATATTAAAATTGAGCAACATATGAAATATATTACATAAAAATGTGAAGTGCTTTATTATTAATATGAATTTGATTTTTTTAAAAAATATTGTACTCCTGGTAACAGACTAGCATTAACAGGAGGCCATTCACACTATGCTACAGATGCCAGTTCTTAATGCTGATTACCCCATCTCCTTCAAAAGTTACTTATGTCTGTATATTTATATCTTCTTCCTGAAAACGAGGTACTTTGCCTGCCAAGTATCACCATTTGTCATATTGTAGACATTCATGGGTTTTCCCTTCCCATTTCACAAACTGCTTCCTCCAAGGCAGTGTCCCTCATCAACTTCTGACACTTCGTCCTCACATCTCTTGATGTATGCAGCTCTTCAAATGTGCCACGTTGCAGTCTGTGACAAAAGCTTCCAGTAACTACTGCAGTCCAGAAGCAATTCTGTCAGGTCAGAATGACTGAATTTATCAGACAGTATAATTTAAAGTGCAGAATCTTTAATTCCTTCAATCCACACATCAAGAACCTTGTCTTGGCTCATCTATTTTCAGAACGCATTTTGGGTTTCGATTCCTGTGCTGAGCCCTCTAAGCTAAACTTTTATTTGCAGATTGGAACTGGCTCGAATTTTCTGTCAAAGTTTTATTTGCTGAAAATATAACTTCTGTAAAATTGAAATTCACATTGGGGAAAAGTTTTGTTTCATATTTCTTTCTTACACTGTGAAAGACGTTTTTTAGACATAGCTTTATTTACACATATATACGAATTTTGCAGTGTGTCTCTTTTGTTTTTTGGTGGGGTTTTTTTGTTTGTTTGTTTGTGTTTCTCTTTTTTTTTTTTTGGCAGATGAAACTAAAACTATTTTAAAGTTTTTTTCAATCCCTCCTACTAGTAGTCAGCTCTGATTTTCTGGAATACTCAGTTATGTAATCGAGATTAGCCTGTTCTTAAGTTATTTTCTACAAGACCACAGAACTTTACACAAAATAACTATTTAATTCTCTAGAGGAAAAAAGTCGAGCTCTTAACATTTCCTATCACCTCAGGGCAAGAAAAAGAACTTTAAAACTTTTTTCTAAAGCTCAGCTTGTTCAGGAAAAGCCTGAATTTTAAATGAATTGGCCAGTTTCAAATTTAGCTTATGTGAGAGGGTGTTGGGCTAGTACAATATGAAATGTACTTTGTACATCTAACCCCTCTATCTAACCCTGGGCTGCCCCTGCTGTGTTTTCATTCCAAATCATGTTTACAAGTTTCCAGGCCACAGAAAGCAAGATTCAGTGAACTTTTCCTTCTCATGTAGAGTTCAGACAGAGTCACATTCGAGAGATTGAAATGAGCCTGTGGAACAACACTTTTAGACACATCCAGATAAACAACAGAACCAAAGAACAACAAAATATTTCTTCCCGTACCCATGTTAGAGGATAATTGGCATGGTGTAAAGAAATCAGATTCACTAGCCCTCATATGTGAATTTAGACCTTCTAAAAGCATTCATTATTCCAAGAAACACTATAGACACAAACTTTTTCTTTTATGACCTGAACAAGGTTGCATGGGATGTCCATGTTACTTTTAGAATATTTGGAAGGCAGAGGTAAATATGAAACTGACAGTGATCTTGCAATAAAGAAACTTTCTGTTTACAGTTAAAGACTTGTAATTATTTAGGAATTACTTTCTTAAAAGCTTTCAGAATGTAGAACCCTACTTGCACTGTTTCCAGCTTTTGGAATGTTTAAAGAGAAAATTGAAGGAGATATTAACATAGACTAAGATTATATTTCCAATGAGTGTGGATTTTTGCATTTATCTCCGATTTTTATTTTTAAAAAAGAAAATAGAAAATATCCAAAATTCTGTAACCTGTTCAGTACATGTAGAAGACAATAAAGTATTCCATAGGCTTTCAAATTTAATTGTCTTCTCATTCTCTTTAATGTATAGTATTTTATAACATAACTTTGTGTTTTGTAACAGTAGTGATGAAACATCAAATACACAGGTATACAAACCTGGGCAGAAGAAAAGGCTGAAGAAAATTACTGTGTCAAGATGTAACATCTTTTAAAGATAAACTTATTAAGGGTTCCTAGGCTTATGCAAAAAAGCACAGTAGTGACTGCAATAAGTTTGAATTTCAGATATCTGTAGCTGCTGTTGGACTCCTGGTCCTCAATATCTGAATAAACAGAAAATAGATTATTAATGTATAAGCCACGTTTCATACATATTGATATACCCAAGCATACCACATATATGCAGAAGCTTTATAAGCAGCAAACTATCAGTTGTATTTGAACTGAATAGTATCTATTGGTTCATTAAGCTTCAGATCAGGTTCAGTTCAAACTCTAAAAAATCTTTTCACAATAATTCTTAACCTAAAAATAAACAAAAAGAACCTTGTGTGATGTTCAGAACAGACATTATCAGTTTTGGTCAGTGACTCTAACATAAAATGTTTTGAGACTGAAGCTAAAATTAGATAATTTTACATGATTGATACAATTCAAATTTTGTGAGTATGGCAAGTGTACAAGTTATAGATCAGATATATATTTCTGGTCACCATTAGGTTCTCAAGTCACAGAAAGGGGCAAAACAAGAATTAATAACAGAAACAAAAGCCTATTCTATAATCTTTATTACTTACAATCATTCTAAGGAACAGCAGAAACAAATTAAGAAAAAAAAAATTGTATTCCCACATGATCCCAGACCTGAATCCAATATTCCTCAAATCTTTTTGTCCCATTTCCAGCGAGTGTTAGAAGACTGTATTAGTTCTTAGTGTGACCGGTAAAATACCTCAGACACTAAAGTCCTGATAGATACGGCAGTGCTGAGCAGCTCATGGAAAGGTAGAGCTTGACCTAATGATTTAGGTTCTTCCTCCAGTGCATTCCCACAGCAGCGGGTACACCTTTTTTTTTCTTTTTCTTTTCTTTTTTTTTTTTTAATTTCCCCTACTTCTTTATCAAGAAACTTGGGTCCATCACCTTCCACATCATTGGAAAGTCAACAGTCATCAAGCTAAGGCTATGAGGGCACCGCATCCGCATAGTTCTTGCCAAAGGTGCTCAACTTTCCACGGAAGTGTTATATCACAATCTACAATATTTTGTGGAGTAGGAAAGTCTCCTAATCACTTAACATTGTACTCATTTTCTCATTTTTATTCTTTCACAATTACTAAGCAACTATTGTATGTTGAACTGCTTCAAAAAGAGAAAAAACTTATACCTTTAAATGCCATCCAAGAACATCTTGTAAGGTGGTATTTAGAGCCCTGTTCCAGGAATGAGTGCAGTGAATACAAAAGTCCTCAAGTAGAGGAGGCAACAAAAGTTAAGGCTGAAATACTGAGTGAACCTTGGAGGCTGTGTAAGAAACAAAATTCAAATTTCTGCCTTTGTGTGCACTGTTGTTTGATGGAGAGATTCAGAGCCTCAGACACTCCAGACAAGTCTCTAAACACAGACTGCTTACACACTTTTGGTAGCGATGTTACGACTGCCTACAGAGAGTGGTTGCAGATCATCAGAAAATCTGATATGATGAAAACACAAGCCAGGTGAAATATATCATTTTTCAATTAACACCAAACAGAAGAAAAAAATTGAAATAAAAATTAGTAACAGATACATACATAGATTTTTGTTATTTTCCATTTATTTTTTTAATAGAAATCATCTTTCAAATCTCCATAAATTTTGATAGACCACATGCATCAACTGACAATATTGAATTCATTTGAAGAGCATAACTTTTAATTAAAGCTGCTCCTTCTGTTTTTCTTTGCTGCCTATAACAGAACCAAGTTATTCAAGTGCAGTTATATTCAGCTTTAACAGCTCAGTGTTATAATTATACAAATGTTGCATTAGAATACTAGGTAATTGAAAATTCTTACTAGTGAACTCTAGTCTTGGAAAAAAAAGCACTAAAACGAGAAATAAGTGGAGATGTCTGTACACACTATACTTTTAGAAATAATTAAGGATTCCTGATCTGTTGGGTATTACTTTGGAAACGTAGAAAATGGGATTGAAATAAAATTTCAGCTTCAGTGCCTATTAAATCTAAAATTCTGATTTTGGAAGGCAGGTAAGTTACTGATGTTGAACAAAAAGTCATCTACACATAGATACTCTACACTATAAGTTGACCTACACCATAAGATGAAAAACTCTAAATTGCCTTTTCTTCTTTTTTCGTTTTTAAAGAAAGAGGGCTACTGTACAAATGTATAAGAATATTAGTCTGAACATAATGACTGCAGGCTTTGGGGTTAGTTGATACTATTCTACCATTATTTTACCATATGCAATTCCAGAACTTTCAGGTGAGTTGAGAGGAATTTGGGTGAGCGTAATATTAATTTGTGAGTTTTGAGGCTTTAAGACACCTTTAAATTAACTGAGAGACAGAGGTACCAATGGAATAGTATCTAAATCCCACTAATCTCAATGAAATCAGGAGTTATGGGTGTGTATGTCTTTGAGGATATGAGCATAAGTAAAGCAAAGCAAAATCAAAAAAACTTTACTTAACAAGCACATTAATAATCCCCCTGAAGGAAGCTGGACAACTTTGAGTAGACTGTTATTCTATTTGAATAATGGTATTTAATCTGGACCTTTTTGATTCCATGCTATTATCTGCTGTAATGAAAGCAGTAAGGCACATACATTGAAGTGTCATAAGAGTGCTTATAGCTGCACTATCATTGTATGACATACATTATCGGTCAATTTTACAGGATCACTTCTGACGCAAATAGAGGTTCTTTCCCTCTCTCTCAAAGGCTTCATGAAATATCAAAAACAGAAATCAAATCACGAGTGCAAACCAACCAAACAAAACATTACAACAGCAGCTCAGAGGTTAAAAAGAATACATTTTTCCTATTTTACTGTATATTTTATCTTTTTACTTTTATTGGTATTACACTGTAGTTACAATGTCAAATGTACTTGGCTTAATTCATCTTAAGACAGAAAACATAAATAAAAGTGTGAAATAAGTGCAAAATGTAATAAACCCTTCTCCCACTACAGGTGACAGCAATCCATGCCATTACTTTGCTTTTCATTTGGTTGTAATACTGTGTAGAAAGCATCTCATTAAAGCTCAAAGTGAACCATAATCTTACAGGAACATTTTATAGTCGATCACCAGTCTTTGTCTAGACAGTGTTTTCTTTAAGACTTTTGAAAGTTATCCAATAGTTAAATCATTTTTATAAAGCACACATGTCGTATACACATTACAACTTTGTGGCAGACCTATAAAAAATTAAAGTCAATTAATAACCTCAATAATTGTTCAGTGACCTTTAGCATGCCATAAACCTAGACCTGCTGGCCATGAGATGTGACTATCCTTTTCTGGAGCTGTAAGTAATGATTAAATCACTGAATCTATTACATAGAAAATAAAAAAGTCACTAAATTACTATGAATAGTTATTTATTACATTAATAAAATGCATATGTGTGTGTGCAAATAGTTGAATGAACTACTTAGGTCATAGGTGTCAAACACATTTTCACGGGAGGCTACATCAGCCTCGTGGTTGCCTTCAAAGGGCTGAATGTAATTTTAAGACTGTATAAATGTAACTACTCCTACATTTATTTTTTTTTCTCCTTTTGTTCTGGGGAAGGTAGAAACAAGTGTTTGTTTTGTGTAACTACACCTGTTCCCACACATATCAGTGTTTTTTCATTTCTGAAACTGAAATATCTCTCTGACACTTTGCTGGTTTTCAGTTTGTTAGTTTCTGTCTTTTTGAGAAGTATGTTTTTCAGGAATGATCCCTCAGTTTATTCCCAACAGAAAGATGAAAATGTAACTCTGACTGTAACCCTAGAGCCTGTTTTCACAATAGCAGGTCACATTCTTCTATCCTTTTAATTTTTTTGCAAAGATTGTGTTGTTTGCATTACTAATATAAGATCCTCAATTTTCCATGTCAGAATGAGAATCAGACTTTTGAAAAGCTACAAAATGGCCCTGCAGATCACTTTCTAGCGAGGGCAGGGAGGGGTTTATACAGCGAGCCTTTGCACAAGGATGCTAGATGTGGGCAGAGGATCTGATAGTGTCTGACCCTCACAGTGAAGACATGGTGGTATGTGCATCAGCTGCACTTCATGATCACAAGAAAAAAGCAAAGTTGAAACTCCAACTGATAAGTAATGCCGTAATGGCCTCGTAGTTCGAGAAGGACAGGTAACTGCTTGAGAGAGTCCAGTGCAGAGCCACGAAGATGCTGAAGGGAGTGGAGCATCTCCCGTGTGAGGAAAGGCTGAGGGAGCTGGGGCTCTTGAGCCTGGAGAAGAGGAGACTGAGGGGTGACCTCATTCATGGTTATAAATATATAAAGGGTAGGTGTCACAAGGATGGAGCCAGGCTCTTCTCGGTGACAACCAATGACAGGACAAGGGGCAATGGGTACAAACTGGAACACAGGAGGTTCCGCTTAAATATGAGAAGACACTTCTTCACAGTGAGGGTAACGGAGCACTGGAACAGGCTGCCCAGGGAGGTTGTGGAGTCTCCTTCTCTGGAGACATTAAAAACACACCTGGACACCTTCCTGTGTAACCTCATCTAGATGTTCCTGCTCCGGTGGGGGGATTCGACTCGATGAGCTTTCGAGGTCCCTTCCAATCCCTAACATTCTGTGATTCTGTGATTCTGTGAATGCTGTGTAGTGTTCTGACAAATCTCTTTTGTCAGCTTCTTCAGACACAGACTGTCTAAGATCTGTGTTAACACAGGTCTGACTACAATTAGGATTTATTTTTGTTTGGACCTTTCTGCAATAGACATGTTTAATATGGATAATATCAAATCATCTTCTACTGTGTCTCTCCGTGCTCAGCACTTCCATTGATGGATTCCTGACCTGGAAATCATGCTGGGATATGACTTTCAGCTGGGCTTTTAAATAAGTTCATTAACACATACTGAAACCTGAAAAATGCAAAACTACTTGCTAATGATAAAGTATTTTTCTTTATGCACAAAATGACTTTGGTAATTTCTCACCAGGTGCTAACTCATATCCTTGTTAGTCCTTTGTGTCCCCTGATCATTTCAGAGCTTTGTTCTCATCCAGACTAATGATCTTCAAATTCTTTTGAGACTTCCATGATTCTCTTTTTTTTTCACATTTATTTGGGGTCCAAAGATAACATTCTGATCATCATTGTAGTCAGATGAGAATTTGTAGTGGTTGCTAAAATGCAGCTACAATTTCGAGTCTGTTTTTCTTTCCTATTATTTTTTCTGTCCTGCATAGAACCTGATGAATAATATATTCCATTATACTGTTGGCAGATCATAAAATGTACAGTCTTTTTTTTCTTAATATAACATATTCAAAACAGAGATAACACTTAACATATTAAAGTTAATAAATGTTTATAGATCTTTCTGAAAGATAAAGTGAATGAACTCTGGTCTGTTTCCTAAGCCCTGATTCATCAGTATGAAATGGAACAGCATAAGAATTTTCCTTTATTATTTTATAGATGCATTTTTCAATAATAGAATAATTGTCCAAAGGATAACTTTCCAATTAGTATCTGGTCTTTGGAGTAGATAAACAGAAAGCTTAGTATCTCAGAGGTAGTGTCAGTATGTCTTTTAATATATTTTAGCATTTTAACAAATATAAAAATGAAAAAGATACCTATGTTACATTTTTATTTGTGACAGACTGAGAGGAAAATTCAGTAGATCAATGAAGACATTTTGACCTATGTATATCTTCAATTTTCATTTCATTACTTACTCAGATTAGTTATCTTGGCTTTTATCTTATGTATCCTTCCAGAGCAAGTGAAGATGAAAAGGATTCCTATAACACCAAGCAAAATAAATGAACTTTCAATATTTAGGCTGTCCTTTGGCACAACCCTGATAATGTGGGAACACTAGGAACTCTGTTAAGTTTTCAAGTTCTGGCTCAGCATGTGCTTTCGGAGTATGAACACCAAAACTCTGTGAGGTCCAGATTCTCTGTCACAGCCAGAAGCATCAAATCTCAGAATTTCATATTGGATTTTCTGATTTTTTCACACTTTTACTTCAGCAGAATGTTCTATTCAAATTATCTTTACATTACTTTCATTTTTTCAGCATTTATTGCAAAATGAATATTCCAACTATAATTATAATTTATTTGAATCAAAATAAAGAAGAAAATGTTCTAACTGAACAGCTAATTAAAAGTAACATTTTCAGTATTTGTGGGAATTCAAGCAGTACTGAGGGCTGAACATGACACATTGCTTTGGTAATTGTTAAAAAAAAAAAGTATGACAAATTGGAAATTAAAAAAAAATTCCAACTAGGTCTTTCTTCTGTCATTCACCAATATTGTCAAAGCTGGAAGGACTAAATATTTTTCATAGTCTCCCACTAAATATGTAAACTTTTTAAAAAATAGCAAACTGGGACCTGATATGAAATTTGATAAGAGTTTCACAGCAAGGAAAGATATGCTGGGAGCTTCCAGTCACTTACTGAGTTATATCAAAAAATAATAAGAAACTACGAGCATTTTTCAACATATTTTGAGTCAAGGGAAAGTTTCTACACACTTCAGATTAAGATAAGACTACATTTGTCACTTATGGTTCTGACAAGTGCTTTTAGAAGATAAGTGATTTTTTTTTTCAAGTATCTTTTAACAGCTATATCTGAAATTAGTTTAAATAATAAATACATAATTTTTCTTCCATACTTTTACCTTGATGTTGTCACTGAATTGCGTAAAAGGCTAATGGTGTTTCATGAATGATCTCAGAGCTAAAATTAATTCCGCGCATCTGACTGTTTGAAGGAACATACTGATACATCATGGTCTTTTGATTGCGGTGAGGGAAGTCAGGAGTGTCACAATAGTTAATGAACTTCTAAAGTTCTATTGGGCAGAAATTATCTAATTCCTGAAGCAGATGAGAAGAAGCATTGCTTGACCTTTAGACACATTTATAAAGTTGAAAATAAGTCACATCGTAGAAAATTACCCATCATATTTATCTGGAAGAATTTTTCCTTTTTTTTTTATCCTTCTGAGTGAAGGACTCAAGAGATCTCTGTGGCTTTGACAGGGTGCAGTGTCCGTTGCCTGTACCACAGGAGTCTCCATTAATGGCCAGAAATGTTTAACATTTTCTCTCCTGTATTTGTCATACTCCTACGGTTCCATGATTTCCAGTCTCTTTAAGCAACTACCACTGATGTTAAATAAAGACTGTATTAGATTCAGTATATTCAGAAGAAAAGGATGAGAAATTGAGCTCACAATGAAAGGTACCAGTCATTCTATTTTTTCAACCCAACTCTTTTCAGACTTGTGATACTCTAACCCCCAAAAGACGTGTTGAAACTCAGCTGAGGTATCAGAATAATTATGCTGCATAATGTTGACATTCAGGCTTTCATTTTTCATCTAGAAGTGCAAATCAATGTTGCAGAGCTACAGTGATCTAAAACATTATTTCAGACACTCAGAATTTCTCTTTAAATAAAGAGCACGTTACAGACAAAACCAACACAGTCCCTTGACTCTGAAAGTAATATTCAAACATGAAAGCAGTACTCTTTGATCTTCCCAGTGGAAATACTTTCTTACCAAGAACTTAGAACCAGAATCTGCCACATTTACATTAAACAGAAGTCTTCCATGAGATAGAAAAATAATATCATGAACAGCAGTAAGTGGAGTTTGACTCCTGGGAAAAAGTAAAATAGCCTGTTTTGCAATCCTGATACTGTCCATAACCATTCAACCCTGCTGCCTCACCATTCTCTTGTACAAAATAAGACAGAACTTGCCATTGCATGTATACTTATTTTCCAAATTATTGTTCAGCATCATTTGGGATTAGTGCAGAATATTTACTTCTTTCACTACCTTGATCGCTTTCTCCATAATATTAATTTAATGACTTAGAGCATCAAAAAATATCAAAGACATTGTTAATCCAAAGAGGTTTTTTTTTTCTTTCTGCCTTGCTCCTAACTAGAATTCTGTAAGGCCTGATGGAATACAAAAAGAAAAAGCTTTATATAGACTGAATTAGACAGGCTTCTTAGGTCACAAAGTAAAAGTTATGGTAAAATGCAGCATTGCAAAGCTAGATTGAACTATGTTTTAATAACAGCACAATAGTGGTAGAGTGGTAAAAAGTATCATAAAGATGAAATAGCTTGATTTACTTCGGAATTTTGCTTGGACTTTCTAGAGTATAAAAGTGTGGGACATAAGCATGTTACCTAAAATGAACAGCAAATTTTATACAAACCATTACAGAAAAATAATAAAACAAGGACCTCTCTTGATAATTCAAGTGAGTGGTAATTTCTTGAGTGAAGGAATTTTTTCTTAAAAATAGGTTTGTTTTGGAGATCCAGGCTATTATTTTAGAAGCATGGAAATACTGATAGAGTAGTACCTGGAAAGACAGATATTTCTAAATTATTTGGAAATGTTTATTTTATTAAGATAATTTCACCAGTTATAGCAAAGTTAACTAAATAAAATACTGATATTCAATCTTCATCTTGTTAAGTTTCTACTTTCTTAATTATTTTTAACAGTGGCATAAAAGTTTTTAACTTTCTTTGGTTTACTTTCAGCAATGCATTATTCTGGCATCATAAGATACAATACTGTAAAATCATCAATAACAAAAAATGACTTAGAAATTCTTCCTTGAGAGACAGTTTGTTATGGCTGTTCTGTGTTGCTGCACAGATTTGAAAGACTAAGCTAGACCTTTTTTTTTTTTTTTTTTCCCCCCGAACAGCGTAATATATCAAAATGTCAAATGTCTCATTTCACATTTGTGTAGAAACAGAATTAGATTTAACAATAGCTCCCTTTGGACTCAATATGGTAAGAACTAATAGTAGTAGCAAACACCAGAGTATTTCATGTGCATTGTCATTATTTTTTGTAGTAATTTATACCATCATTTTGCAAAAAGAAAGGGGTTTTATTGTGTACTTTTACAAAACAGTTCTTATGGATTCTGTTTTCAGTAATTATTATGAGCTCAAGAAATAAAGCTTCATACCTATATCCTAACAGAAAAAGTTGAAAGACTTAGCACAACACATGTTAATATTTATTGTGATGAAGATTCATATTTTCCTTTAATTTCAAAAACAGAAAGCTTAATTTGCATGTTAGAAGATATTTTTAATTGAATTCATTTTTACCAGTTGAAATATATATCTATATATTTCTAAAGCTTGTGCCTAATTTAAGATCTTACATAACCCCTACGGACTTCAATGTCACACGTTAAGAATGCCTTCAGGCAGATCCTTGCATGTGGTGGCTTTAGATACTTCTCTGGGCATGTAATGTGGCTGCTAGAAATTTAGATAGAAGCAGAAACTGAAAATTTAAAATTTTGAAAAGGCAACTTCTTACAATTTTATAAAAATAAATTTCTGCTATGATTCTACTTTAGGTTGCATTCCTATTTTTATAACTCTCAACAAACAAGTTGCCATGTTCAATAATCATGTCTGATTCTGAACATTTAATTCTGGATTAATTCTGTAAATCACTGTTGTGAACTGACACATCATGTCATCAGTAGTCCTTTCTCAGATGTGTCACTCCAATAAAACCATTTAATTTATACTGTAACACAAATCCTAAAAGCACACATTGCTGCAGGTTACATTGTTTTATCTGTAAGCAGTATCTACAAAAACTTAATAGTACAGAAAATTTAAGAACTTCATCACTTTTATTTTACTGTCTTTCAGATAGTCGCCATGTATGTTGTTATCAATAAAGAAGAAATCTAAAGAAACTAAAACAAGTTAAAGTGACACTTTTTAAAATACATCTTTAAGAAACATTTCAAAACAATCTGAAGTTGAGTCAGTATTAATTAAACACAAAATGATATCCAGAAAGAAAAATTCTGAAACCGATTTCCAAAGGTCGTTAAGAAATCAGGAAACTTAATTTCATTACAATGGAGCTGAATATAAATTGAAGGGACTTCATGACAAAAGAGGTGAATATCTATTTTAGAAATATTAACTTGTAAGTCCTATGTATTTTGTGGCTGGATATTCCCAAAGAGATTCAAAAGAATACTAGTTCTCCTTTAAAAGTATGGCTTTTACAGTTAATATTGAAATATATTTGAATATATATGAAAATATTTAATGGTAGCCACTGAACATCCCAAGAGGTTTTTCATCTGTTGTTGGCTAGAATGAATGTTTGTTAGAGATGGGACAAAGGTAATGGAATATTTCAGTGAATAGCAGCGTTAATAATGATTTTCACTTGTTTGGTTGATATGTCTTTCTCGTGTACCCACACCTGGAAAACCAGGCAGATAACAGTGTTAGCATGCACCAAAAAAAAAAAAAAAAAAAAGGGGGTAAAGAAAATATCTCCACTGCATTTTTTCCCCTTAGCAAGGTCTCATTTTACCAGTTTGTCATGGGGATATTCAGTAGATTTCAGAGAAACAAAGTGGGGAAATTTGGAAGAAAAGATACAATCCAAAGGCAAGCAAATAAAATAATAAATATTCTCAGCAGCAATGAATGCTGAAGACATATAAATACATTTGACCCATGACTTGAATGTTAAATTCAAATTTATACACGAGTAGTTTTGCAGAAACACCTTTAGTTTTACTTCCAGGGAAGCACAGATCTTCAGAACTGCTTACTAAAGAATACGCAAAATAAAGGAACATAAAGAATAAAGCTGTATGATTATTTACTTTACATTATAGAAATTCCACAGATGTAGCAAACTACAGGAAGCCTTATAAACAGAATTTTGAATTTTTATTGTCATGAAACATGTAAGTTGTACACAATCTATTTGGTGTCAATAGGGGAAGAAAATAAATGATACAAACTGCTGCAGGTTAGAGTAACTACTGCAGAAAGGTATACTCCCTGTCATCTTAGAAACAAGAGTATTTTGAAATTCCCTAAGACTGAAAACTACTGAAATGCAATCAATCAGAAAGGTTCTTAAAGTAAACATGAAGCAATCTTGGGTAAGATTACAACCAGATTTTCTACAAAATCATCTGAGCATATTTTCCAACTAAGGCAATATTTTTCTTTGACAAGGCACTTCATACTGTCTACTTACATTGTTTTTATCTCAAATCTGCTCTAATTTATAGAGAAACCTAACTCTATTTGGTAATGCAGAGGAAAAAAACAAAACAAAAACAAACAAACAAACAAACCAACCCCACAAAACCTTGGTAGATTTAGACTTGCTTATTCTTTCCGTCACAGCCTGCTGGTTTACAAAACTGAGCACAATACTTTACAGAAATATTTGAAAATATCTCATAATTACCTACAGAATACAGCATACAATTACTACATCCTTAACTAATTTGTAAAATGGTCATCATAGGTCCACACCAAATTGAAACAAAATTGTCTGTTAATTCATTTTTGAAGGTCATAAGCAAGCCTGTAAATTGGGGGGAAAAAAAAATCATACTTTCCCTTACATAGTTGTATAAATATGTAGGTGGGAAAAGCCTAAGTCTCACTGATAGGTACAAGAAACCACTTAACTCTGCTGTACTGAAATTCGTTACCATATGCAAATTTAAAAATTAAGTTGTCTTTTATTAACATTTTCTCCTTTTTACTGCCTGCATGATTTAGTCTAATGCACAAAATAGAGGAGTCTTAATTTAAGTCCAGAGGCTTAGTACTTCAGAGGTAGAACAGAGGCAATTTTAGCCTGGTTTATTCTTCATATCCGTTCAATTAACCTCTGAGAGCTTTAGAACAAAAGTCAGCATGATAAGTGCCATTTGAATTGAACAAATGCCATATAGCTGTCAAAGTATTGACTTAAATCAGCCACTCCAAGCCAAGACCAGGATTTGAAATGAGATGGACAAACTACGAGGCATTGCGAGCTAATTGTTGGTATTTCAGAAACCTTATTTCAAGACTACAAGAAGCTTGGCATTTGACAAGCTCTTCCAGCTCGTCTGAAGCTATAACTCTTAATATGCCCAATGTTATTTATAAAATAATTATTTTACTAATTTGTCCCCATTTTTGGGGGACAGCACCTTGCTCTAGTGATGGGCTTTGGTAGTTCTTAACTGAGCAGAATAGTCCTTGCTTCATGTTCAAGGCATCTACGTGTACCAGACAGCAGGAACACCCAACAGTGGCTTTGTGAGTTATTTTCTATTCACCATTTTTGCCTTTGCCTGTGCAGTATTTCACCTGAAACCAAACGAGGACAGTTTTGTCATCAACAGAGTGTGACATTTCTTATCTTCTTCTTGCAGGGGAGAAGACAATTTAATATAGACTTTTGGATTCACCTGTTTCTAATACACAAATGATAATCAAAAGTTAATTTGTACCAGAAATCAATGGTAAGGCTCACATTTAGTCCAAGAGGACTAGGATTTCAGTTTTTCTATTTCGTCATTTAAGGTTCTGGAAGTAGTACGTCCTCTTATGTGGTGTCTCAAAAATTCTTGTATCTGGCACGAAATATGCATGAAAATGCTCTAGACTCCCTAGCTTCTTCATGACTTTCTGCTAGGGACAAGAAGTGGGAATAACACAAACCACAGTGGATCACCTCCAAAGTCCATCTCCATCATTCCCAGCACTGTCAGTGGGCAGTATGAAGTGCTCGGAGAAAGTGGCAAGAAAATCAATAAGGGAAACATTGTCACATGGTGAGATTAAAAACACGATTAAAAAGACCTAACAAACTATTTCACTTTTCCCCTCATTCTTCTCATATTTTTTCTTCTACAAAAAAGTACATATACGGCTATGCAAAAATCAAAATCCTATCAAGCTTGTCCTAGACAGGGAGCAGCAGGAGTGAGGTATGTTAGAGGGGAAGGAAAACTAGGAACTGAGGTAGGCAGGGACAGTCCCCTTCATGAAGAAGGGAACAGTCCCATAGGATCTGAGCAAGAAGAGAAGAAGAGGTTTAAGAATGATAACTGGGGTCAGCCAAGAGTCCAGATCTCCAGAAAAGCCCATAGCAATGAGTTAGGCCCAAGTTAAGCCAAGAAGTCAAGTAGCTCTGTGAAAGTCTGGCTTTGATCCAGCAGTGGGAGAACAGGTAAGACGGAGTCCCCACAGCCATCAGATACACACCTAGTAAGAAAATAAGGCCAAGAATCAGTGGTTCCAAAGTCATCCCCCAGTTCTTTCTGACACAGCTTTTTCACAGCACTCAGATCCAAGGTTTCATGGCTGTGCCTTAGACAGAGGCGCTCAAATGCCCAGAGAAAGTGCTGTCAGGGCCATGACAGGTCCCAGCACTCCCTCAGGGCATGTAAGTTACTAGCTCTTTCTAAGTAAAGTGGAGCTGAGGTTTTTCTATTTTGAAATCTGTTTTTCTTTCTATTCCACATGAGCATGATTTAGAAGAAAGTGTTTAAGCTTTATTTTTATAAGGTTTTGATACTATCGGGTGCTTTTTATGTCTCTCAGATTGGTCAACCAAACTGAGGCATACAGAATTATCTATTAGTTTGGTTTCTCCTCATCTGTGAGCTGAAATACCACAGCTTTTTAAAAATCCCATCTTTTGCTAGCTCTGTGAGACAATTCACAAGACTGCCATAAAAGATGCTGTTGGTAATTATACTTTATGTATTCAACATCAGCAACAACCAGAATTCTGACTCTGAAAGTCTGAATAAAGAAAAAAAATGAATATTTGAGTTAGTGTAAAACTTGTACTTTCTTAAATGACAACTGTTTTTCTGTGTCTTTCCAAAGGATTGAAGGAGTTGAAATTCAAGTTAAAAGAAAGAAACTCATTTTCACTTCAAGACTTCAGAAAATTTGGACTTCACATCCAGAGCTTCTCTAAATGTCTTTGTAATGGAAATTCAAGAATAGTTTCCAACACAAAACAAAAAAAATGTCTCCACACAGAAAATCCCAATACACTGACAATGCCTCCTAGTAGGAAATTACATCCCAAATCTTTGTTCTGGAGTTATGAACAAAACTCTAGAGTTACTGAACTTCTTCCTGGAAACTAAAACTAGAGCTCCAGATACTAATACATTACAAAAGAAAAAAAAAAAAAAAAAGGGGTTGGTTTGGTTTTCATTTTGGTTTTCTTAAAATGTCACATCACGTCTACATTACAGCTGGTTATAGGTTTGTCTGTAACTTAAGAGGCGGAGGTAATTTCACCCTGTGAAGAGTTTTCCATTTCCAGACTTTTGGAATGTTAGACTTCAGCTGCTTGGAATAGTTGAAGCTTAACTAAAGCTTCAACAAAATGAAAATATTGATTCAAAATTTGTATGGAATAACACTGATAATTTTATTAACTAATTATTGGCATTTTGGTTTGAAAGTACATAGAATATCTGCTTGAAAAGGGACCACAAGGATCATCTAGTGCAACCTTTCTTGGCAAAAGCACGGTCTATACAAGATAGCCCAGCACCCTGACAAGACGAATCTTAAAAGAGTCCAGTGTTGGGGAATATACTACTGCCCTGGGGACATTATTCCAACGGCTGATTGTTGTCATTGTGAAAAATTTCCCTCTTGAGTCCAATCAAAATGTCCCAAGGATTAACTTGTACCCATTACACTCCATCTTTTCCTTGGGACTCCTTGTAAAAAGGGAGTATCCACCTTCTTTGTAGCCACCCTTTAAATACTGGAACACAGAGACAAGTTCTCCCCTAAGCCTTCTTTCCTCAAGGCTGAACAAGCCCAGTTCTGTCAGCCTTTCCTCATATGGCGGCTTCCCAGTCTTTGGATCATCTTTGTGGCCCTTCACTGGACCCTCTCCAGCCTGGCCGCATCTTTTTTGTATAGTGGGGATCAAAACTGAACACAGTATTCCAGGTGTGGCCTGACGAGCACTGAGTAGAGTGAGATAATGACTTATTTATCTCTGTGGGTGACGCCCTTGTTGAAGCAACCCATCATGTTCTGTGCCTTCTTTACTGCAGCAGCACTCTGTTCACTCATAGTGATCTTGTTGACCACAAGGACGCTCACGTCCCTTTCTACAGAACTGCTCCCTAGCCAGGTAGATCCCAGCCTGTGCTGTACTCCTGGATTATGTTTTTCCAGGTGCAAGACCTTACACTTGTCCCTTGTTGAACTTCATATGGTTCTTCTTGGCCCACTCCTTCAGCCTATCCAGGTCTTCCTGCAGGGTGGCTCTCTTTTCCAAAGTGTCCACTTCCCCCCTCAGTTTGTCACAGGCAAGCTTCACCAGGCATTAAGATATTAAATAATGTTGGGACCAATATTGATCCCTGGGGAATCCCACTGGTGACAGGCTGCCAGATTGAAAAGGAGCCATCTCCCACCACCCTCTGGCAACAGCCTGTCAGTCAATTCCCCACCCATTGCACAGACCACTTGTCTAGATCATAATGTATCAGTTTCTCTAAGAGGAAGCTATGAGAAACCATATCAAAAGCCTTGGAGAAATGCAGGTACACAACATCCACCACATCAAACGAGTAGGTTACTTTGTCATACAAGGTGGTCAGGTTTGTCATGCAAAATTTGCCAGTGGTGAATCCATGCTGGCTTTTCCTAATCACATGCTTCATTTGACTTGTGACTGCCTCCGGAAAGATTAATGTCATTACTTTGGCAGGGACTGAAGCAAGACTGATGTGCCTATAATTACCTGGATCGTGCTTTAAGCTCTTTTTGTAGATGGAGGTTACTTTAGCCTTCTTCCAGTCTTCCAGGATGTCTCCCAAACTCCACAACTCCTCGAAGACTATGGCAAGTGGCCTCTCAATGACAGTGGCCAACTCCCTTAACACCCTCTTATTGTCACGGTGATCAATTTGTAGGGGTCAAGCTCCTGTAATAGTTCCCTTACCAGCTCTTCCTTCACTGATGGTGGGTTTGCATTAGCATCAACTGAGACTTCTGTTCCTTGGGCCTGGGGCCCAACAGTGCTGGAAAAGACAGAGGTGAACAAATTGTTGAGAACCTCTGCCTTTTTGGTGTTGGTGACTACTTTACCTCTGCTATTTAACAGCAGGCCAACATTTTTATATAAAGTACCTTAAAGCATCAAAGTAATTTAAAAGATTAGATTCATTATACTTCTATTTGTAAGCTATCTTCTCTTGAAATCAAATGAATATAGAGTAAATGATGCTTATTAACAGGAAATGTTCTGACACTACTTGAGGTTCATGTCTTTATTAATTTTGAAACTGACATCAGAATCAATTTGTTTGACCCTATATTAATTTGTCATTATAGGAATTTAACTTGCACCTTCTTTCCACTGAAGTGAAAAGTGACAGCCTCCATGTAAAGAAAAATGCTATTTTCATTCCTTCTGATTTTGAAAACACCAATGCTTCATACATATATTTTGTAAAAATAGTCGTTATTGTACAAATATTGCAGAATAAAGTGATAAAGCTTGGCTGAAAATTATGCTAATGTTAGAAATGTATGTAGAAATGCAGCAATAGGTCATACCATAGCACACAATGTGTATGAAAGGAGGACAGCACTATAAATGCCCTTTTATTTCAAATTGTCATTAATTAATCTGGAGAGTAAATGCAGGGTCATTTATAAGTGAAGAAATTACTACATAGTTGCCCTTTGTTTACAGAAGAAGCACAGAAATCCCTGAAGAGATTTCCTGTTAACATGTAGTACTCCATCTGTGTAAACAGACAAATAGAGCTTGAGAGTCTAGCATTCAATTATAAAGAACAAATAAGAAGATTCACATTCAGGGAGTGAAGACCAAAAATGCATATTTAAATGAAGTGAACTTGCTGCAAAGATAAATTCAAGTTCTATAATTTGGAATGCTTTGTTCACATAAATTATATTAATTATTCCTAATATTGTTTATTTCCAGCCTGTTTAGAATTAAGGTACAGGTGCTACAATTTTCAAGAGCAGGGGTCACTGTTTGGATGTTGTTATGAGTCTCAATGCCAGGTAAATGTGCCCAGAACACTAAGAACAGTGCAAACAGGTTTGTGACTGCAAAATAGTTTCCTTCAGTTCCAATTTGGCTTGCTTAGGATATTCCTACTAATTAAAATTCATATTGATAGATTTACTTTATCAAGCAAAGAAGTCCATAAATTAGTTTTATCCATTGATTACTCAGTATGCCATATTTTTCAAATATCTTTTTTTTTTCTTTCTTTCTTTGTCCTCCTCCCCATCACCTAAATCTCAGCTTCCAAAATTTGGCCTTCAAATACCATAAGCTTTGCCACTGAGACCTCACAGGAACCCCTGGGAGAATTGCAAGTTATTGATTAAGTATAATTCATTACTGTAATTTGAGCCAGTAACTGTGCGCATGCGTTTGAAATCACGAGTGGAGGAAAAACTGCCATTGAACATGATAAGCAGGTTATTGCTGATGAGAACAGGTGAGGGAAATGCTTTCCAGAGAAACAGACAGATGTTTGCCAGAGGTTGGAACTCTCCAAACAAGACTCATGGTGCTCGTTGGGTTTTAGAACATAGGACTGTTGTTTCTGCCTCATCATGGTTACCCTGCAATGACAGCTAAAACAAACACTATTCAGGGTCTATGCTTGAAATTGAACATTTCATGAAAACTATTCCTGCAAGCTCATGGGAAATTCGTTCTGCTGCCAAGGTCCAAGCAAACACAGCAAGACAGAAAGTAACACTCTGGATGGAAATATGAGATTGGACCCATGTGCAAGAACTTGTTTCATTTTCTGTTATGGATGCCTGCAGCATGTGAATTCTGTAAAGAAGGTAGGAAAGAGAACTGTCAGTACACGAACAAAACAACAAGGAAAGCCAGATTTTCAGAAGTCGTTGCTCTTTTTATGCTTCTGAGTGAAAAGCAGTCTGTTTCTACTTTTTTTTTTTAGTGTTTTTGATCTTTCACAACAGAATTACTCTACTTAATTGTTTGTTTGATTAATTTTCCTGCAGATATAGAAGCCATTGCAAAATCAATAAGAAATTTTGGCCTGTGTGAAAGATTTAAGTAACTGTAGAAATCTTCAAAATATAAGGTAACACAAAAAAAGAGAAGATATATAACAATAAAATTAGATTAATTGTTGCCATATCTGCAGTGCAGCATTTTACAATTCAATAACCATAATTTTATTACAAAAGTGCAGAACAGTGAAGGTACAAATTTTCCAAATAATGTTTAAATTACTATCCTTGCATCAAATAAGAAAAAAGATCAAAATGCATTGAAACTTCTAATATGACTTTTGCTATTCATTACTCCACTGATTTCTGAACACAGTCTCAGTGCTCAGCCTCTTGTCCCCTCACTTTTCCCTCCTTCTAGATAAAAATGGTCTGAAAACATGTTCTTACTCTGAACCTTAATGCCTTCTAAAAAGAGGAGGCAGATCTCATAATATGATAACATTTTTCTTCTGTTTAAATTATTTGCCCCCCAAAGATATACTTCCTGTGCATATCAGAATGGAGATAATTCAGAAAATACGAACACTTCTCTACTTAGTTAACACCAAACTTCTACTATCTCGTAATTTGTTAATTTTTTGAAAGAGGACAATTTTGACTCTTAACTAGATGTTTAAAAGAGGCAGTTTAATGCCATTTTCAGCTAATTGGATATCTCCTCTGTAAGGAGACTGTGGTGGAGGTGGAGCAATTTGCTTGCTGGCAGGCTTTTTTGAACCTGAAAAATTATCCCACACTCAAAATATGTTGTCTACCAGAAAGGATGAAAGTTTCTAAGGAAAATTTGAGGAAAAGTCTATAGAAAAAGGATATGGAGGTCTTTGGATGGTGTTACATGTTTTAGGAAGTGGGTATTTGAGGTCTTTAAGTATAGAGAATGCTCTTTTTTTCAACTGAAAACTACGAAAGCCTACGTAGTTTCTGAAATCCTTGGAAAGTGCACTTCCAGTCTAGTTATCTATCATGGAGTAAAAATCTGTTTGTGCAATTTAAGGATGTATATCTTTAATATGGCTTTCTTGCTGTGCTCCTACCCTTCCATGAAAAATGACAATGGGGGAAAAAAAAAATCACTGGAACCTTCTGCATCCTTGATGAAGAGATTGACTGTTCTAGAAGCACCCACTAGCTGTTTTTCTCTATTCTCTTTCTCCATTTGTCATGGTTTGATCGCGGGGAGACAATCAAAAACGGCGGCAGATGTATTTTCCTTAACCCTCTTCCCCCCTCCCGTTTTCTGCCCACCCCCCGCCCCTTGCCCCTTTTTCACTAAGGACAGGCGATTTTGAGAGGAAAGGAAAAGAAGGACAGCGAGAAGAAAGCTGGAAAATTTGAAAACATTTTACTAACGCTACTAAATAAATAAAGAGAAAAATAAAGCAGATTACAGAATTACAGAACCAGTCTTGCAATTCCCAGCAGCTCAGTCCGGCAGGAACCTTCGGCCAACCAGAACTAGATTCAGTCTTTCACGAGGCCTCAGGTTGCAGGGATGGCAGAAAAGAAAGCAGAGACAAAGCAAAGCAGCAGGAGACCCAGCAGAAGAGAGAGAGAGTGCTTCTCGTCCACCTTTTATATCCAGGAAGCCGCAAATGGGATGGAATATTCCATTTGGTCAATCCGCGGTCACCTGATTCAGACCACCTCCTCTCGTTGCTCCCCGCAATGACCCAGGGCACCATTCCATGTCTGAATATTGAGCTACCCTAAGGCGGATGAAGGGACAAGAAGCTGCTAGCAGGGTTACTTCATGTTGCTTGCCAGACATGTCCTACAATGTACAATACTCCAGCAAATGCCTGGGATGGAGGCACAGGTAAAATTACTTGTTGTTAGCTGTTTCAGGGATCATCCACTAAACTAACCTCTTCATCCACTATACTAACCTCTGTGGTGTAATTATAGCTGAAAAACTGTGCAGCCATATCTGTATTAAGCCATATCTTTTGTCCTTGTTTGGAAAGACAACTGGGAGAACTGAAAACTGTGTTATCTTTTGAGTTGGGCTAGTCTGATAAATTTATCCAGTAAAGTTCCTCTCTGAGGCTGGATTGAAGGAGGATATGAACTTTATAGGAATGTTGACATACTCCAAATTAAGATTCTCACTCAGTCATTTTAAGTTCAGAAACTAAAATCATGATTTAATGTAATAATTAATACATTCTAAAAACACATTTGTGCATGTTTTTGCCACATAATTTTGCAATTTTTTTTTTCTTTTTTTTTTTTTTTCCTTTGGGAGCATTAATACAGACCAATAGTGACATGGATAAGAGATTTCCAAAGAATCACAGAATGATTGGGGTTGGGACCTCTGCAGATCATATAGTCCAACCCACCTGCTAAAGCACGTCCACCAGAGCAGATCACGCAGGAATGTGTCCAGGTGGATTTAAATGTCTCCAGAGAAGGAGACTCCACAACCTCTCTGGGCAGCCTGTTCCAGTGTCTGGCACCTTCAAAGTAAAGAAGTTTCTCCTCATATTCAGATGGAACCTCCTGTGCTTCAGTCTGTGCTCATTGCCCCTCATCCTATCATTGGGCACCACTGAAAGGAGTCTGGTCCATCCTCTTGACACCCACCCTTGAGATATTTATAAAGATTGATGAGACACCCTCTCAGCTCTTCTCCAGGCTGAACAGACCAGCTCTCTCAGTCTCTATTCATAAGAAAGATGTTTCAGAAATACAAAACCACTACAGACATACTGTGTGGCTTTGCCAATAATGCACGTGTACAACCAGAAAAAAGTACTTATGCATCTCTGTTGATTGTTTTTATGGTTTTGGGTTCTTATGTTTCAACAATATGCCTGGCATGGCAAAAAATTACTATGCTTCTGTTCCTGCCTGTCTTTTTTTTCTTCTTCTTTTTTTTTTTTTTTTAATATTTTCCTTTCATGAGTTATGGGATTCAGTTGCAGGTTTTCACAGCAATAGTGCAAAGAGATAACTTCAAAGAAAACTCTGCACCTTAAGGGTTAATATCAAGCAGAAAAAAAATATAAAATCTAATTTCTGTTTCAACTTATTTTTAGCAGTGCATGTCTTGCTGATGCTGAGCTTTGATTTCTACACAACCCCTTCACCAGTCAGTTTATTTTTATTCTGGTTCTCATGGTAATTCAATGTTAGAAGGGGTTTTTTGTTAAGTGGAATATTTGTAAGAATTGGCTTATAAAAAATCTATTATTACGGAAGAGCCTCAACTTCTTTTCTGCACAGTTGGTGCAAAAGAAATGTAGAACAGTGCTGGAATATGAATCATTTTAGCAGTTGAAAACTTTACTGCAGAACAGTAACAGTGGAGGTTAGCCTGCTCTGGTTTCTGCTGAATTTACATTTATTCTGCAAAAAGAAAGGAATTTACAACACATTCTTCTTTGAGAGGGACTTCAAATCTGAGGTGATTTGTGTGAGAATACTCTTATGATCATGCGCTGCAGGATGTGGTAGCTTCTGGAATATTTCTTCCCTTTTTCTTTCACTTTCTGAATGCTTAAAATGATGATATAAAGATATGACTGTCTTATGCATCCTCTCTCATCTCAGAATATCTAGCTAAATTACTCACTTTGATGGTGCCATGTTCGTGATGTGTTTATGTGACACCGCTTGAACATACTTACGTAGACCATATTCATATTATTCTTACAATGCAGAAATGCTGTATCTTTTTAATAAGACTCTGCATACTTAAGTAAGGAGATGGATACATACACTGTGAATATAAAACTGTTGTTTGCTTGTGTATTGACAAATGCACCTTACCTTCAGGTTCCCCCACCCAAGGCTTAATGCATTGCAATTTCAGATAATTGAATACTTGTATTTATATATTTTGAAATATATTTCTGAAGATGTGACTGTTTAGCAAACTTTCTATTTTACTTGCAGCTCTAATATTTTTCTACTCTATGCCCAGATGTGATGACAATTGCAGTGATAAGCTGCATTGTAAAAATGTTCATGGGTTTTAACAATTACTTAAGCTATTCTGATTCAATAGTTTTATTTAAGCAGTGCTTCTTGGGCTCACAAACAGTATTTATCAAAGCTATAAAATAACATCTACGGTCAGCATCTAAAAATGAATCTCTGAAAAAAAAATTTTATTTTCCAATCTCTCTGATCTCAATCTGAAAAGACAACCCTGTTTTTAAGTATTCTGTTTTACTTCAATAAGATTTTTTTATATAAAGAGAATTTAATTGTATCAAAGCCATATTTAGAACTAGAAACAAGTAACAAGGTAAAGTCCTAGAAAGATGCTTTGCCTCCCAAACATTTAAAATGCTTTCTTATTGTCCCAGAAGTATGCAGAAACCTGGCTCTTTTACTTCACCTAGAACTGCAGACAAGTATATTCAATTCTAAATTCATGCTTGGTCATAAAGGGTTCTTTTGTCTTTGAGGTTTGAGGGTTTTTGTTACAGATTAAGATAACACAGCATTTTAGTTGTGTGTAATTTAGCAGATAAAATGCAATGCATCATGATCCAGTTTTATATCCCCTGAACTTCACTTAAGCTTTGTGGCACTTTGTGAACAATTGCCTGTGTTAGGGCTCTCAGAGTTTTTCAGGCAGAAATACATGAACAGTTCAGATGATCGTCACATTTACACTAATTGGGTTGTACTGCACACATCAACTTTACAGTGAGTCAGTATAGAGCACTTGCCTTAAATCAGAGGCAAGCTGAACACGATGCCCCTATGGAGCCTGTGATTGCCAACACAGCATATATGATAACAGTGCATATTGTAGTGCTAGCTGTATCTAGGATTGCCTGGAGTAATTGATAAACTTTGTAACATAGGCAAATCTTGGGTAAATATCTGAAGATTTCGGACTCTACTCAGAGATAATTTCTGAAGGTAGAGGGCTTGTCCAGGAAAAAATAACACTGTAAGTACCTCTGTGTGCCACGGTAAATCCAACAAATCAGATTTTCCATCTCTTTGTTGCCTGTGAATGTGTGGCTTTCTAATGGAAATTGCTGCCTCCACTTATGCCATAGTGGTGATAGTGAAAAGAAAGATAGGAAGGGTTCCTTACATTTTAATCCCCCTCAGAGAAATCTGACAATTTAATTAACGTATTTTAAAATCAGAATAAGGGTTAATAACATCAAAGAGTAAGAAGAGTGAGTTCATACTAATTTTGCTATTCAGTTGTGGGTTTTTTTCCCCATTCTGATCTTAATACATAGTATTGCACTAAGAAAGGAGATTAGGTCTGCAAACTCTGAGCTAAGGGAGCTGAATAGAATGACTACTAAAATTTACATATGAGTGAGGGGGTGAGTGACTGACAGCAACAAATTCAGTGTTCCTATTTTGTAAGTGTGTGGAAATATGTCTAGTGCCTATAATGATTTCCTGAGTGAGCCAATGAGAGAACACTTTGACTTGGGCATTTTAATTTTTCCCATTCTGTGCACTCACTTCAAACTTCCAAGTATCTAGGAGCTACATTTTTCCATAATTGCAAGTGGAAGAAACTAATTTCTGTGTTTATCATATTATAAACAGCTGAAAGATGAGTGATGATTATATTCTTAATTTGTGAATGAGTTGCTTTGGATTTGACTAGAATTTTAATCTCCAATGATTTACCCTTAAAACCTTGCCCATTGAGTTTGTTTCCTGGTTATGTTCTACACAGGAGAAAGTGTGCCTATTCTTCATCACCAGATCTGCCAAAGCATGCGGAGTAATTTCCAGCAAGGAAATTCATGTTCACCAGAAACTTGAGAGTTGTCAGATATATTAATGATTATTTTAACCCTTATATGAAACTTTTTCAGTTCATCACCATGAAAGTTATTTTAGTGCCATTGAGGTATTGTCATACAGTGCTATCCTCTAGGCTTATTGAGTCAAATAAGGACTTTTGGTACAAAATTTTTACCACCTTTTATCCCTGTTGACTCTGCATAGTTGTGTGTTAACTCAGGTCTTTCTTCCAAGTGTAGGAGTACTCTTGCAGCCTTTTGCTCAATCAGAAGGAACTTCAGTGAGAAAGAGTTTCTAAAGTAACCTTTTTTTGGGCAAAGCATGATGAAGTAAAGCAGACTTTATCTCTCCCAGTTCTGATTGCAGGTGAATAATCCATGTAGACTTTTTTTTAAAAAAATCTAAACGACAGGATCTTGTTTACTAAATTTCAATTCAGACTCTCAATATCAAAGTGAACATATAAATAAAATGCTCTGCTCATTTTTACCAATAAAGAAATCTCTCTTTCTGGAAGGTAGTTCTATGTGCACTTTCTCATTCATAGCTAGAAGAGCCCTGGATGAGTTACTCTCATTGAAAAGTTATGATCTTTAATTATTTCTGTTACAGAAAAGCACTAACAGATCCCAAGCAATTGGGTTTTTTTTCTGGAGTTTTTTCAAACCAATCTATTTCAAGACATGCTTGTATCTCATGATGACATAATATCATTCTGCAACTTAATTGTACTTATAATATGTACTTTTGCTGAGCAAAAATCCTCTTAAATGGGTGATACAACTGTAAGACAGAAATGCATAGTATATAATGGAAAAGAATAGCAACTTTTTTTACGAATAAGGCAGTAGGAAACAAAGTGGGCACTGGATTTTTGTCAGAATAATTTGCGTTTCTGATCAATCAAGCCAGTAAATGGATATGTCTGAACCTTTTATAAATGTGTATGCCATGGGGAAATGTGCATTTGGGTATTGAGGAACAGTATTCAGAGGAAGGGTAAAATTAAGGAAAATGCAGGCAGTTGAAGACGGAAGATTGGACAAATGTCTTCTTGGGGAAGAAGGTGGACAGAGTGGGAATGGAAATGCTGTGTGAATAACTGAAGACAAAGACAAATCACCAGTTGTGAAACCTTGAAAATGGCCATGCAAGACAAACAGGAACAGCAATTCAAGAGTAAAAGAATGTCTTCCTTACATTCAGTTCTTGTTGTCACATTTCCAGAATATGTACGGTCTAACTTTTTTGGTGACTTAAACCAGAATAGAAATGTAATTTTTCAGACACAGAAATGAAGTCTTGAAGATAGTGTCATAAAAAGAGGATGAAAAAGTGAAGAGGGATGAGGAGCAAGGAAGGTATTTCCAGATTCTGGCTAAACTAGACTAGACTTGTGGTTAGGCTGGTTTACATTGAGTTACAGGGTCTTTTATCCCTTTCACCAGAGTCTCTAGGATACCAAGTGGACTTCTGCCTTCACTCAAAATCTGCTTAGAGTGTTGAAGGTTCACTGAAATGTAATCCATATTGCTGGAAACCTGATGGATTTCAGATCTGCATGAACTTCCAAGTCTAAATCATTTTCTGATAGTCACGTTTCTGAGCTGGTCTTAACTTTGACACTGATTGCAATACGGTTAGGTTTGCAAACACAACCATTTGTGTTGCTTTATTTGTTTAAGCACGTCAAGCAGTTCAGAAAAGTTAGTTGAAAGTCTGAGGAGGGAAAGCATAAATAAGTATTGATATTCATTTGATTATAATTTGGACAAAATGCTGTTTACAGTAAAAAGATTATTGTTCTATTCACTAGAATTGCTACTTGATTGTTAGTTATTAATTATTAATAAGTATCATTAATGATTAATAATTTACTAAATTATTAAATGAATAATGTTGTATTTAAGAAATATCATTATTTTCTTTGTATTTCCATAGCTAAAGTTTAAATTAAAGCAAGCATATAATTTTATTTCAAAAAATTAATCTACGTTGTATTTAGGTCCAAGTTCAGACAGTATTTTTCCTCTGACTATACCTCACTATGTCTTGGATAGAAGAATAGAATGCTACAAGATAGAAGAATAGATGCTACAAGAAAGGTTGCTGTCGTAATAATTCTGGCAACAGTAGATGGAAAAGGGAATAGAAATCTCACAGACTTTTATTGTGGAAAATCTGCTGCAGCCTGTGCAAATCTTATAAACTTCAAGGAATTAGTTGGTAGTAGTTTAACACAGTATTACATATGCACAGCAGAATTACTTATACAGATCGTTAGATTGGTGTCATGAATTTCTATTCATAATTTAATAGTCTTACGTAAAATGAATATGGAGCTATTTTTACAGAAACCACTCTGCACATCTTAACATCTGCAGTTAGCTAATAAAAAATGGCATTTCCTATTTAATACTTACTAGTGTCAATATACGTAAAGTATTTTTATATTACTATTAACACTGAATAACAACAAGTGAATTAAAAACATTTATTCTGAAATTTTAACTTTAGTTGTAGTTTCATAAGAAAATGCAGTCATGTAAGATGCAATTATTATAAGTAGTAATTGTTTTGAAATGATAGGCCATAGCTGATAATTATTTGGAATCAGAAGCTACATAAATTCTTTGAGGGTGCAACTTCGTTTGTTTGTTTGTTTTTTTTCCCAGAAGGAAGGGTGTTTTCTAGTGTGAATATTCTATGTTTTATTGCAATGATGATTTGCACCACTTTTGAAATTTATGCAAGATTTTTTTTTTCTGAAAGCTATTTTAAATTACTAAGATGTTAAAGAAATACCATGGAATATATAATACAAGAGTTTCAAGTTTCTTTATTGAGAATCCGTAATGAAAGAAATTGCAGAGTATGGGAAAGAGTAAAAGGGACTAGAGTTGTATGGGTGTTTGACAGAAGACGGAAAAATAACGAACAACAATTGCTTATACCTTGAGAGTCTTGGATCGAAGTTTTTACCTATTCATTTTATTAAGGTAAAGATGGTTATAAATTTCACGATGTTGCTACCCAAAAAATGAAGTAACGTAGCATTGCCTTTATTAAATATTAGTTATTGTTCCCAAGTACTGTTAATAATAAATTTATGTTTATTTGAAAATTCACAATATATAAAATATTTCCCAGTCTTTCTAATAAAGATTCCTACTGTATGGGCTTTAAGGCAATGTTTGACAACATTAAACTCTTCCAGCAGAATATATAAGTACATAAAGCTTTACTTCACATTTAACTTTCTTTTCACTAAAATAGTTTAGGAGTTTTGATTAAATGTTATATTCCATTAAAGTTTAACGTGTGTGATCAATGCCTGGAAAAAGCTAAGAACCTCAGAAAACAATCAAGGTAAGAAGTATTTAATCTCTGCTTAAGACTTTCAGCTCAGTAAATATCAAATTGGACGTGTTTCTAGTTTTATCCAAAGCCAATTTTTCATTTATTGGTAAACTAACTCTTCAGAATTCAGTAGTTAAAAGTTTGTGTTTTATTGGAACACAAGGTTTGAGGTTTTTACCTTTGAATACAAGTGTTCTATTCAGATCTCTTTTTTAGGATCTGAGCTTTGAGATTAATGGGTGTCAGTATGGAAAAGTCCTTGTACAAATCCAATAATTTGTTGTAAGTAGAGACATTCAGAAAAGAATGGATTCAGGTAAGGTGATTTTTTTGTTTGTTTTGGTTTGTTGTGGTGGTTTTTGTTTGTTTTTTGTTTGATTTTGGGGTTTTTTTGTTTGTTTTGGTTTTGTTTGTTTGTTTGTTTGTTGTTTTGTTTTGTTGTTTTCTCAGTCAGATCAAGAAAACACCAAGATAAAAACGTTCCCAACGTCAATTCCAAGCATTTATTTAACCAGTTTGAGATTCTCTGTGATACACACAATGTAACTCCTAACTTTACAATGTCAGAACTTGAGCTTTTATAATTTCAGTAGCAGATGTTTCAAGAGAATGGAAGTGCTATGTCAAAATCACAGATTTTCATAAGGCTTTGCCCCAGCTTCTAAACTGAAGGAGTTTAGGAGATAAGGATTTAAATTTGTCAGGTCACAGTAAAGGGTTTCAGTTTTCTGAGTGTTAATTTACATCTCCTGATGTTAAGTCACACGCTACTTATAAAATAAGTAATCTGTGAATTTGATTTTGTCCCCATTCCAGTAAGCTACCTATACTTAAGTGTGCTATTATTATTAATGTCTTCAGAATTAGAGGCTTGTTTCCTCTACACAATACTTTCTTTCATTTCTGTTTGCTATTTACTTAGAGAAATGAGAAAACTGCTTGGGAAATGTAAGACTAGGATTAGGAAGGGAGCAATCTTGTTTTCATACACTCTTCTATACTGTATGAAAGAATTAAAATATGCGTCTTGCTTGGCTGGTTTTAAAATTATTTTTTCTCATCCTTTTATTAGTGCAATGGGCGGATCGTGACAACACCTTTAGGTCTCAAATATGCTATTTAATGTGTACAGAGAATATTTTGAATAGTTTTTGCTCATGTTACAGGAAATGTCACAGTATTTTAGCTAATATTTCAACTTTTTACTTAAGTCACTTTCTGAAAATTGTCAGAACTTCCATCTTCTCAGATGTACCTAGAGTTAAAATCCTTTTTGAATTAATTCAAACAAAGTTAATTCAATATTAAAGCCTGAGTTACTTCTTTAGAATTACCTCTTACCTCTTTAGAGTTACCTCTTTAGACTCTTATCTCTTCAGACTTCAAGTTGGTATTGCAGTGGTAAAAGGTGTGAAATGGAAAGAATACAAGTTATTCCCTCATTTTCTGCAGGTGAAAAAATAAGGCTTTGCATCTTTAAGCATTCAAGCTTGCAGTCTGTTTTTATTATTTTATTTCACTTATATATAATGAAAAGGCTTCTATTCCTAGACCTGAATAGAACATATCTTTAATTAATTGTTTTAATATGCTGCTTCTTTCCTTCAGGAAATCTGTTATTCTCTGAATAACTGTTCAATCTGCTAAAACGATTGGGTGCAAACATCAGCATATAAGACGAAATAAAATTGCAAATAAAGTGCTTGTTTAAAAGCAGTTTCTTAATCAAACTTGTCTGTCCTCCTGCTTGCTTGGAGTATACTGACTGTAACTTCAAATCATTTTAAGATTTGGGATGCTTTCAAGTCTTACTTTTGTGCTGAATATTTGGCCAAGTGCTGTATGTGTTTTGTTCCAACTTGGTGAACCAAGCAGATGAATCAATGCAATTAATCTTAAAGTAACTGAAAGGGCAGAGTGTAGCCACAAACAATAACACAGCATTGCTTTCCTAACTGCATGATAATGAAGTATTTCCACATGTGTACTATTTCAGGTTCTAATGAGACTGATAACTCCTGAGTTTCCAGGAATAGAGAATGAGTCTCTGTAAATGAAGGTCCATGTTGACACTGTCTACAGTTCAGAATTGCCATGTTACATTAAGCAGCATTGTGCTGTTGTACCTTATTAATTATGGAGCCTCTCACTGACTCTGATAGTTTTTTCTCCAATGTAGCTCTTCTTTCAAAAAAAAATCTGTCACACTGAAAGCAGCTCATTAACTTTGGTCTTCCTCTCTATTTGATATGACAGACTTCCCTAACTAACTTTAAATGTGAGCTAATAAAGTTTTATCTCTTTTCATACTTATTCAAGACAGCTCATCATGCACTTCACTTGCAGACAGAAAGCTGAACAGAAATGAGCACATCAGGAATCCTCTGTACATCAAATGCCCACAAAATTCTAATTTGAATGAGGAAAATTACTTTGATAAAAACTCAAAAAATGCTCATATTGTTTAGAGATAACAGGATTTTTCTGCCACCATCCCCCAATCTTCTCAATTTGGAAGGGCTGAAATTTTATGTCCTGCTTTTTTTTTTAGCTCTTTCCATGCTCATTACACATGAGGCTGGACATGTCTGCAGGAGGCATCATGTTAGACAGAGAGAAGGTCATGGTGTATTCCCATAACTTTAAGAATAGGCTGTTCCCAAGGGTGTGGTGTAGTGAATAAAAGATTAATTAAGCAAAGAAGGAAGTTTTGTATTTCTCAATTTTTTTTTTTTTAAGTGTAGATTGAAATAGCATTAGAGCCTTATTTGGCTGTTTTCCTTAGTGAGTTTTGTTTCAGAGAAGTAGTGCAGCTTTAACCAAGTCACCTTATTGATTCCATTTATTAAACGGTGTTTTGGACCTCAGTGTTTAGCACAGGTGAGCAGTGTTCATTTTGGAAAAAATTCAGTCAACAGCTTTGCTTCAGAAGCATATCAAGGCGCTGCTTACAGCTTGACATGTTGGTCAAAAGATAGGTATGCCGTCTAGTATATATCCAACAGCACACAACAACAGAAGGGTGTCATTCAAAGTTCCCTTGACATTCAGAAATGGTTCCCATGCAATATGAAGAGTCAAATGTTGTGTATATCCCCCTAGCTGCTAGTTACCATAAGCATTTATCTGCTCTTGCAGCTTTCTCCCGCTTCTTCATCTTCCATCTAGGCTGCAGGTCTTCCCTGTTCTTATTCTACCTTCATTGCTGCCCTTTTTTTCAGAAGTACTTATATCTCTGATTGAAGGATAAATGGATTACTGGTCCTCTGTTTTTCAGTTTCCTCCTTCTAAGCTTAACCTTGTGCCCGGGCACTAGTTATCCCTAGATTAAGAAAGAAAATATTCAGAGAAGCTGCCTCAAGACCCAAAATTATAACATCATTCACTAATCTCTACCATGAGAGAACTAGAAGATTTTAGGCAGGGAGGTGTCTTAATAGCACCATCATGAGATTTTTTAAGGTTGTTCCAGCTGCGGGCAGTTCTCTTGTGTTTCATGGTAATGCTTTGTAAAACCTGATATGATGAAGGTGGTGATCCTGAACTAGAGCAACAACAGTTTCAGAGTAACCATGACTTACCCACATGTACTATACAGAGTTTTCAGGCAGAAGTGCATTACTGAGTCAGCCTTGTGTTTGGCTTCTGTGCTTCTGTCTCTTGATGCTGATATCTCCATACGGCATACCCTGTGATTTCACTGCAAGAGGCAATATGGTGGCAGTTGCCCACAATCCTTTATCCTACCTCTGTGCAGGCAGGGAGAAGAGTTTGCTGAAGAAGATTCATCTGGAGAGGAAGAAGCAGCCTCTCAGAACGTGGCATTTCCAGGAGAGGAAGATTAAATGAACAGAGTTGTTGTGGCTGTTGTCAAAAGGCTCCTCCAGGATGCTCAAGAGAGCTGGCAGTAGTTCTGGGATAACCAAGATACCCATCTGGCAGAGGCTGAGGAGCAGGAGGCTCTGGGAAGCTGACAGAACCCACACTCCTGCAAGAGACTCCTTACCCTGCTCTGAGGTGCCAAGCCTTGTTCATCAGTAGAGAGTTGTGGAGTCCAAAGAAAGACAAGGGTCAGTGGCTCCTAAGGGAGAGCCCTCAGCTGCCCAGTAACTGATGCAATCCCAGTATGGGTAATCATCATCCAGGTGTCTACAAGTACTGCGCCCGACACTTTGACTAGCCCCTGTTAGCCTTGCTAGACCTGAAGCAGCTAATTTAAAGGATCACAGAGTTTTCCGTCCATCTACATGTATAATGTCTAAGTTTTTTGCAATTTTCAGGCTCTGATTGAGTTAAAGTTTAGGACAAAATCTCGGAACAGTCCTATTAATTTGGTGAGAACAGGTTCAAAAAATGCCCTACATTTTCCTAAATACCACTACTCCTAATAAAGGCCTCCTACTCAGTTTTACAAAATCATATTGGGCCCACAAGAGAATTATCCTCACCCCACACCTTTTCCTGAGCATCTTGAAGAATGGGGACCACACTGACCATGTAAATGACCACAAAATTCTATTTTTTCAATATTTTCAGTGCTCCATTGTTATTTAGCCATTCTATTAGTTTAGAATTCCTTCCATTCGTCTTCTTTGTCATTGCCTGAAAATACACTTTTTTAAGAATCAGAAAAGGAAAAAAATAGAGTTTACATGTTGTGGCCATGTATAAGGTTCTACTTACTCCTTGAATAACACCTTTTGAGGGAAAACATTTACAACAAGAGTTCATTTTTTGATTACTTCTTGTGGAGAGGAGCAGAGACAGTTTCTGAGATGGAAGAAACCCTCTCAAGCATCAAAGAGTTGGCCATAGAGTGTGGCCATGGTGAGGCTGCAAATTTCTGCCAGCTCTGAACAAAGGGCTCGAGGATGGACAGGCTCAGGATGAGGACACATGGGTGGGTTATCTTGAGAGTGGAAAAGAGGAGATAAGAGTTATATAGAAAGTGATCAATGATTTGGGGATTTGAAACAGAGATTCCTTTCTGTGCTCAATGGTTTACATGCAATTAAAAAATGCTTTTTCTGTAAACAGAAAGTAAAAGCTGAAAGAGTAATGGACTAAAGCATTTGCTTGATGTGTCAAGTCTTTGTCCTGATAATCAAAATATACCATATGAAACAGTTCAAAAGACACAGAGAGTAGGCATGGTCTTCTTTGCACTCTACTATGGGTCTTTAAACCAAGAGGCCTCTCTGGCTGGTAGACGACTGCAGCAAGCTACTCTTTGCAGAGGACACAGAGTAAGAACTTTTTCATCTATAAAGAACATTTCTCTCCAACAAATTTTACGTAGGCAATTTGATTTTACTTCAATTATTTTCCTGAGGCACGAAACCTGCTTCAGAAAAGAATCCAGATGTAGTTGGAATTATTTTTGTAAATAACACATGGTGCAATTTATTCTTTTTCTATCAAATTGGCATTATTACAAAGTGCTGCAAGCTTTCCAAATTATGTGACAACTTTTCTGATGCTTGGAAATAAAGACCTCTTTTCTCTAGGAATATGAAATAGTTTATATCAACCAGGAAAATAGATAGCTTTTACATTGGGCTACCATGCCCACTACCTTGCTTATGGGTGTATACACCAGGGCAAAAAAATGTATTATATACTATTTTTGAATTACTGTTTGTGATCCAATTTAGCTTGGAATAGGCCAGCATGCCCTATGCCTATGGGAAATGCCCTGTTATTTTCAATCTGTTCCATTTAACAAATTGGCACTCTGTGGGAAAGCTAGTTTGATCGTTCCTTACATGTTGCTAATTTGCATAAAGATGAAATGTCCCTTTGTAAGTCTTTTGAAGGGTGTTGGTTTTCTCCCTGTTCAGTGCTAGAATATCGTCAAGCATTATAATCCTGCACCACATTATCTCTCTGGACTTTTATTATCTTTTCTTGCTGTTTGAATGCTTCCTTATGCTATAAGGAAAGGAAGTAATAAATAAGTATGTGTTCTTAATGAAACTTTTTTTTCTGTTAAAGTATATACAGCTGTCATAAAATGAATAAAAATTCAAGTATCTTGCAAACAAAACAGGCATTCTTACAAATAACACAAATCATTCTATTTCTGTATTTTTCACAAAAATTACTATCACTTCTCTAAAATTTTGCAGTCTGGTATCATGTGACTGTATGAGAAGGCTTGCTTCTGGAGACTGAATAAATACTGCTTTAATCTTGTTAAACTAAACTCAGATGTGGTGGTCTTCAAGCAGCAATAAATACGGTCACAAACATTATAGGGAATAAAGTCTAAAAAGAGCAGCAAACATTTTTTCTGTGACATAATGCCTCCTAAGAAAGAAGACACTCTGTAGATCAACACATTATTTGGAAATTAGATAGTAGCCTGAATGTAACATCTAAACAGCAGATTGGGCAAACAACTACAAAGGGCCACAAAGATAATCAAAGGATGGGCAAGTCACCATACAAGGAAAGGCTGAGAGAACAGGACTTGTTCAGCCTTGAGAAAAGAAGGCTTAGGGGAGACCTTGTCCGCATGTTCCAATATTTAAAGAGTGGCTACAAAGAAGATGGAGAATCTGAAAGGAAGAAGCAAGGAAAAGGAGGAGCTGAGGGAGAACTACTTACTGTTAAGATGCAATAGTTAAGTGAAAGGCTGGGATATCCTATAATAAGTAGAAAAAGACAGGGGAAGTACATACATGCTGTGCAAGAACTAGGCAAAACAATTCAACCCATCAGGGAAAGGCAGTAGGTGTTATACATCTGTTTTTAACAATAAGGGCAATTTTCAGTTTCTAATGTCTTGCTTGATTTCCATTATTATGTGTGGATTTTTATTCCTGTGAGAAGTATAAGCCGCTGTAATTCTTGACAAAGTTGTTCATACGACTTTGCCTGAGTTAACTTCAGCAGAGTTCAGCTTGTACTTCCACTCTAGGTTGTAATGATCTGCCAATCAAAATGTTGAAAATATCTATTCTGATACAAAACATCACTGTGTAAATCAAAGACTTCTGGAAATTTCTATGCAGTTCTCACAGCTTAATAGTATAACTAGCACATAAACTAAACTTTCACTCTAAATTCTTATATTTCTGTATCTCTAGATCTTCTTCAAAATTAAAAGCACGGATGCATTTGATAAGTGTATGACTGCTATTGAGCTTTCCTTTAGTCTAGTTGACAGATGAGACTAAGACTTATAATAATAAAAGGTTCTTCAGGTTTGCAATTTCAACATCATGGATCATACTTCCAACAGATGTGACTGTACCATATTCAAAATTCTGTTGCTTTAAAAATAGCAACATCTATTTCATATTTCATATGACCATGAGTTGTTCAAAATACTGAATGGTGCTAAAGAAGCTCCATATTGTTATACCATAAAAGCAAAGAAATAATTTTGCTATTTAGACATATAATAAAATTTCCCTTCTTGTTCAGATTCATCTTTTCATTGTGAGTGGCAGCCCTAAGATTTTTAACTTAGGTCTGTCTCAGTTGAGCCTTATGTTCATTAACATAAGTTCATTTGAAACTCCACAGCTCTATGGATGGTGGACATAGCAGGAATTTACTATTTTTGTCTCACTTCCTTGCAGATTAGCTATATATATATATGTATTTTTATTTTTTTTTTTTTCCATTCCTGGTGATCCTTTGTACACAGTAATAGAATCTGCTGATTTCATATATTTGCTTTTGGAAATCCAAAGTACTTACAAAATCTCAGTTCATCAGATACATATCTCATTATCCATTAGATGAAAAAATTTCATCAGAAATAGTATCTGAAACTTATCATGGTATTTGATAACAATCAGTATAAGTAGGAAAAATATTCCTCCTGTTTACAAAGGATAAGTGTTAAATTTCAAATTGATCATCTCTATACTAATGTGCCCTGTCAACGTGCTAGTTATTTTTCAATAAGTAAGGCTGGTTATTAACTTTGGCTGTGGCTAAGGGTACTTTGAAGGATGAAAGGAAATATTACTGCCCCTTACTTTCTAGGAAATGTAGTCTATTCTCTTGGTTGTACACAAAATTATACACAGGGCACAGTCATTATTGTTTCACCCTGTTTAACAGGTTATTGACTAAGTGAATAGTGGCATAATTTCTCTGTCTCATTTGTGAATCGTGCCTAAGAGTACTCAAAAATAACTTGTACAGGGAAGCAGATTACTGAACATGGCTCCTCACCTGGCTGCTTTCATCTGTCAGCAATATTGAGGTTAAACTGTAATGCTGAGCATCAGATGAGAAGTCCCGATGAGAACAAAATATTCATGCAGTCTGAAAGAAAAATTCTTATTTTAATTTCTTCAACAGTTCCTTTGCCTTGCTGCACCTATTTAATTTTTCAGGTCTGTTGCAGATGTGTAGGAAGGAAGGACTATGCCTACCATGTTTTTAGCTTTGTGTGCAGCTACTTCATACCTTAAAAAAACAAAGAAACAAACAAACAAACAAACAAAACATCATGTAGCTAATCTTCTGCTTGCGATGAGTTGAAGTGTTGAAGTGAGATTCTCAACATCATACTCTCATTGTAGATTTAGAAGATCCATTGCATGACTTCTGTTGTAAACCTGCTGGTATAAGCAGGAAAAAAAACAATGCTGCTATTACAGTATGTGAAAAAAAATACACAGATAAATATTCTTATTAAAGAGAACTTATTGTCATTAAAATATACCTTTCACTTTTCGGCTTTAAGAAAAGATAACAATATATTTGGAACCATATTTTCCCAGAAGATTAAATTACACTGAAAATAGGACAGGGTTTTGACCAATGTTCATTTGTGTCCTCTTCGACATTTTTATTGACCAAAACAGGCAGCGCTAAAAGAAACTATGAGAGGATTCCCCTAACAGGACATTCGACTTCCTTCCTCTGGCTTGAAGAGATGAATGCTTTGCAGACAGCCATCAAGAGAACTGCTCTTCACTCCAGCTGGGTAAGCATTCCTAAGCTTCCTGCTTTATACAGAATAGAAGGGATGCTCTACTACTGGCATGTTCTCAAGAGCCCTGCATTGATCTGCATCACAGCACCACAGCCTCCACAAGCATCCAGGGGAAAAGTTCATTTTGTGTGCGAATTCATCTACTAGGACAAACTTTTCACACTATCTGAAGGCATATCCTGCAGCACTACAGCTACCTTTGGATTTCCTCAAGGGACTTCAATAACCATTTTTAAAGAAAGCTGAACCTATAGCAGCCTTTAGATGAGGCTTTTTCATGATTCACATCCTCAAAGAATTCCCCAGGCCATTTTCTCCTTTTCTAGATGGGAAACCAATGAGTTGGAAATTATATGAGCACACCTAATTTTCAAACATTTCAACCTTGTGCTTTTTATTGCTCCAGTAAGAATTTGAATAAATTAATCATCTTCTCTAATATTGAGATTTCTGGGCACATTTCACACTAAAACTACTCTAATCCTTCAAGTTGACCTTTCAAGTTATGTATTAAAGTTGATTGTATTTTGTGTCGCATCAAGCAAATTAATTCAGTCAAGGTAAGAACATTTTTTTGAATCTTTTTTCATTGCTTCCATGGATTCAAATTTCAAACTTGGAAGGGGGGGATGCTCAAGGCTCAATAATACACTTGTTAAGGTTCTGTTTCTCCCTGTTTACCAAGAAAGGCAGACTATGCTGAGATTGTACAGTGTATTAGACCAACAGGGACATCTGAGACTTAAAAATTTTAGACTTAAAAATTAATGTGTATTTCAGATATTTTTCCTCTAAAAGCAATATTTTGTGGCATATCTGGATCATCTGAAATTGCGTAACAAAATGTTATTCTGTCACACGTTTCCTATCATGTCTCATTTTACAGCTTTCCTCCAAAATTATGCCAAACACCAAAACAAAAAATAAAATAGGTAGGAAGGTCCAGAACCCAAAAGTTCTACTAAGGGTTAAAGAAACTCCCTTACCGAGAGAGGGAATGAAAATGCACAAAGATGGGTAAAAAAATCACATATTAGGAAACAAAAGAACATGAGGACATTGAGTCTGTTTCTCACAAATGCATGTGAGTATTCAGTTTTTACAGTACTGAAGAACTATGTGGTTTAATTAATATGCTACTCATTGAATATTTGACTAAATTAGAGTTACGGCATATTCTGAATTCTCATGCAAACACAAGCATTGAAGTGATGTGTTCGTCACAATCAGTTACAAGCTTTATTTAATCCATACTTGTAATATATCTGTTTCAATAATTAACAACACTATAGCTTAAAGCCTTAACACCACTGTAACCTGGCAGGTACAAGTAGTAAATATTGACCAGCTACTGGCAATGTGCAAAGAAATGGCTGAGTAGGAAAACTTTAAGGCAAACAGTGGAGGAACTGCCAAAGTTTTAAAAGCAAACTTTCTATGGCTTTCAGGTTCCTGTAAAGGACAGTATAAAAAAATAAGAAATTTTCCATAGTATTAAAATACTAATAAACTGAGAAAGGTCAGCTGTCTTCCAAGAAAACTGAAGACCAGAAGGATTCTCTAGCAATAAGCCTACCCAAATAGTCCATGTGTGACCATCTGTATAAGCAAGTGTATATATTTATATAGATATTTATTTTATCTCTCATTAACTTAGGAGTTCACCATAAACAAGACTGGTTTTTCTTGATTGTATATGTCCCTCTAAATTTTATACATAAAACAGAAAGGTAACATCTTTCTTCTTTTGTCTTTTGTCTTCAGATTAATCTTTGTCATGTGGAAAGAGAGTCCCAACAGTTTTATTTTGGTTAGTAGTTTTTCCTTCACCTTCATGGTTACAATGTACTCTCTTTTGATAGTTATGGAAACCCATAATGACAGTGTGAAAGCAGCATTGTTCAGGTTTGTTTTGTTCTTGTTTTGTTTTGTTGGTTTTATTTTAATCAGCTTCATATTGTCATGCCATAGCACCCTTTTCTGTTCTTACATCTTTTAGACCAAAATGATGAGTGCTTTTCTCAGAATCACTCTAAGATCATTAACTCTTAATAATTAACAATAATCTGAATCAGATGTTGTGTTTAACTGCAGGTTCACAGTGAAATCAGTGGGTTTTGTATCATTAGCCTGTTAGTCCTTTTCTGCACTACTAACATTAAATGAGTCAGGATCAGAAATAAAAGGGACTGAGCAGTTTGTCACAAAATAAACACCCATCCTTGGGAAAGTTTGGGGAGTAGATGAAGTATCAGCAAATAATTATTCATCATTCGTGTTCACACATTGTTTGGAAATAGTCATCTGCATACTCAGCTAATACAGATAGCTGCATATAGTTTAAATAATATGTAGGCAATGTAGTCTAAAACATATTTTTTTACAAATAACAACAATTACATACACTGTTTACTGGATTCTATATGAATCCACTAATCACCATCTAAGTAACTACTGAAATTTGTGCTAAGTTATATTGATATCTCCTTTAAGTATGTTCTTGTCAACCAGAAAGCATATGGTTACAAGGAAATGCTTTTCAACTGTCTTTCAATAACAAGTTGCTACAAAACAAAAACAAATCCAAAACAAAACAGAAGCTAAAAATAAAATACGGACAAGCAAAAGGGAAGTTCACTTTATTCCCCTGTCTCTGTCACCTCCTTGGGAAGAAAAAAGAAAAAAAAAAAAAAAAAGAGAATGGTAAAGTACTGATAAACTGAAATTTTACACATAGCTAGTTTCTAGGCAAAATAAAGTAAATTGAACTCCTTGATGCACTCGTTGCATCCTTACTCTTCTGCATAATCTCTTTAGACAGGACTTCCCTTGTAGGTGGAACTTCTGCCTGAGGCATCCCCAGCATCAGCTCTGTTGGTTCTGAATGTCAGACCCTGCAAATAGCAAAGCTCCATCTTTAGCTCACTAATAAATCCAGTTCTCTTCATACAGCGGTGCACCTTTGTACTTTAAGTTACTAGTTTAAATTGATTCATCTTGATGCATATCACATTTTCACACCCATTTAATGAAATGATTTACTGTTATCCATAGGTCAAAGTCTCACACGCCAAAAAAAAAAAAAAAAAAAAAATAGATTGTGTGACTATTGATCTTTAGTACTAGAAGAACTGGGTGGTCACATACCAGACTGCTGCTAAAAGAAAATGGTCTAGTACTTAATGAGTCTCTAATGGCTACTCTGAAATCCAGCATGAGACTCCAGTCCATTCTTCTCAGTGCAGATGAAAGATACGACAATTCCAAAATATTAACATAGAAACAGCTTCCTGGAATGTTCAGTGCTACGATATCAGGCAGTTTAATTTTTACTACAAAGTCTTCTTGTTTAATAGCTCAAACAAATCAGCTGGGTGGGCTACTATAAACACTGGAAAGAGAAACAGATTTTAGGAGAGGTAACCTTGACAAATTAACTCTTCACCAAGTTTGAATATTAACCTGTATTAGATTACTCCAGGTCAGACTGTATAGTAAATAAATGACCAAAAGTTCATGATACTGTAGCAGTAGCTTTTCATTGTTTAATACGATGCAACACCTTCCATCACACACCATGTGATTTTTAGCTTTCATTTTTCATTTAGACAGGAAACTTTCAGGTCCTGTTATTATGTGCATACCTTTCAGCATGTTTTCATTTAATGTCTAGTCTTAACATGTTTTCATCACTCAAATATAGCTTCATCACAGTGAAAAAGTAGGAATAATATTTGATGAGAATAACTTTACATACTATTGGGGTTTGGTCTTCAAGGCATTGCTGTCATTTAAAATAATTTCTGTGCTTCAGTAGGATAGCATAAATCTTACTCTCTTCTTCGCAGAAGTAGCATGTTCTTCTCTTCCTAAATATTTCCCCCCAATGCACCTCCAAGAATCTGAGTAAGGAATCATCTCCTTTGTAGAAGAGTTTTGTGGTGGTTTCAGGGTTTACTTTCTCCAGAAGTTCATGGGGAAGAAAGCTACCAGAAAATGTTGTCTTACTGGATAGCTTATCCTTTTACAATTAAGGACTGTATTGATGGTTCTGAGTGCATAAATGGTTTTATATCTCATTGTAAACTGAAAATTCAATTCATAAGTTATCTTCAGCATTTGATGATGGTCCTTCTGGACCCAAATAAATTTAGAACATTTGTAAAAGTAAATTTATTCCTATAAAGATTAACAGAGGGAGAAGTAATCTCATTACTCTATTGTATTGTGTTGACACAGGAAAAAGGAGGACAAACTTTAGACCTACTTGTTACTCATGTCAAAACAAAATCTTTCATAACTGTTGATTATGAGTGGGCAATGAATATATTGTGTGTTCATGAGTTTTGTGTATGTGTACAATTTAAGCTTCAGCTCCTTTATGATTCAGCTTCCCCATGTTATCCTTGCTGAGACTAAACAGAAGACCATATTGGAGTCACAGGAGTAAAAATCTTAAAGTTTTCCCTTACAAACATGTTCAGAGGTCAACAAAGAAAAGAACTACTGAGAAATGTGGCCAAGGATGGAGGGGATGGGAAGATGGAGGGATGGGAGAAGGTATTAAGCTTTGTTGACAACTAGGTAAAAAGGACAATAAAATGATTAATTTTGTCACATTTAGTCATATAAACCAAAGCTGGAGTCACCCATAGAGAGAATGCTTAGACTGGATAGAGAAGGTTAGATTTCAGATGCTGGTATCCTACAGGTACTTGCCCACTTTGTGAAACAAAATGTCCTGGACACACATTATAGTATAACTTTTTAAGGTGCAGAAAATATTCCACTGTGGTTTGGAGTTGTTCTTTGTCTGCTGCAGGGAAAACTCGAACTGTAACCACTCAGCAGTGGTAATTCCTGACTAAGAGTGATCTGACATGGATGGCAAGAAGGTCTGACTGCAGAAGGCATGAAACTGTCTGGAAGTGGGGATGCCAGGGAGAGAACAAACCCTGTTAGAGTTTGCTGGTAAGATAAGAAATGCCACTGTGATTTCTTGTAGCTATCAATCGTGCAATGTGAACACTCGGGGACCACATTTGGTCAGCAGACATAGTGCTGGTGGGTGAACCCAGCATTGGGCTGATGTGCCTGATGCCATTGCTGACATGATTGGTGCTGGTACAAGTGTATATAAGGAATCAGCTCGTGCAACATCTTATATAGATTGGCTTATGGTTGTAGGACTCTGTCAAATGCATTGTATTTAAACATGAATACGGCAAGACTGGGATATACAGAATACTAGGATGCCTTTGTTTCTAAGGAGGCAGTGTCTTGCTGGAACTCACTTGCCTGAACTTGCCAATATCCACTGGTGCTGAGGCTGAGATGTTTCATACTGGTATGTGTCCATCTCACAGTGGTCAAATGAAGGCAGGTCTGTTTGGGGATGCAGAAGGGAGCAACAAAAGTGAGCTGAAAAATGTAACTGCAAGAACCAGTATTTTCTTCCTGCTGAAAAACCTCTGCTAATGGAAATTCTTAAAACCGAGTTAAAGCATTCTGGAGTACCTGACTCCACCTTGGACACTCATCTACTCTCTTTAATCCATGTCTTAACAATATATTTCTATGAACAAAGCATGGAGAGCTCTTAGCTAAAAGGTAGACTTGTGAAAAATGACAGAAAGAGATAACACAATCCTTACCAGTCCAGATTGCCAGGGAGGCAAAGAAATCCAAGTGGGAATTTTAATGACAGTGAAAAAACAACATGATCAAATTCACACATTTGTAAGATAATTTTCATTATATATAAAAAGAAATTCTACTGAATAGACTAAAACTGTAAATATGGTTTTCAAACTGGTATAGAACAATTTTTTTTTTAAGTATTAAAGGATAATGTGACAAACACTAAAGGTAAAAGAAAAAAAAAAACAAAAGAATTCTCATTGCAAAAATCTTCCTTTTTGTATTACTGCAGTAACTCAGCATACTTCACTACACTCTTTGGACAATATTCACAAAATTACATTAGAAGAGCAGGTTAAATAGGCTAGGAGTTTCATTTACATAATACTTGACATTTAGCAAGCTCTTCCAATTAGTCAATCACTTAAGGCTTCTTGCATTGCAAAATGGCTTCCTGTAAAATTAGAAGTCTTAGTTGTCAAGCATTAGCTAAGTATAATTCAATTAACAAGTAATAAAACTACATTATCATATTAAATGAAATATGATGTGCATTTTTGCCAAGGTCACAAATTTTCATTCTTTAGAACTTGGTAGTGTGTGACTGTCAGATTTTTTTTTTTTTTAGTGTAGACAACATTTTAGTAGTTTGCATTTTCTAAAAGGAAATGTTCTGCCCTCTGCTAAAGCAACTGAACAAAGCCTGGCTATCTACTTAAGATTTTGTTTCTTAATGGCAAATTATGGTGGAGTCTGTTTTCTATTCTGCTATTAGAGGCTGCCAGGACAGCATCTTACTGCTCAGATGCCAGTGCATCAATGACCACACTTTGGAACCTGGATGTTTCACCATGGGAACGGGACCAGCTTTTGCATAACTTCAGGCTCTATTTCTGCCTCTCTAATTCTGCAATGGCTCTAGTTTTGAGTGTCCAAATAATTTGCCTGTATTATCCAGATGTTTATGACTCTCACATCCATTCATTTTTGAAGAAGAGGAGTATATTAGTTTGCTTAAAGGACACTCATTTTCAACAGAATAGTAGGAGATATCTCTGCAGACATTTACATTAGAAATTCAAATTACCTGCTTTTTCTATAGGACTTTCCTCTACTATAAAAGGCTATTGTTGATGATAATTTATATTTTGAATAGGCTGTCACATGACCATGTAAAATAAGCAACTAATTGGAAGAACAGAACATTCTGAGTGCCACAGGTACTAAATTAACATTTTTGTCTCAGAAGGCTGTATCAGAACAATATTTAGCAGATTCAAATAATTTATTTTTCTGCTCTGTTGCACACAACCTTTTAAAGTACATGGAGCACAGATATAGTTTTCTGTATGAATTGCAAATGACCTTTTAAAACTTCAAGCTGTAGCTTATCGGTAGCACACCTGCTGTAACATCTTTGCAAAGTTATAGAATTTTAAGCATGTTTCATCCACCTTTCATTAACTATTTGTTATTCTTTTAAAGTAACAGACCTACAAATCTGTGTATTTCAGAATGTTTCTTCTGTTCTAGGAAAAAACTTATCAGAAAAAAACAAACAAACAAAAAAATCCCCAATGGTGGCTTTAATGATTATTTTTCCAGTTTTACTTAAGTTTTTCATTCAAAAATAAATACTGTTAAAACAAATGGTACAAGACATCAAGTTTAGTTAGCACCTTTAGAGGGAAATTTGTGTAGTAAAAAAAAGGTACATCCCTCTTTCCAGATTCACTAGAGCTGATGAAGCCAAACTATGTAATTCTTAAGGGTTATTTCCACTTTCATACAAATACTGCCCATACAGAACTGTTTCTCTGTATTGCTCTTGGTAGTTTTGACTGGTGTCAGAGTTGAGCATCTAAATATTTTTTTAAAATTATTTTTAAAATTCAAGTGGCTATGCTCTAACGATGTTCACTTGACCAGGAAAATACTGAAATAAATTCTTCCTCAACACCACAGCAAAGAGTTGAAAAGAGTTGGGGGCAGGAGGTAATACCTTGAAGATTTTCAGCTGGTATGGCCTTTACATCCCTTGCTGAGGAGTTAAAACTGCACAAAGCACAAAACCTAACTCTGTCAACTATTTACCTATATTTTTTCTGCTGTGTATTGCTAATTAAGAAGTTCATATAAAGGACCTGATAGACCAACACTTTTGTGCAGCTGCAAAAGTGGCGAAGGACTGGAACTTAAGGACAAGTTTCAAGTTGCTTTCAGCCATCTAAAGATGAGAGGCTGCTCAGTGTTAGCATGTTTATAACAATATAAATGAGTGTATTTTTAATAAAGATACATCTCAAAGTAGTGATTCCATTTTCTTTAAACTTCCCCTGGAATGGCCAAGTTCTATTAGTACACTTCAGTTTCCTCCCAAAGCATTCCTGAAAAAGATTATAAGGACAGGAACAAAAAGCAACTGATTGCAGAGCAGCTCTGCAATCTTAATCATCAAACACTCAGTGTAGTAAGATTTTCAGGAAGACTTTGTGCAGCGCTCTAGAATAATGTGACCACTAAGTTAATGGCCAGATGCTCTCACCCTGTTATATGGGCATGAGATAATGTAGGTACACCTTATAGATACATCGTTAGACTTTCATATAAATGAAGGCCCCATCATGAATGGGGGAAATATATGGGGAAAGAGAAGGAGAAGGAGAAGCGGAAGGAGGAGGAGAAGAAGTATTAAAACTTGTTTCCTCTTCTGCTTCTGGAATTGTTGTTATCATCTGTAGCAAGAAGCAATCGAGGATCTTGTACAGCATTCTGAATAACCTGTATACTAATTAGATGATTTTGATTGAAAGTGGTCCCACAATGTAGGGAAATACTGTTTCATCCCTCCAAACATTCACCAATAACTACGCACGATATAATAAACTTATCTCCCATCTCTGCTTAGTAAATGATATGACAGTCACATCATAGCTCTTCAGTTCAGACTGTAAGAAACACTACATTTTTGTCAGAAAGCTATAAAATTAAGAAGTGTGTGGAATAAAAAAAGAAACCACTCATTCAATGACTACCTATACTATTTACTAGGAAAGACAAAAGAGAAATTGAGTTCAAATTTCTATATCTCTAGTCTATTCCATAATCACCTTTTCCTGCCAAATATAAAAATATTAGAGTTACAACTACCACCACTGCAAATAAAGCCATGACCTATAATCATATTACAGAAAGCAGGAAGAATGCTAAGGTGATAATATTCTAGTTCTTGCCAATAAAATATCATACTCTAGTTAAATTGCCTGCACCAGGAGCCTGAATATCAAGTAGCTCACTAAAACATGACTTTTCCAACAGTTTTTATATTTCCAAAAGACAAAGTTAATGCCTTTTGATAATGCCGAATATTTAGCATATTTAAGTAAAGATTGAATTCATCATCCATTTTAGTAATTGTGGGAAATTACATAATCTTGTTCAAAAAGGCAAAAAGACAGACAAGATATTTCTGATCTTCAGGTTCCAGAAATGGAGGCAAGGCATAAGACACAGCATGACCTATAAGCACAGAAGATAATGATTGCAATAAATCTGACTGTATGTTGAATAACTAATGTTAGTAGGGTTTACAAGGGCTTCCACTCCTCCCCTTTTCCTGATATGTAGTAGAAGCTGTTCTTTAGCAGTGTAGTAAAAGCAACGCAAAAGAAGAAAAACAAAATAAAAAATAAAATAAACTTTCCTGTATTTTATCATATTATGTTCACATTTAATGAAAGGGTAATGAGAAAATTTCTCATCCAATATTTTTCCTTTCTTTGAAGAACATTTTTCAAACTTACTAATGTTTAAGGAATTCTTACTTCGTTTTGGTATTGGATAGAAATTCTGTAGTTTTTACCACGAACTCTACATAATATTTGTTTCAGTTTTCAGTTTTCAAGTCAACATTTCCATTGTGAAGTTTTTGCTCTCATTCGAATTTCCTAAATCAGAGTGTTCTGTCTTCTATATTTTAGTAGGTTTTCCCTGTGTTTACTCATTATCTGTCTTTTCTTTCTTTCTTGGCCTTACATGTGGCATTCAGTTTTAATTTCCTTGTAAAATTTTGGTTGTCCAGAGTATGATTTACTTGATTTCACAACAGTAACAAAGCTCTAAAGAATGAATGAAACTGATTTTAAAGCCATAGAAATTATAGATGGACAAGGCTTTTTACATTGCCTGGTGAATTCCCACATTTTTGTAGGTCAAATGAATTTTTGAGTATATTTTTAAAATGATCTGCAGTGTGCCCTTTCTCAGAAAGACAAATGGTCATTTATCACTCGTCAGTTGTGTTCATCGTACCTAGTCATCAAATATGTGTTCAATAAAATTCAAAATATTAAAACTTTTTTCAGGTCTGTGACTATGAGGTGCTTCTACAAGGTGTCTTAGCAACACATTCCTCTAGCATCTGGTCTAAGAATGCAGGTCCCTGGTCAGGTCTCTGATCAGTTGTATGCATAATATGCCTAAGAGACATCATACTTAATTCTTCCCCCCACCTCTCCCTCCTCCTGCCCCAGTGGCAGTACTTTTCTCACTCCTTCTATATTTCATTGCCCTCTTATATCTCTGTCCTTATTCACAACTTCTCATTTTGCCACTTGGAGTAACCTTTGCCATGCCATAAAGATTATTGATGTTCTTATTTTCTGGAGACTAGGAGAAAAATCTCCAAATTCTTAAATCATCTTAGTCATTTTTCCAATTTATAAGTATAAGACACCTTCTTGGGAGTAGTTAAGAACTATCAGGTATTGCACTCAACTGCATTTTTTCTATACTAGAAATGGAAAAAGAGGAGTAGACTTTGTCCAATGGAAAACATAATAGCATGCAAAAATTAAAATATGTTGAGAAAATAAGGAAGGGAGTGAAAGAAGAATATGTAGTACATTAAACAGTACTTAAGAAAGTTACAGACTTACTTTCGTGTAGACAAATGGCCTGGAAGTTATCCTTTATAAGCAGCTAAAGTCTAACACTTTATTTCTTTATGGTAGTCTGGTTTCAATGAAGAGAGCTTAAATTTATGCAAGACTCATTATACCAAGAACTTGAAAATTAAATTTTAATTGAAAACTGGTAACGTCATTACCATGGTGAAAAAAGTTATACACTTATACATACAAAAACAAAACAACTCTCGCTCTTTAAAATGCGCATTAAAAACATATTATGGCCTCAAAATAGGTAATATGGGCCATTCTCTTTTGAGGAAAAATTTGGTTTTAATGATTATTCCTGGTTTTCAGCATAGCAATTTGTTGTAACATTTGTAATGAATTGTAAATTGAAAATGTCTCTCAACAATGGGAGGTAGAGAACAAGAAGTAGAGTCTGGCTGTGAGAAGAGCTTAATTTTCATTATACTAATACATCGTATGTGCATTATTGAGAGAGATGGAAGATCTTTGTAGGATTATATGTTGCTGATTTTATTGAAAAGCTGTGAATAGTGAATATTTCAGGCAGATATCTCATAAAGACAAGCCAAACCCGCTAAAGTTTTAGAAACTAGTTGAAATTGTGTATCTTTTCCATGTATATTTACAAAAGTCCTATTGGTATAATAGCGCATTTCAATTTTGCATACCAGTTCTGTTCAAGTTTCATAGAACATTTTGCAAATTCTGTAAACCTCAAAACAGCCCTATTGGAAAGATTTTTTCCACCATTTAAATGATAAAGGAACAACAGCACAAAGGGCTTCCAAAAGTAATGTCTAAATTTTTGTACCTTAGAAACAACATTAAAAATCAGAACAGCCTTAAAAACATTGTAGTAGCCCACTTGCCCATGAATACAGCAACCTTCATTACAAAATCAAAACTAGTGATCATATGACCTGTATGTTATTTGTATGTTTTTACTTCACCCTCTCTGGCACATATTGCCATTTGTTCTTGCACGCAGTGGCATGACTGTGTGGCTTTGCAATTGTGACCATTCTTTTGGGGCAGTTTCCAACTCCAAGCCTTTGTGCTATATAAGCACAAAACCATCTTTACTGTTACATATGAGAAAGTATCTTCCAGACGAAGCATCAAAAAATTATTTGTCTTTATGGTAAGATTTCTTTTGAAATATAAAGTATATGACCTTTATATTGCATCTGTTTTCAGTGCTGGTTTTTTTCCTTGAACTGGAAAATTGGAAAAGTGATGACAACTGAAATGATTCTTTTTGATCCTCTGTACTGTAGTTCTTATGCAAATCACTGGAATGTACTTTTATTGTGTCTCCCTTTATGTTCTCTTTAAAATAAACCAGCCATATCTTTTCAATCTCTCTTCAGAAAAGAGTTTTTGTGTTTAAGTCATTCTAATCATCTTCCTCTGGATGGTTACACTATTCTGATGTATCTTTTCAGAACTGGAATACACAGAATGATATTGCAGATAAGGGAAAAGTGACTGATTTATATTGTGACATTATATTTTCTGCTGGTTTCCCCATCTTGTTCCTCACACATCATTACATTTTGTTTATTTGTTTTTACTGCTGTTGTACATTGCCCAGACAATGGTGCCAATCCTAGACTATTAGATAGTTTCTCCCACAACATTTTGTTCACTTTATTATTCTTTCTTGATATTCCTGCAGTGTATATCTCTACTTTTTGTTTTTGTTGTTGTCAGTATTGTTCTTTCCTATCTCCAGAAAAATATGGAGTAATTAGTATCATTTTATTCAATTATTGCTATAACTTAGTACCTCTTTACATTTTTATATTTATTTGGTTATATTCAAACAAATAAGAAAGCAGCACCTTTAGGTTTTGTTTTTCTTATTTTAATGGATGTGCTTTATATTTTGTATAGTGTCCCATTGTGCTTAGGTGGCTAATAATTACAAATTGTACTTTGTCCAACAACTGTGTTTTCAAAAGAGTGTGTGTCCTAGAAGTTTCTTTTCCTTTTGCATGCCTATGAGTAAACCTGTTATACAACAGTCAAAAAGGAAAAGGTGCAAATCTCTGCCTCGTAGAACAGCTGTCAATGGAGTTTGAATATTAGTTGGTGACTAATGACTTCAAAAATAAAAAATATTTATATTTAGCTCATGTTGTATAGCAAAGAAATCTACCTGGGCCATGCATCAGATACTCTATTGCCAAGGCCTTGAAATGACTACTCTAGTCTCAACAAGATGAATCAGACTGTTATGAAACAATCAGATGAGATTGTCCCTTCCCTTTCAACATGTGAGGCAGAGGAAAAGGCAGAAGCAATACCTTCCCACTCTAAAATTGAGTGAGTTGCTTGCAATGCACTTAAGAGAATATTACCCCATTAAGGATAATGACAAAACTTTAAATGTCATGGTTTTGCAAGGAATTTCTTTATGCAGTCTTTATGAAGACTGCACTCACATGAAATTGAAAGAAGAAAAAAAGAACCTTCGTTTCTAGAGTGGCACATTTCCAAACAGTAACTTACTTTATGTAGAAAAGCACAACTGTGCAAACCCCAGATTTTCTTGCCTTCAACTCCCCTCTTTATCTAAATCTCTCTTCTGGGTGCTTTGTCTCTTTCTGGAGCAGAAGACTTGCTCCTTAGCACATCTCATTCTTGCCACCCTACCGTGAAAAATGCTAACTGTTTGCTTCGTATTTGTTTGACTGTGAAACTAAATTAAAGAACAATCCATATATGAAGTCAGCAAAGCATACTGACGCCTTTCTTGCCTCTGCCATCCTGTTGGCAGCATCTCAGTAAACATGCAATAAAAGACTTCGCATCTTCCTACTTGCTGCAGAGAGATGCCTGATATTGCTATTACTGTCACCATCCACAGAACATCCAGTTTTACAGCTAAGAGGTGCCAAAACCACTGAAGATTTTGGCAACCCAAAGTAACATTTTACATATTTGCACTGTGTTCATCACAGTGACAGCTGCTCAGACAGATTTCTGGGTCTTTTGCACCACTAGTGCACCATGTATTTCTGTCCTTGGCAATCCTTTCAAGAGAAGAAAATACCAGCTGTTACTCCTGGCCACCAGAGCAGCAACAGCCTTCTTTCCTCATCACCTCGAAATAAATAACTGAAGCAGGCAACTAAATCTAGACTGAGGAATGGCTTCCATTTCTAAATTGGACTGATAAAATGATATTAAGTCAATGGGGCTCTGTGAGTCTTCAATGAAAAAAACCCAGCAAAAATGAAAATTATGTAAATGATTGTGATTGGGGGTTTTGGGGTTTTTTGTTTCTCAAATTACTTTTAACAACCAATGTGCTTTTTCTCTCTCTCATATTGAATACTCACATAAAACACTGGTTCAACAATACCCCATATCTATGGAAGACATATAAAGATACATTTATACAGGGTCATCCAAAAAGATGACTGCAGATCCCAAAACCAATGGTTTCAAAATTCTGCAAATGTCCATGTCTTCTCTGTTGTGTATTTCAACAGGATATATTTTCTCCCTCCTTATTTTTCATTGTTCAGGTTACACAGTTGGACTACATCTGTACGTCATCACTTGCGTATTAAAGGTACTTGTAAAAGACACCTCAGAGGGTCAGTCACAAAACAGACACAACTAGAGGCGAAAGAGTTAATTTCCAAGTGTCCCCACATATAGCAGACAGAGAAAAGTAAAATCACATATCCATCACTTTCCTATTTTAATTCCGCCTTGAAGGTCCCTGGCTGGGATGGCAGGGATGTGTGGTCACAGTCTCAATTAGTTTGTTTCATCACTGATATCTATGTACTATGGGGCTGCTGTAAACCACTCTGTCATGATTATGCCCTTCTCCTCCTGGTGGATTTTAACCTTTGAGTTCTTCTTGTAACAGCTCAGGTATTTCAGATAGGACTTCTCATTCGTGACCTGTTTGCATGACAGTTTGCTCAAAAAGACCCTAACTTGACTACTAATTAGATTTTTGTAGTGGTTCCTATAAATATACTTTAATATTTGCTTTAGTAAGTATTTATTATTGCACCAATGTTTTTCATAGAAGATACTGTTAAGTCGATGACTATACTGATTCCAGTTACTGAATAAACAGGTGATATTAGTCCTGTTAAGACGTTAAACAGATTGGGGGGATAGTAGGGAAAATTATTAAGAGTGAATTTTGTTCAGTTAAGATACCTACTAACAGTAATTTTTAAAGTAGGCAATTAAACACCAGGAATCAGCAGAACCTCTACATATATGGCAGTAGTTACAAGAAGTGTGTCCTCCAAAGAGTCCAAGGGATAGTTTTTTAATATTACATATATCTGCTATTCCTGTAACAATAAAAAAAAAAAGGAAAGAAATCTCCTTATGCACGTAAGCTGAGTAGCAGGTTTTCTTCAGCTTGCAGTTCTGCAGCTCTTCTGGGATTAGAAACTAGCCCTGAAAATAAGAGCATGTCAGAAGTCTAAGTTACTATAAACCCTTCACGCATGAATAAACAATTCTTCTCCACTTTCTTCATCTCCCTTTTTCACAGCAATGTGACGTTCAGATCTTGAACCTATCTCCTGGCATTATACCCTTTACAGATTGTGATGTTAATGTATTGAATATTCAAATTGCCACTATTTGCTAAATCTTTTTTTTTTCTTTTTCTTTTTGTTTTTTCTGCATTACATATAATTCCTCAGAAACAGCTCACTCAGTCAAAACTTTTGGGTTGCAGGGCGTGAAGTTACTTTTTTATGCTGTTGGTAATAGAACAGGGGCAATACTTATCATAACATATAGAAGCTACACATTTGCAATACTTCTGCAGTGCTATCTGTTTATGTGAGCTTCCCATTATATCATAGGATATCATATCACTCAGTTCTGCCTTCCATAAAGAACTAAAGCATCACTAAATATTACCTGTTATCTGCCATCCAATACTCATTCAGAAACTGTGTGATTAAGCAGTCAATAAAACTGAACCATTTTTTCTTATTATTGGAGAGTAAGAATGGCTTTATAACAATTTTAAGACAGATGCAGGGAGACATAAAACTACCTAATTTTGAGTTTAATTTACAACAACAAATTCTGACTTTAACTATGTATACCATGTCTGCTCTAACAAATGCATAATGCTACTATTGTAAGAAAATATATATTAAAAAAAAGCAGTTTTAGAAAGAAGCAAAATATGCTTTTACACACTTTAAATGACTCTTCTGGCATTGTTTTGAGATAAATATTTTTATGCTTCAATTTCATTTCTTTGTAAGACCTTATTTTAAAATATAAAAATCTATGAAACCTTGGAGTGTAAGCAGGGAAAATAAATCCAAAATCTAACTTCCGATTTAGCTGCATTGTGTCCTACCACACAAGAGAGCCTTTTCTCTCAGGAGGTGAAAACCCAATGCGCAGGTATTAATAGCAAACTTCAACTGAGTTGCAGGGTTTCATGATATCTGTCTCTTGATACGCAAGATAACAGCAAACTGAAATGCCACAGAGATAATGTACTTTGTCAATGCAACCAGGAGCAGGAGACTGAATTTAAGAGGAAGCAACAAATCTTACAGATCATATCCTTTCCCAGGTGAGTGGATGATGTAATTAGTATTCAATAAGTCCTGGCAATGGAAGAATGCAGGAGAGAGATAACCAGTTGTTGCACTGATGGGTATCAAGTAGTTTCTAGATAGTGACTCTATGTAAAACATAGCTGAGGAGAGGGAAAGTCTTGTGAGCACCTGAAAGATACTGAGAAGTTTGATTCTTGGTTTTCATACAGCTAGTATAGTTCTTATACAGGACACAGCAAACACTTTGACACACTTAATAATTGGCTTTATTTGTCTTTATTTTAGTCATTTTCAGCAACTTTTCCAGTCAGTGAATTCACTGAGCATGGGGACTGAATTGACTCAGCCCTTGTAGATGTTCTCATCTTGGTTGTTAGGTCTTGGGCAAGTTTGCAGCCTGAATACTATAGATTTGGACCTAATAGAGACAGATCTGGTCACTCACTTGAGAGTGACCATAGAGGCTAAAAGATACACTTGCTGGGATTTATATACTAGTAGATGTCTATGCAGCAGTAGGATGTAGGGCTGATTCTTAAGAATAAACTGAAGGCTTTGACTTTTGTACTCCACAAAGATTCTACCAAATGTTGAGGTTGTATCACAGTATGAGTAAGAACAGTTGTTATTTATCACTAAATTTAGCACTTTCTGGCTTCTCGATTAAAACTTCATCTGAGCTTGATTTACATTTGCTGCTTATCTGGATCAGAACTCCCAGTTTGCCTCAAGTAGAGGGGCAGGGATTTGCATAGTCTCCTGCAGTTACTGTAATGACCCAGATTTTGACATAACACAGTAAAGATCATTTTAGAAATGCAAAGTTAAGCTGAAGTTAAACAGGGAACCAGAAAAGGCAGCCTAAACAGAAGTGCTTTTCCCAGAAAAATGAAGAAAGAATAAAAAAAAAAAATAAAAAAGGGAAAAAAATAATAGATCCTTCAAAGATCTGATAATATTATATATGTAAACTAGAATATCTGTCTTTTTTATTTTTATCACCAAAGCTATGGAGTTCTGTTCACAAATTTGAAATTGCATAGTATTTATACATATTTAATGTATGTTTTGTAGCTTTTTTGTGTGCCCAGCTTTCACATGATTTTTACAGGTAAAAATGGTTTTGTTTTTTTCTAGTGTGAAAGTACATGTTCTGCAAACACATCAGGTCCTTAGACTATTTTCTGACAAAAGAAATCCTAGAACTCCTTGATACAAACAGCTTTCACATTTGAAGAAATAACAGTTGTAATTTGAAAGAATTCACAGACAGGGCACATTTTATAGCAAAAAATCTGAGTTGCCAATATTTCAAGAAACAGAATTTGTTAACCAAAATTAACACTCTTTATATATGAGAAATGCCCGTAACTTCCATTAAAAGAGACATTTGATCATTTTTAGAAGCAATAACACAATCTTAGAATTTCTTCTTGTTAATTGTATGTTAGTCAACCTGTTGAATAACATCTAAGTTCTGCACTGCACTTTTGGAAACAAGAAAAAATGTTTTCTTTGTTTCATCGGTTGAAATCTCCTTTCAGATCATGAGAAACCTCTGAAGTTCCTATAGTGACCAGTTTTGCTGAAGTTCTAGGCACAGGATCTTTTAATGTTCTAAATCCGTAGTTGAACCTGTAGCTGAATTTTCAAAAGATGTGAGTTATAAACTACATATAGCTGATAAGTATAGGAAAAATCATATAAGATCCATTTGTATACAAAAATAGAATAAAAAGTCCTCCATATACTTTTGGAATTTCTTGAACAAGTGTGATCCCAAAAAAAACATAATAAAAGCAGTTATTTGACCGCATCTAGCTGATGTAACACACACACAAAAAATAATTCCTTTATTTTCAATGAGTTTGAATTTGGACAATAGTCCTAAGAGGCCTCGGTTTTTTTCTTTTCTTTTAAATTTTTTTTAAAGATCAGTAGAAAACAGATTTGGGATGACTGCAAAAACTAGAGCTGTGAGATTTGTAGAAGACCTAGCTGGTGAGCTATAAATTCTTGAAAATGAAAACAAAAAGTTGTCAAAGACCAATTAAGCCTACGGGGAGGAGGCTTAATTAGTTGGTGCAATCCCTGTGATGTTTGAAAGAAAGAAGAAAAATCCAAGCAAAGCTACCTTTTGGCAGACAATTCGGTATTTCTCTTTTTGGCACACAGCAGCATTTCACTGTTTCTCCTGTTTTTCCACTCTAAAGTGCTGAGAATAAAATAGAAATTTTTTGAAGCCTTATCTCTGCAACAATGGCGGCGTTCTGGGGTTGTCCTGCGCCGTGAGAAACTTCTTACATGTGGCTCATTGTGTGAGCAGGAGGAACTTGTTCCCAAACATTGGCACTTCGCGTTGCTATTTCTCACACTGATCTTTGTGGCTTCATGCAGAAACCACAGATCTCTCCAGACACTTAAAATTTTGGTAGCTTCTAAATGTTGGGTCAGGTTTCTAACTGCAAAATGGGAGACAATATAGAATTTTTTCTAACCAAAGGAATACTTCATTCCTTAAATTGTAAGCAGTCAGCGAAGGCACCATTCAGGATTTCGAAGTCTGTAAGAAAAAGGGCATGGCCCTACCACATATGTTAATCACGATTCAGAAGTACAGAAAAGAAACATTATTATCCATATTAAAGTACTAAAATTTATTTCCCCACTCCTAAATACTTTCTGGTTTTTGATATGTTGAGTCAGAAGCCTAGGAACAGAAAACAAAAAACAAACAAACAACAACAACAACAACACAAAAACCAACCAACCAACCAACCAACCAAAAAACCCACACACACATTAACTTACCTAGTTTAGGTAGTGCCTGCCTTTGATAAAATTTCACTATGAATTAGGTTTCTGCCTCCAGACAACACAAATAATGACTATCCAATATTTAATAACTGAATATTTCAGTAACAAGTTTTTACTTAACAGATTTTACAGGAAAACCTCCATTAACACGAACAAGTGCTTCTTTATTTTTTTTATCAAAATCACAGATCATTTTTCATCATCTGCATATGTTGTTACAGAATTCTGTTCACCTGAGCCTTAGACCTTAAGACACCTCCCTGACATTTTTAACCTAGTAATAGCAGTTTGACGTTCCTTGCTTTGAACAGAGGCTAATAATTTAAGGGATGCTGGAGAGTGCAAGAGTCTTTAAGCCCTCAGAGGCAAACACACATCTGAGCTATGACATGTTGGCAGATAGGCATAAAATGATGTCGCTGATTGGATTTTGTTAGGTAATTCACTGCCAAGGAACACAAGTTTTTGTGATATTGGCACAGAAATTATAGAGCATCTTTACAGAAAGTCTGAGAGACTGGTAGACTATGGCTAATGGTGAAGAGGTACATCTGTATTAATCAGGATGAGCACTGAGCAAAATAATGTTTTCTGTATTTCTCAGGCCATGACTATGTATTCCTCCACAGGGCAGTGACTGAGTATAAGAAGATAGAAAAAACTCTTTTGGGCATCCCCCACTGCTATCAGAGAGGGCTTCAAGGATGGAAGAGTCAAAAGAACAAAGTAATATAAGCCCTTCTGCCTGCCCTCTGTCAAAAATGACTAAGTTATTCAGTGTATTTTGTACCCAAGAATCAGGCAAAGCTCAAGAAAGTTCATTTTTGAATCAGCTATTTGGTAAGAAGGAAGTGATACAAATTTGAAACTGAAAATTTAGGACACGTGATTGTGTAACTGAAAAGAGCTGCCAGCTTTCATTTGTTTTATACAACCAGTTTACTGGAATAGAACTTTCAAAAGGAAGAGTATGAAGGATTCAAAACTTCACTAAGTGAAGACATTTCTCCAGAGTACCTCTGGTTGGAAAGCTTCCTTATCTCCTCTGAAAACACCAAGCAAATCATGAAATGTGAATTACATGGTTCATAGGAGATAGGATTTTCTCGAGTTTTTAGAAAATCTCGCCAATTTTCAATGAAGTTATTTATGGAAATACCAGTAATGTTTATGAGAGCTGAACTAGAACAAAAAATTACTATTATTAATTATTATTGTTACTTATTTGTATTATAACAGCACTGTCCAGACATGGAACTAAAAGATAACTTTGATCTTGATTATTTATCTCTCTTTGAGTAGGTAGTCTAATTAATTAATGTTGTGTTCTTCCAGATGTTCACACAATAGAATTAATTTTTAATCAGTGTTTTCACCTCTGTTTCAGCCAGGCCTAAAGTTATGCCTCAAATTACTGCTGTTCTGCTATCCCTACGGAACAAAGAGAAAGAAAAGCAGCCACAGTAGTTCATTAACATGGCAAAATAAAAGATTAAAAAAACCTTGTATGTGTATACTTAACATGCACTGCATTTAATATTAGATCCCATGCTGGGTAAAACACAATAATTCGCTGGTGTTTGAGTATCAAAGAGGTAACTCTACTTTTGTTTCGAACTCGGAAGACAAACAGCCTTGTACTGTGACAGAAACATCACATGAAGATCGTAGGCTGGAAAGTACTTGTTTGGTAGGTATCGGATGTCTGATAAAAATCTTGTCACTGCTTCAAGGAAAAAGAAACAAAAAGAAAATATCTGTTTGATAATGCAACTATAACAACTAAGCCATGATGACTATAGATAATGAATGATGGTAGTGCTGAACATGCAGCTGAAAGAACAAGATCGTACTGTGAAGTGCATGATTTGTCCTCATAACTTTCCTGTATCACTTTGAGTGCTGTCTGGTAAAAAACAGTATAGCAGTTCTACACGGTCATTTTGCTGATGTATAGCACTGAGTTTAAGATACTACAGCTTCCTCCCAGTCAAGCAGCTCAGCAATTTTTTTAAGTACCTTATTGTAAAGAAAATGAGTGCAATTGATGACGAAAGTCATATATATCAAGCTATTTCCTTGCACAGAGTTCCAGGTGTTATCTTCCCCATTGTTTGGAGTCAGGCTGAGGTTGAGAACAGAGTATTAATTCATCGATCTATTTTTTTATCTTCCTATAAAACTTTTTTTCCCAACAGATATAGATGCTACCAACATTTATTTCACTCTGTTCCTTGAGGAATCTCCTTTAAGAGTGAAATAATCCTTTCAACTGCTTCTGACATCCGATGAACCCAGCATTAAGAAAAAGAGTTTCTAATTCCTGCAAAGATATTGTACCAACTGTCAAGGTTTGATTGTAGGGTGACAATAAACCATGGCAGATGTATTGTTAGCCCTCCCTCCCCCCTTTTTCTCTTTTAGCCTCCCCTCTCCCCTTTTCCCACTAAGGACAGGTGATTGGAAGGCAAAAGAAGGACAGAGAGGAAGAGCTGGAAAAAATTAAAAGTGTTTTACTAATGTTACTAATAAAATACAGAAAATAATACAAAATATACAAAACCAATCTTGAAAGTTCGGGCAGCTGCTCCGGCAGATGTAGGGCCGGCACCCGAAGTCCTGGACTGGACTCTGCAGCCAACCGGAGCTGGATTCAGTCTGTCACTGGGCCTCAGTTCGCAGGGACGACTCACAGGGTCCTCTGCTAATGTCGACCATAGGGAAAAAGGACGAGATCCTCGTGATCCCCCACTTTTATATGACGTATCACGTCAATGGGATGGAATGCTTTAGTGTTTGGTCACCTGTTTCGGCTCACTGCTTGCCTCTCTCGTGGGATGTGCATCCTTAGCAGCAGCCTTGCACTCCACTGCTATGTCTACCAAAACATGTATCTAGCTTTCAGAAAAGCGCAGTTAGGAAGAAGACTTCAGCTGACAGGAAAACTAACCAAAAGAGAAACTTGTTTTTAACAAAACCAAGACACCAACAAACTACAAAAAAACATTCACAGTAAAACCAAATACACCTGTAAATGTAAATAAATGTAATGTTTTGGACTCATGCAGACATTTTCAGAGTTGTAAGCCCTTTTCAGCTTCTTTTGAAAAAACAATTTGCTGAAGGGACTTCATAGGTTGCAAATCAAAGGTTATGGCTTTGGATTCAAATAAAACTTCAAAATTTTGAATGTCAGAAAATATCTGCATAATTTATCAGTCCCATTAACCTCATTGAGGAAACCATAATTGTATTGAAGTGAATGGGAACTTTGTAATTAATTTTTAACAAGACAATATAATTAAGTGGGAACTACTGCAAAACCATGTACAGGAGAACAAGTTTGATCTGAATTTGAACCTCAGGTATTCATGCTTATACACTTTGGGAAACCAAAATAAGTCAGGGTTTTTTGGACCAGTGTTGTGTACTTTTTGACAGATAGGGAGAACATTGAAGTGTCTAGAATCATGTGTAAAGTAGTAACACTAAGAGATGACATGGATGCAATGGCAAAAAAATAAGGGTTTATGTGTTGAAAGGTGTTATCTTTGGTCTGGCAAGTAATCTACCCTTTATATGTGCAATGTGCTTAATAGTATATGTTTAGTCTTTGCTAACTTGTAAACAGAAATAGAAGCAAAATGAAATTAAAAGTTTTAGTGAGAAAAAAACAGTACTGCAAAAGTTTTCAAAATCTCGAGTCAGGGCAATAGAGGCAGAACAGCAGGGCAATGACTCGTCTTGCTATTGTAACTGTTTAACTTGTTGGACTTTAAGTTCATATCACTGAGCATGAATTCAGGAAGGAATTAAATGTTCATACGTGATTTTGTTATGTCAGGCAGGAAATGCCTTTCTTTGGTAATCAATATCAAAGACAGCAGCTCTGCCAAGGGAATGCAAATCCAAATCACCTACTCAGAGGTCATACCAGCAACACGACAATTTCAGGCTTCTAGCTTAGTGGTGACAGTATGTAGCAGTGCCTACTACCCTTGAGGGATTTAGTGGCATGTGACCTTAATGACAGAAGAGATATTGAAAGAGAGATTTGGCCAAGTATTTATTTAAATATAAACAGTGACACTGTTCATTATAAAGTAATTTATTTTCCTAAGTGTTCCTAGTGTGGGGTTAAGAAGAGAGATGCAATCGCCTCAGACAAAGGTTTTCAAGGAAAGTGTTATTTGAATCAGAAATGCTTAAGATGTATTATCTCATTGATAGATCAAGGGGTTTGCTTTTTCTACAGGTTAATTCTTTTCTCCCCAGCATATGTTCAAGAAGATTTTATTGTCCATGAAAGCGAAGGTCAGACCATACAGAGACCAGCTGAACACAGTTTAGGGAAATGAGATGCATAGTTAATGATGTACGTAATTCCCTGCACACTATGGTAGCGACAGGGAATCTCAGGTGTGAAAACACTCAACATCCCATCTGTTCCAAATGAACTCCTTTCCTGTAGGGAGGGGTACAGAAAAGTAAACAGGCCTTTAACTTTCAGTCCAAATCTACAGTGTCATTTTTGTTATAGAATTTCTTTTTTTAAAATGATGGAAATAGACTTTTTCGAGGACTATGAAATTGCAAAGAGACTAAGAGCAGCTCAGGATCCAAATTGTCCCCAGAGAGTGTTCTGTGCATTTAATTTTTTGAAGATTTCTAGAAGATCTCAGAAGCAGTGCTTATTATGGGAATAATATGTCTATCTGCATTGCATAGAAGGAAAGGCTGGTGCTTATTACTTGGCAAAACTTGGCCAAAGAGATCTGATTACTTGATGTCCCTTAGCCTATGACATCTATATGCAAGAGAGAAAAGAGTGATGCTGGACTTCAGTTATGTGTTGGCAACAGATTGTAATTGTAGGCAACTTACACATGCTTTTTATTTGAGCCCTTTGAACTAAAATGCCAGATCTTGTCCAAGAAATAACTTTGTATAATAAATAGATTGAATATCTTATTCAAACACTCTCAGCTGTTTCAGGTGCCATAAGAAGTACAGATATCTCACCATAACTACTTTGGTGCAGAACAGAAAAGTAGTAAGCAGATTATATTGATTTTCTACCCAAAAACCTCTAGAATATTAAAATTTGTGTTTGTCTTTTTTCCCTACCTAAGATTAGGTTTCAGTTGTACATTTTTTCTTATTGGGCTGTGGTTTAGAATGGATATTCTATCTATTTAATGTACTTTAAAGTATTTGTTTTAATTAGGTTTTCTCTTTTGGCCAAAATTCATTCAAAAATATTTTCTAGATGTTTTGTTTGTTAAATGTATCTGAACAGGGCTTTTTGCTGATGCCTAACCCCAGTCTGAGTTAGTTCTTGGTATACAAAAAATCTAGGTTATACTTGAAGGTATCTTATGAGTTGCTTATGTCTAGGATTGAGTGAACAGCAATCAATAGGTTTTTATTAGCAATAGAATCTGCAGTTCCTGATACAGAAATTTAGCTTCTATTTTAGGGTCTTGTCCAAGTTCTCAGCTAAGTTTCTAGTGACAGTCTGCAGCCTAAACGTCACCCTGCTTTTACTAAATTTGCTTCTCTCAGGTCTTTGAATAATAATGAACTTTTAAAGCATAAACTATGACGAAAGCTAGCATTTCAAATACACATCTACTCCTAATTAGTGTTTTTATCTCTCTGCCAAATGTTGGTCTAGAAGAATAGGAAGGAAAAATACATATTAAAAGCCATGAAAGGCTTTCATTTGCTATTTTTAAACACATCAGCAAGAATCTGGCTGCTTCTGCCACTTCAAGCATTTATAGATATTTTGTCTTCACTTAGAGATATGTTACAATTGTTTCTACAATTCTGCTTTGTGATTTTCTCAAAGGTATTTCAGGGTTTTTGTAAGACATCAATGGGATACCATTTTATAGTTCCATTTTTATGAAAAACGTACTAATATGAGATATGTATAAACACTCAGAGGAAAACTATCCATATTCAGAATTGAAGGACTCCTAAGTTAAATTTGGAGAATCAGAAGCAAACATCTTTTAAGTACTAGAGATACAATTCTTTTACAATTTTAGCTTGGCTCGAAGTCTGTCACATCCAGGAAAAGAGCCCATCTATCATATGATGCAATCCAGAGTTTAAACATAAACATTCTTTTCTCTCCCATTTGTCTTATTCATAACCCTTCTGTACATGAATAAAGCAGGAGTCCTAGGAAACAAAAATATGTCATCAAATAAGAAAAGGCTGTCTGTCAAGCTGGATTAAAAATGACAAACAAATCTCATTCTAGGATCTGAGGTCTTGCTGAACAACAGGAATCATGAACTATAGTAAATTAACACCACTATCTAATGTATTCCTAGTCTCTGACTGAGCGAATTTTCTTTTGGGCATAAGCACTTTTTGCCAGTCACTTTACCTGAATAACATTAACAACCATCTAGGAAACCACAGTCTTTAGAGGTCATGGTAGATGGGAAAGTTTAGAAACAAGAGAGTGCAATCACATTCTGAATTATACTGTTGAAACTAAGAAAAACATTTTGAAGCTTATTATAGAACATTTAAAGGCTTAAAGTGTTCTTTTTAACTTCATTAACATATCCGGAGAGATTTAAACAGCTTTTTCTGGTTTTGGTGGTTTAGGTTTTTGTTTCATTTTGTTTTGTTTTGTTTTTTCCAGAAATCTCTACATCTTATTTTCCTAGGAAAAATAAAAACAAAATAAAAAAATCTAAGCTGGGTCAAAGAGCATGTATTTTTTAACAGTAGGAAAAAAAGATGAAAATAGATGAAGTTTTCCAGAAAACCCTAGCAAAGTTTCTATAAAAAAACTTATTTGATGTTCTTGAAGAGTGGAGAAAATAAAACACTTGAACAAGTTACATCTCATTGATTATGTGCCTGACAATGGTTTACTGTGGTGTACTTAGCTGGCTACAATCTGCAAAAGATAATCTGATAACAGGAATGAAAATAAGTGTATCCTCAACACCTGTCTGACTGTCATCAGCACTTTTGTGTCTCTTGAGCTGCTATGATGATGACTTCAAACTATGAAGTAAAATTTGACTGAGAACAGTTTCTAAAAGAGGAAATCATCCAGCAGTCTTACATGCAGTAATCAGTGCAAAGGAAACTTATAGAAAAAGTTGAAATTGTATGCAATCTTTTAGAGTCTCAATATGAGTGCCAAGGAGATAAAAAGCTATGTTTTCCCAGATGTCTGTTATAAAAGCATTCTTAAAACTTATGAACATGGCTTACATGCACAAGTATGGCTATTTAAAGTAAAAATGTACATCTTTTGTATTTTCTCACTGGTCAACCCATATAAGAATTCTTTGAGTATGTAAAAGAATCTTGAGATAATAAATCTATGATTCTTTTATGAAAAAATGAAAAATAGTTGATATTCTTAACTTTGGATTATTAGCAACCTACCTTTTTACCTTTTTTTTTTTTTTTGGCTAAGCTCTTCTCAAGAAGTAGCTGTCTTTCACACTGCCGGTTTCTTCTGAAAAAATGGTGAATGGACATTTTGTGATTTGGAACAATTACTTGGCTGCATGCATTACTGTAACAGACACATTGCTTTAAACTAAGACTGCACCATCTGTTCTGCTTTCTAATTACAAATACAGATACAACATAATTCAGAGTTCTGCCTTGTAATATAAGTGATTTAAATCCATGCTTGTTCCTTTATGCAATAAATAAGATGTGCATCTGGTATATTTTTTTGCTTATAGTTTCAAAATTAAGAGAGAAATGTTTTCTAATAATATGGACAATATTCAATGGTTATAAGATTTCGAATTTAGAGGTTTATTTAACTATTACTTTCGAAAACAAGCTACGATAAAAGCAGAAATATACTAAGCATGTGTTCTCTTGTTTATTTAAACGGAGAAAGACATTCCAATAGTCCTAACCTTTAAGGTACTGGAAGAACTAGAAGATGGACTGATAAAACTTCCTTGTGATTGAAAGTCTTCAAAAGAGAAAAAGACAAAAGACTACAAGCTGGCTTTGAGTTAAATATTTTTGGAGGGGTATCTGTAAAGTTAATGTAATATTCACAGCAGTGAGGTGAGTCTTTTAAAAAAAAATGCAGAAAATAGGTGTAGTGCCATCAGGGATAAAGGTGCAGGGAAGAAGACCAGTAGGAGACATGGCCAGCTGGGAGGAGAAGCAGCAGTACATTGTCATTCTTGTAAGCACAGGCTGCTTTGTAAACTGCTATGCTCCAACTCACCCCATCAAGCAAAAGTTACTAACAGAATGTAACAAACTGGCACCATGTGGACAATTATTTAGATCCTCCTGAAACCCCTGATCATTAGCATGTCCCTCGGCCTGCTCCTACTCCATTTGTCATCTCTAAATCTGCATAACTACTGAAATGTAAAAAGTCTTCTTTTGTTCTTCTCCGATTTGCTCCTAGTTTCTGATTATTTTCATTATCTTCAACATTCACATGCTATTTAAGGACACCTGCAATGGTTAGTGATGTCTGGAAGATTATTCATAGCACCTTTATTAACCTCCCGCAGAATTCAAGCCTAAAAATAACTTCTGCAATATAATCAGTTTATCTTCTATCTAAATATCACTTATCTGTGGCTTAAAGAGGTGCTAGCCTCTACTTTTTGGTATAGTGAATGAATATTTACATTACTCATAACTGTTTTTCTGTATATTTTTTTAAAAAAATTAAAGATAATTTTTTCATAACTCGAACTGTCAAGTGTTAGTTACAAAACTGAGATTTGCTGTAAAGTAGGAAAAAGAGTGCTATTAGATACTGCCTGAAGTAGTCATCATAAGACATATCTGTAGGTATGCATAAAAATTAATCAATAAGTTGCAATACATGTTTATGTGCACAAGTATATATACAATTCATAACACCAAGTACACACAACCAAATTAACTTCTAGACCACAGAAACCAGACTTTCTCTATGGTTAATGAAGTTCATTGCTAGAAAACACAACATTAAAACAATAACACTGGGTAATATATAGCAAATCTTTATTAGCTCCTTTGATTTCCCATTAGAGCAGGACTAAACATTGAGTATTTCCCTATCATTGTATTCTGCCAAGAATACTACTACAGTAAAACAAAATGTTACTGCAGAAGCTGGGTAAAACATCCAGAGTTAAGAGCACAACAGCCAGCACTAAATCTGCTGAGACACAGCCAGAGCTTAAAAATACAGATCTTTAATGTTCCTACAAAAATTAGCAAATACCAGAGACATGGGCTTTGTGGGAGGGAGCAGGACTTACGTACAATTAACTCACATTTTGAACACAACCTCTGTCTAGCATCGAGCAGTCTCTTTCAGGCTGGTTATGGATAAAGAGGTATTGCAATTCAAACAAGTCCCTGACAGAGATAATTAGTCTCACAAATATACTAATTTTACTTAGCTAACTAGGTGACAGAGCTTAATAATAGAGGAGATTTCAATGCAGTGCGGTTTTGTAAGGCTTTAGAATGTGCTTTAGCAAGAATCAGGTTTTAGCCATTAGGAAAAAAAATAAAAAAATCAGTGACCACTTCTGTATAAAACAAAAAAAGACTGGAATTCTTCAAAGAGGGACTGTTATGCTAATTAAAATAAAGTAATTTTCAAATTCTAGGGTTGAGATTGTTTTATTAGTGATAGGTGATCTGAGAAAAGTTCAGCAATTCATTGTGTGATCAGAAACTCAAGAAAATGCCTTCTTGTTTTGGGGCCTTATATCCACCATCCTCTATATCTCAACAGAAAGCAACACCCCAATCTGTACAAAAGGGACATTGGAACACTTAAAAAATATCTGTCTCTCTCCTCTTCCACAGAAAAGCTCTGTCGTAGATATGGCAGGTATTTAGCCAGCTCTGGTTTCTATAATGCATTCTAAAATAAGTAAGAAGTACTTTAAGAAATGATTTTTTTCTGTATGAAATTCATTCTGGTCAAAAGTATGTTGTTGTTGTTGTTGTTGTTTTTCCTGAAATATTTGGAACTTTTTGTCATGTAGTATTTAAAAATGTCAGTGTCTTCTCTAGGATGTCTCTTAACAAGAACTAGAGAAGTCAAGAGTAAGAGGAACTTGTCAGGAGTTAAATGGATATCCAGGCAGGAAATGGAATAGAGTAAGAATAGGAATCTGAAAAAAAATAAACTTTGCGGGTGATTTTGCTTCGTGTGAACTAGCCATCCTTGTAAGCAAACAGAAAATAGAAGAGTACATATGGCAAAATGGCAAAAGCAGTCTAGAGGAGGTTTGGATGGATGTTGAAAGAGGCTGATGCTTAACTTTGTAAACCTTATTTTTCCCTTCTTATTTCACTATAGTTGTCTTAGGTTGCCATATTAATGCGCACCTACTATTTTTTAACTAAATATCATACCTATTATCAGCTTTACCAGGAGCCCGCCTCTCCGGATTTTATTTCAAGACTGAATCTCATTGGACATTGGGCAAATACTGCTATGACTCACTGAGGTGTAAGGGACAAAAACAAACCTCTAAAAAACTTAAAGTGTGTATCAGAATGGGGATGGCTTTTCTTCTTGCAACGAGTACAATAAAACCCACTACCAGGTGCACACAGGGCAGTCTTGTACAAAACTACAAGGAAACCTCCCTTAATCTTTCATTTTCTTAGACTTTGGACTTTTACTTTCTTCTCAAAATAGCAGAAATTAAGTAAATTTATAAGCTTATAATATAATGAATAGACTTCTGGTCAGTGGAGCACAAGGTGTGGTAGATGACCTCTTTTGGGTGCATATGCAGGGCACTCACGTATTTCTCTGTGCATGCAAAACTTTCTGCCTCTTCACATTTTCAAAATTGCAGCTTAGACCTAAGACACCTTCCCCAAAAAAATGCTGTCAAAACACAGCATGATGTTGCAAACCAGCGTTTCAGCAGAGCCTGTTTCATCACAAAATTCCAAACTAGTGCTCGTAAACAATCCTGTAATTTTTCATGGCATGTCAACGAGCAAAGGCTTTGATAATTTTATTTTGACAGCAAACAATAGTGAGGAATTAAGTTCATAAAACTCGACTTAATTGTGGATAAAACCCTGACATACAATTCTGCTACATTTCAGAAGCCAATTAAAGTGTTTACAGATTAGTCAACATCTATCCATCCAATTCACATCATCATTATGCAGTCTGCAAGGGAAATACTAAATAGAAATAAACAAATGCCTGTAATTTATAGTTACAGAAAGTTGTTATTTGCTTCCCTCAACTTAGTGGTCTGTCAAGATTTCTGTTCTAAACTATCATACTCAAGAAAGTTTACATATTGCCTTAGAATTTGTCTAGTCAAATATTTTTCTAAACATTATATCCTCGCAAAGACTGGAATGTCATTAAATAAAACAAAGACCTTCTCACACTTGGCCCATATCTACAAATCAAACTAGGTCATTTTCAATCTTTTTTTTGAGATTCTGAAGTGACCTGATACAAATACTTTTCACCTGACCATTCAAAAGGTCAGCTAGACCTTTCTATTCATAACGAAAAAGCAACAACTCATACAGCAAAATTTAAAGTCCAGAAATATAAAATCACTAACAGAAAGGAACTTGTCTGGAAAAAACACTTACTTTGCCATTAAACTTTAGTATTTTCTGGCATAAGATAAATTCTTAATAATATTATATAGTCCATAAAAGGATATTTTTGATGTTGAGTCAAATGAAATAAAAATTTTAATTTATTGTTATTGACATTTAAAATTACAAATTTTAAGTTAAATATTCTTTTAGTTCATCAGGTATTAGAACACCTACCTTAAATAGTGATTAGTTTATATTTTAATAAAGAGGAACAACTTTATTTCATTTCAGCACATAAAACAATTACTAATAGAAAACTTCTCTGATGATTGTATCATGATGTCCAATTTTTAGTCTTGGAGACAGGACACTAGTGTATCAGAATATGCTTGGTTTGGTCTGGGGTATCTTATCACAGCCCTGAGGCAATATTCTGTGAAAGCCAACTTATGGCAAAATAAAAACAGCAGAGCAATTTTGCTTATATTTTGGATATTTTTTTCTGCATAATAATCAGTTTTAAGTTTATTGACCTACAGTTTAACCTCCCTCTAATAATATATTAAAAGACAAGGAAAAATCCCAGCCTGCATGGCATAAAGACTTCAGGGTTTTTTTTTTGTGAAGATAAAAGTTGTTCTACCCTAAGAACATCAAATAATCAAAGTAACATGAGGATTCTTGAAAAGATTCAGCTTGTATTTTTACTTTGTATTGAACTGAAAACCCACACTCATATACCATATTCTCCTGTTTGTGGGAAAGAAATCAAAAAAAAAAAAAAAAAGAAAAACCAAAAGGGAAGTAAGCTGCATAGAATAGCAAACCATTGGCTTTTTATCAAGGTTTTTCCTGTGTTGAAAAGAGAAAATATTTCATAGATCTGCATGTAAAGAAAACTAAGAGGGCATGCCCCCTCTTTTTGTGAGTGAATGCATATTTCTACAAGCAAGAGATATGACGTGGTAAGAGACAACTTCATCTTCTCTATGCAAAGATACCACAAATGTGAGAGAAACACTTACATGTCCTGGGTATCCTCTGCTCACACTTCAGCCATGCCTCAGGTCCAGTACCAATAACAGCATGAGTTTCTAACTTTTCATAATCACTGCTATAGTGAACTGGCACTTCCCTGGAGCTGGAAAGGAGACTGCATCAGGGTAGCCAGAGTAAAACCAACAGGCTGGAGAGCTCATGGGGAAGGTAGGAGTTGAGGTTTTGCTTGTCCGACAACAGGAACTCAGCTGTTTCCTCTGGGGATAATAACCAGTTGCCTGTTAGCTTGATCCATTTTCTACAAATAAACAAGTTATTCATTGGGTCCAGTGGAAAACTGGATCCAGTTTAAAAATAAAGCTTATAAATCAGTTGAAGAACCAAAACAAATGGGGCTCAGTTTCAGGCCAGCCTTCCTGTACAACCCAGGAAATTTATATTATCTCATCCATATTTCAGTTCTCTATTGTTTCCTAAAAAAACAATGGTGATATTTCTCACATTTGTGTTATGAGATCTCCAGGGCACAGGCTCTCTTTTACTCTGAGATTGTGGAGCGCCCTACGTAAGGAGGCTCTTTCCAGCCTGGGACCTGTTGGTGTCACCATGACAAGAAAAGCAGTAGAGAGCAGAGGGTGGTTTTGTGGGACTTAACAAACATTTGCAGGCCATCTGGATTGGACTTCTCTCAATATATCTGGGAATCCTGTAGGAACCTCATAATTGATGCAAAGATGCAAGTATGGCTTATTAACTTCACTCAGGATATTAGGAAGTAGACTTGCTACAGCAGAGAGAAGCAGTAGAAAGAGAAAAAAGAAAGTGCTGGTAGTTTACATAGTATAATAGTTTAAATGGGTCAATATATGGATTTGTGCAAATAAATGAAGCAGTAGCCACCTCTCAAATTGCTCCCTTGAAGGAATAACACAACAGGATGATCACATAAAAAGCCCACAGGGCATTTGTCTCCTATTTTGCTGTAATTTACAGTTGAGAAAAAAAGGGTACTAAAGTCCACTGAAATGCTTTTAAGCTGGAATAATACCAAAAGAGAAGATCATAAGAAAACCTCTGAACTGGTAATGATAAAGTAATATTGATCTAAACACAACTATTTAAAAATAACAAATAGATGATGGATAATTCAAGAAGTCAATACACTTTGAAAAGTAACCTTTGAATCAGATCTATCTGTTGTTTTGGTTGGTTTTGGTTTTGTTTTTCTCTTCTTCCAGCTTTTGAACAGTACCACAGGATTTTTATATCAAAGAAAGAAATAACCAAAGCCACAAAATACGTAAATGCTTTGAAATATTACTGGAACAGGCTGCCTAGGGACGTGATTGTGTCATCATCCCTGGAGGTGTTTAAAAGATGTGTACATGAGGTTCTTAGGGACATGGTTTAGTGCCAAAGTCAAGTTAATGGTTGGACTTGATCTTGATGGTCTTTTCCAAGCAAAATGAGTCTATGATTCTGTGAACATATTATCAGGAGCACAATACAGTGTCCACATCTGTAAAAGAAATTGAGGATAAAAAGTAAAAAAAATTGTGACATCTAGGGGAAAAGTACACACTGGATAAGCCTATAATAATCACTGTGGACATCTCAAAATGCAGAATCCTTCACAGCTAAAGTGACCTCAATATATCTGCATGTCTTGTAAATAATGACAGGAAGGTTTAAAAAAATCAGATAATTAATGTATGTAACTCTTTCATTCTGTATTAAGGGGAAAGATCATTAATGCCTGATAGCAGAAAAGAAAGTATTATGTCATAAAGAAAATTTGGTTTCCAAGACCATTTTTAACTTTATTAGTCTTTTATAGTTTTTATTGGAATAATCTCTAAAAATTACACTGCCTCTGCAGATAATATGTAAATTAATTATTATTATCAGGAGAAAAGGGTTTTTTTTCTATCAATGACCAGAAGATTAAAGTCTGCCCTGTGTCAGACTTATTTTTTCACTTCTTGAAATCCTAAACTCAGAATTCATTTCTTGTGAGTTTTCTAATCCTATCTTCTAGAATATTTTACTAAAAACATTGCATTCAAAAGATTCTAATAAAACCATTCAGAAAAAAAAATAACCAAAAACAAATCCCAGAAAGTACACAAAAAATATTTCCTTGCAAGTATCCAGGAAATAAATATTTATTCTGGTAAGTATATGATTATATACCCTATGATATTTCTATTATCCCAAAATAATTGTGAATCAAAGCAAAATGCAGCCATTTAGAATTGCTGAAAATCATAGTACTGTATCTATTAATACTTTGCATATTTATCTTTCTCTAGTTACACACAAAAGTAACTCATGAGCATATTATGTTTTCTGCAGCTTTGGGTCATAATTAGTAGATCAACTAACTATAGATGAAAGTAGGAAATCACAGCCTGCTTTTAAATATCAAGGATGTATTTCATAAGCAATGTTACTCTTGTATAGTCAATATCTTAATAACCAAGATATTGGGTAGTGAAATGTCATTATTGCTCAGATTTGTGTTCTATTGTTGCTTAGATGGCCATCTTACAGTGACTATATGTCTGGATAAATCACTAGCAGAAAAAGAAATGATGCAAAAGCTTTAGGTTTAACTGAAGAGTGAGAAAAAAAAAATTGTGTGTAAACTTTTAGAAGGGGAAATTAAAAAATAGATTTCATGTTAATGTGTCGTAGTTCATTTTTGGAAGACATCAAAACATTCAGTGCTGTTCTTTATTGGTTGCAATAAGCTGTAAAACATTATTTATAAGACTTTTTATTTATAAATCACTACAGGATATATATTTCAGGCAAAAGTGTAGGATGTCATACTAAAATAATAGCTGGGGGGAGGGGAGGTTTTAGCTATCCTGTTTAAAATGTTGCTTAGTATAGATATTTTATTCATAAATGATGGTACAATCTCCTCATGACATTTTATGAAGTAGTAGTTCTGTCAACTTTTATCAAGAAGAAAGGTTTAGATTCAGCAAAATGCGTGCGAGAGTGGCTTTATAGCCTTCAGGTACCAGCAGCCACCTCAGAGGTGTTCCTTTCCCATTCAGCACGCACAAGCATCTTCAGGGAAAGAAACTGAAAACAGTGTTCCTTAAAAACAGATAAAGCTATCACTAAGTCATAAGACTCTATTAGGCAATTCTTATCCTTCCCCAGAGAGCTTTTGTGCGAGGAAAGTTTATTTTGGCTAGTGAGGTGGAATGGTTACTGACATGCTTCTCCAAAGACTACAAAAATTACCAGAATCTCCTGTGTTAACCACATTTTTCAGTGCATTCAATGCCCTTCCTGATTACTCACTAGCTTTTCTCGATGCAGATCCAAAATCAACTTCTGATTTTCCAGCACCTGGAAAAAATAAAATGAAAATATGTGTTTGAGATTGTAATTTTATCATAGAAAAAGAACATTAAGTTTCTCTCTTTTGCTTAATGCATATTCTGATGCCATGTCTGTTCATCATTTGCCAGATCTTTGGCACGTGTGTGAATACATCAATGTATCTTTAAACACAGGCAGAAAGCATACTTGGCAGAGGTCTGTTTTGTTTCTGGAAATAAAAGTATGACTTTCAGTTCAGCTTCCATTAGAAGTGTTTAACTTTCTACTAGTATTAGTTGATCAGACTGGAATCCACTGAAGGAATTATAATTTGTAAAACTTTCTCACTTTGTCTTTCTTTCTAACTTCTGTGATCTGTCCTGGCTTTTTCTCCATAGTTAGCTGACTTGTTAGTTACAACAGCTTATTTTATGTGGACTCTATTGCAATCACTCACATTTTACCATCTCAAAGCCTAGTTTACCAAGCGTTCAAATACAGTGCGTACAATTATAACCTTATTTTTGATGTTACATTAATCTATATTAAGATTAGGTTGCACCTGTGGAGAGTTACAGCAACAGATTCTACACTCTCATCTGTTCAAATTAAGACCATTTGTTGAATTTACTAAAATTTTAGTGGCAAAAAGAAAGAGAGGTCCAATACCTATTAATCGTTCCCTCATTTGATAAAAAAAGAGGTTTTGAAAAAAATGTAGTACTGATATTATGTTATTTCAGAAACTTGGTAAAATCTGTTTTGATGAGGTATAAGATGATTATTCTGGAAAAAAAAAAAAAAGCTGAAGATTTTATGCTACTTTAAAAGTGTATAGATCAAGATGCTAGTGATGAAGTCTAAGCAATCTGAGCCCTAATCCTCTAAAGGGCTGTTCCCTGTAATCACTTCTGCATTGGGTGTGATTACACACTATTTTTCAGGGCAGTATGAGCTAGCAGTACTTTATATTCCAGATCACAGGAACTCAAACGGGTTCTGAAGATAAACCAATCCTCAGCAGAACATACAGAAGCATTCCAAGCATCGTAATGAAATGGAGTCCACACATTATACCAAAAGCTGACACTTGGCTGTTTTGGGCAAGGCTTGCTTGCACCTACTCAAAATGTACTTGTTGTATGTTGTCATTTTTTGTTTTGACTCCCATACGGTTCCTCAGCAAACATCTTCTATAACGGTCTGCATCATCTAATCTGTAACAGTCCATACTGGGTGCAGTCAAGGTGAATAAGTGAAAAAATGTGTCAGCTCCTATTCCTAATGGTTACAGACTTCAGCTGTTGAAATTTTCTTCCCCAGAAATCTGAGTTTATTTTTTTTAATTATTATTATTACTATTACTTTTTACAAGTTTGCATGCTTCTGATAATAAATTAAGAGAAAAATCACCCTTTCCATTCATTACTAAAACTAATTTAGTCATTTTAGTGAAAAATTTCAATATTTCCTTGCCTGGAACACGTACTGAAACTAGGCAGAGAGATCTGAAGTAGATCTTGATAATTCACCACCAAAATCCATCCCTACATTACCTAGACTAATTCATTCCTTAAAGATGGTAAATACCCAGTAAAGTCATACTCCTTTGACAGACAAATTCTCATGTAATCCAAATTTAGAGGCAGTTAGCCTAAGTTTTCGACTTTCTACTATGCTTTTTTTTTCTGCAGCATTATGGACATTAGGCAATTTTACATTTCACATACATACAGTCCCTGTATGGCTATAGAAACCACCCAACAGAGTTGAGTTAGAAAAAAAAACAGGCATAGATTCTTCAAGGATTTAACGTGAGAGTACAGAAAAACTTAAGGGAATGAGAATGGAAAGAAACTTCTGAAGCATTTGGTTATTAAAAAACATTAAGCTTGAGGGTGCAGATGAATTTTTGTTTATGTTAATGAATTTGAGCATATTTAAGCCTGCTCTGAGGAAAAATAGGATCCAATATTTGTCAGATTTGCTTAGTAGAAATTACCAAAAACTCAGCATTTTCTTGAAATCTTATGAAGTCATTCTAAGTACCTGTCATAAGTCTTCTTTAGGGGTACATTAAACACAATCCTACATCACGCCATATTCAAGAACAAGGAGTGAACTACAGCAATTTGGGCTTTTTCAAATAATGATGTTAGTGAAACTGAAACAGCATTTTTGCACATTTTCTGTATGTAATCACTTTAGTTATTTTATGTAATACTTGCTCATATTTCATTTGTACCTCTTTGCAGAGGCATGAGCTGAAATGTACTAGGCACTTCTAATTTTTTCTAATGAAAAAAACACAATAATCGCATATTCCTTATCTCAACAGCCTTGCATTCAAAACGTATGGTAACAGACAATGGATTGAAAAATAAATAGTGAGTATTACATGAAGTATAAAATGACAATGAAGTGATTACAATGAAAAAAATATTGTGTCAGAACCAAAACCAGAACACTTGAATTGTGTTTATTTTGTTAAAACTACAAAAGTCATTTCCACACAGTACTATTGTAATATATTTTGACCATGAGGATATTCAGTGTTTCATGATGTTTTTGCTAAGACTAGATAGAGGTCAATACATTTTATTGTGTAATGAAACAATTCAGGAAATAATATTTACATT